>NW_020837952.1:4670604-4770775 GCF_003676395.1 Aethalodelphis obliquidens | reverse complement strand
GAGAGAGAGAGAGAGAGAGAGAGAGAGAGAGAGAGAGAGAGAGAGAAAGAAAGAAAGAGAGAGAAAGAGTGTATGAGTGAGCATAACGGGGTCTGGGAACACGGAGGGGGTCCCTTCTCTATCAGAGGCGTCCCTTCCATCTCTTACGGGCTTTTCTTTCCCTCCACACATTCCCTTTCTACTCCTCTCCTCAGCTGCCACCCCCGCCCCCCGCAGGATGTGCCTCTCTCCCCCACTGGCTATCGCCTGCCATGTGCTGTGCCACTCACCTTGCATCTCCACCTGTGCCTGGTCTTGGGTCAGGTTCCAGATCCCAAAGCAGCAGCGGCTGTAGAGGCAGCGGATAACCCTGGGGGGCCCTGGTCCTGCATCTAGCAGCTTCCCCAGATTCTTGGTGCTTCCCCGCACTCCAGGGGCCTCAAAGAACACACAGGTCCGCCTGCCTGGGGGTGCTGCGGCCCAGGGTAAGGAGAGGGGAGGGTTCGAGATGAGAGTGAGTGCAGGGGCAAAAACAGCAGCCAAAGAGAGACAAAACATGTTTTATATCCCAGGGCCAGCCTCGTAAAGCCACAGGAGGAAATAGGGTCAGCAGAGGCCTGGAACCTGACCCCCACCAAGGGGACCCATAGCTGTACCCATCACCTTCACTTGCCCACCCCATCACCACTCTTCCAAAGGCGTGGCTGCTGCTTCAAGTGCCCCCTCCTTTAATGGGTAGGTGGAAGGACCCTGCTCCTCCCTGTAGACACTTACCTTGCACAGCTGTGGGAAGCAGTGCCCAAAGCCCCAGAATCCCCAGCATCTTGCAGTGGGAGGTGGGGAGCATGAGCCAACACAGCTGCCCCTGGCCAGAGCTTCCTTCAGATGCGGGCACCGTGGGGCTTCTGATCCTTCAGTCCCCAACTCCGCCCCCTCCCTCTTCCCAGTCTCTGTGGGGGAGACGGCTGCTGAGGGGGAGAGGATGGGTGTGGGGAGAAGCAGGGAGAGAGAGGGAGCAGCAGAGAACCAATCTCACGTCTTCCTCTCTTCAGCCACCTCCTCTTTCCTCTGTAAAGTGGGAGGAGGGCGCCTTAGTGGTCCCACTGAGAACCCAGCAATGCCTAATTTCAAACCTCTGCCCTTTGCTGACCCTAGGACAAAATGCTGGATCCTGTCAGCCCTTCCCAGGCTGGAAACCAAAGAGAGGTCAAGTGCTCAGACCCATTCAGCTGTGCCCAAGAGCCTTTCTAGCCCTTATTTTCCGGGCTCAGATCTGCAGTTCCCTGGGCACAAAGAGGCTTCACAGCCTATACTAGAGTTGATCTCATTTTCCAAACTCAAGAGTCAGAAAAGCGGTTGTATAAAATTACTCAGAGTTTTTAAAAAGTCACATTGAAAATAGGTATGTTGGTAAATTTTATGTCATCAAAATTTTTTGTTTTGCGATACGCGGGCCTCTCACTGTCGTGGCCTCTCCCGTTGTGGAGCACAGACTCCGGACCCGCAGGCTCAGCGGCCATGGCTCACGGGCCCAGCCGCTTCACGGCATCCGGACCGGGGCACGAACCCACGTCCCCTGCATTGGCAGGCGGACTCTCAACCACTGTGCCCCCAGGGAAGCCCTGTCATCAAAATTTTTTAAAAATCACATTGAGTCACACACTAAACACATCACCATTATTGAAAAGGTAACAAACTTTTATTGACCACCTACGTGCTAGGGCACAGCTAGGGCTCTGAATTTTACAATCATCTCATCTAATTCTCCCATTGAGCTAGTTATCATTATTTTCACTTTATAGGTAAGAAAGCTGAATTTAGGTAACTTGCCCAAGGTCACTCTGCTAGGAAATAGCACAGCTAGGATTTGGACCTTGTTAAGTCTGACTCTAAAGCCCAGGCCCTGTTCTTTGCACTTATGCCATGATGCCGGAAAGAAAATACAGATTGAGAAAATGTGCATCAATACCTGTGAGCAGGCCACTAACTAGAAAAAGATACAGTTCAAACTATCACCACCAGAGGTCAGCAGACATAGGAGAAACTCGGGGACATAGTGAGGGGGCAGAAAGGGCATCCTCTGATGACTAATATCCATAGTACATCTCCAATATCTATTAAGCTGCACAAACTGTAAAATGTGGAGAGAGGGCACAGGGTATGTAGAGGGAATGTCAGCATGGAGATGTAAGGAGAGAGGTCTATAGCTTGTGCTGCAGTCGAGAGACAGGAGGTGTCCAACTCCACCAGATTACTGATCAGAGTAAGGGAAACTACAGAGCAGCTGCCTCCCATAAGAATTAGAGCCAGAGGAGACTGGTTCCGTTTTCCTAACCTTCTGTTCCCCTGGTGGCTGCCTGGAAACCCTTTCTGGGGATGGTCTGGCTTAGATCAGGGCTGAGGGCCTGAGTACTCTTTGATTCTGGAGGCTTTCTCCCAGGGAGGCTGCATGAGAGGGTGAAAGCTCCAGTAGTGTGAAGCAGCAGCTAGAGGAATGACCAGGGCTTAGAGGCTGCTGGATAGCTGCCCATCCCCTCCTGGGTCCTTTTGGGAGTCCAGTGAGGTGGAATGTTGTACTTAGTTACAACTATCTTCCTTCACCAGCTCCCAGATCAGTAAGTCTGGGACTGAGGGGAGGAGTTGAAGGTAAAATAGTTTCTTGTGTCAGGAGTGTCTTAGGAGACTCTCCTCCAGAGGAGAGCAAGGATCAGGCAGGAAGGCAGAGTCTCCTCACCCAAAGCCTTGGATAACTACTCTCAAGACAGAAACGTTCCAGTCAGGTTTACAGGAACTGGCAGTCAGAGTTTAAAGTTGAGGTGGTGAGAGAAGGGGTAAGGATTTGAGAGCTGGGGGATTAGGATGGTCCTGAGAGAGAACTTCAGCATAGAAGAAAGGCTTCCTGGATTCCATATACACAAAGCTCTTCATTAGGATCCCCTGATTAAAGTCTGCAGTGGCCCAATAATTTGCCTTTGACCCCACTGATGACAAGGCTAAAGTGAGTTGTTTATTCAATTTATAAAATATTAGGTCCTAGTCTTAAAAAGGTGTTCCATTAAGTGCTGGACCTACAAAGGTACATGTGATTCCTGCCCTCCAGGAACTCATAGTCTAGAAAGGCAGGAAAATATATCAATAAGCAACCAGAAAACTGTGTCAAGCTAGGGGTATGAACAAGGAGCTATACAAGCAGAAAGATCAAACAAGCTAATTCTGTTCAGGGAATAGAAGACAAGGGAAGAAAAGTGCCCAGAGGTTTCACAGCAAAAGCGATATTTAAATTGTCTCAAGGTAAACACACTGAAAATAAAAGGAGGCTGATTATTACAGACCAAGGGAACAGCAAAAATAAAGGCAGCAAGAATAAAGGTATGAACATAAAGTGTGTATGGTGGTGTGTTGGGGTCAGGGGAGATTGAGCAGGAAAAAGGGGTATGAGATATGAAGCAGAAAATCGTGACTAGAGATAGACTGGGACCAGACTGGAAAGTGTAGACTTTTCCTGAAAGCAAAGGATTTTACGCAGGGGTCTGGTGGCAAAGTGGAAGATGGATGACTGAGGCTCAGGGAGACTAGAAGAAGGGAGATCACTTACAAGACCTAAGCAGTAGCCAGGGTGAGTACTAGGACAATGGAAATTTAAAAAAAAAGAGGGAGGGAATTCCCTGGAGGTCCAGTGGTTAGGACTCCACGCTTCCACTGCAGGGGGCCACAGGTGTGATCCCTGGTCAAGAAACTAAGATCCTGCAAGCCGCTCGGCGAGACCAAAAAAAAAAAAATCCACAACCCCAACCCCCCAAAAAATAGATAAATAAAAGAGGGAAATAATTGAGATACACTGTATTTATTTATTTATTTATTTTGGGCTGCGTGTGGGCTTTTCTCTAGTTGCAGCGAGCGAGGGCTACTTTTCATTGCAGTGCACGGTCTTATTGCAGTGGCTTCTCTTGTTGCAGAGCACGGGCTCTAGGCGCGTGGGCTCCAGTAGTTGCGGCTCGCGGGCTCTACAGCGCAGGCTCAGCAGTTGTGATGCTCGGGCTCAGCTGCCCCACGGCATGTGGGATCTTCCCGGACCAGGGCTCGAACCTGTGTCCCCTGAATTGGCAGGCAGATTTTTAACCACTGCGCCACCAGGGAAGTACCGAGATACACAGTATTGCTAATTGACAGGATTGGTAATCAAATGAATGTTGGTAGATGAAAGGCAGAATTAAAAGATGATTCTGAGGGGAATGGGGGAATTCCCTCGTGGTTCAGTGGTTAAGAATCCACCTTCCAATGCAAGGGACACGGGTTGGATCCCTGGTGGGGAACCAAGATCCCACATACTGCGGGGAAACTAAGACTGGATGCTGCAACTACTGAGCGCGCAAGCTCTGGAACCCTTGCGCCACAACTAGAAAGAAGCCCGCGAGTGCTGCAACGAAAGATCCCGATGCCGCAACTAAGACCCGATGCAGCCAAATAAATATTTTAAAAAAGAGATGATTCTGAGGTTTCAAGCATAAGTGATCAAGGAGTAGTAATATTGTTAAGTGAGGTGAGGAACACAAAGGATTGTTTTTCTTTCTTACATGTAGAGTTTGAGTTATCTGTGGGACATCCAGATGGAAATGTCCACTAGGCAGGCTGCCAGGATGAGAAAAAAGTGAGGCATTTTGATTTGGGAGTCATCAAAATGTATGTAATAGATAAAGAATGGATGCAACTTGTTTAGGGGTGAAGAGTAAGGAAAGGACCCAGGATGGGGAACAGCAGTATTTCAGGGACAGAGGAAGAAGTGGCTATGAAGGAGACTAAAACAAATAGAAAGGTTAAAGGAAAACCAGAAGTGCCTCAGTTTCACACTCAGTGGGAAGAAAGCACTAAGACACACACTGTTGCAAAGAGGTCTAAGAGGCTAAGGACTGAAAGACCACGTGAGCAGGCAACCAGGGCGCTGGTATTGATAAGAAAAAATTTGGTAAACAATAGGTGCTTAACAAAGTGGACTGAGAGGTGAATAAAAGAGAAAAATTAAATGTAAACTACTTTCACTAACTTTGGAAATGTTAAGAATCAGATCAGCAGCTTGAAGAGGAAGCACAGGTTTTTAAAAAGGGGGGGGGGGGGGCAGGGAGGCAGATTTTAACATGTTTATAGGCTGATAAAAGGGGACCCAGGAGAGACTGAAGATAAAAGGAGAAAATACTATCGAAACAAAGAAAAGAAGTTAAAGAAAACAAGGTTGAGAGCACAAGTGGCAGGGTTGGCCTTGCAAAGGAAAAATATTTCTCTCAGAAGAGAGAAGGGGGTAAACTGGCACTGGTGAGTACCTACATGTTTGTTAGACAGAAGAGAGGGAAAGTCTGAGGAAATTGATGCTTCTGTTTCATGAAATAGGAAGCAAATCACCTGCTGAAAACTGGGGTCAGGATTGGGAAATTTGCAATTAATGGTATGTCTCACTCACCAGACTATGAAGTACTTGTTAACGGGGCTTGTCTTATTTCATTTTTTATCCTCAACCTAGCACACAGTAAGGGCTCAATAAATGTTTACTGACTGAATAGCTGGCACAACTATTAAAGGCCCACTTATGGCTCCAAAGCCAAAAAATAAACACTCCCCCCCAAAAAAACCTCCAATAAAGTCAAATATTAAAATGTTATATTGCTAATGGCTACATAAGGAAATCAACTGGCTGGCTGATTGACAAAACTGACATAGGGAATCAAATGACCAAAAATAATCAAGAATGCTGGTGGCTATATATAAACAAGCACCCAAGGATTCTTAGATAGGTAGGAAGGGAAGGAAAGGTATAGGCTGATGGGAAATGGGAAAGGCTGTCAAAATAACTTCAATTTCAGTTTCAAGGGGCCATGATCCAGATTCAATCATTTGAGACACAGGTTGGTATTAACTAAACGTAAAATATGTTGGAGCTAGATCTTGGTTTCTAAATACCATTCTCCAATAAAAAGCACAAAGGCTCCTTGGAGAAATGGCTTATCTAGGGCTGGGGCAGGGAAAATACAATATGAGCCTGAAGCATCTTGTGTATCAGAAAGAAAGAAAGTGCTCAAAAAAATAAATGGATGTAGCCATATCCAGGGGACACAGAAGTCAACTTGAAAGCACTCCCAATGTCCAAAGCTGGGACAATTCCATCAAAATAGTGTATAATTGGATTATAACCACCCGCCTATAAAATAAATATACATGAGTACATGCTAGTTTAAATTAATGGAGAAGAGACAGTTTCCTCACAGAAGCTTAATTCCCACCAACCCCATTAACGGTGGCCTAGACTTACTTGCAAAGAATAGGGAAAGAGAAACAGTGGAGAAACCAAGCAAACACTACCTAAACCAGGTGTTGAAGGTTTTACCATCAGTAATGTCACGTGGTTATCACATACTCCTTGATAGGATGTGATGAGAAGGGCATTTCACCTGTGCACATATTTTTTTAAAAAACCCTGTAAGCTCAGTCTAATGATGAGAAAAAAATCAGACAAATTCAGACTGGGGGATATTCTACAGAACATGGCCAATACTCCCAAAGACTGTCAAGGTCATGAAGAACAAGAGAAGACTAAGAAACTGTCACAGAGAAGACTAGGGAGACATATCAACTAAACGCAATGTGGTATCCTGCAATAGACCCTGGAACAGAAAAAGGCCAACAATGGATGAAGCCCATAAAGCCTGAGATTTAGCTAAAGTAATGTACCAGTGTCAGTTTCTTAATTTTGACAATGTACCATGACAATGTTAACAATGGAGAAAACTCGGGAAGGGGCATATAGAAACCCTCTGTACCATCTTTGCAACTTTCCTTTGAACTTAAAAGTATTTCGAATAAAAAGCTAAATAAAAAAAAAGTTGGGCCTGCCCCTGTTCCTCTAGGTCCTCCACATTTCTATGTAGTCGTGGCACACTGATTTGGTCACGAAACTCTTTACCCGGGAGTTAAGTGTTGGACAACTGCACTGATTAACATGTATGTAACAACAGTGTAGCTGGAAACCTTTGTTGGGTTTAGTATATGAAGTTATAACCATATTCTCCCCATTCCCAACCCTCTCAACACACCAGAGACATGGCTTTTTATTAAAAAAACTTTTTTTAATTGGTTTACAAAGGAGCTACAGACTACATTGAACTAATCTTTGTACAAAAAGGAAAAAAAAAAAAAAAAAAAGCCCCAAAACACCCAGAGACAAAAGGTAGGGGGAGAGACAAGAAAGGAAGATACAAAAGAGCAGGAAGAAATTAAGACAAGAGATTAGCATCATACATACACAAGATCAAGGAGAAAAAAGAGCAAGAGAGATGAGAGAGCATTTAAAAGTTATTTCCCCACACAGCCCCGGTGATAATCGGATTGGAACCAACAACAAACACAGCATGAGATTATTAAGAGATTTAAAAAAGGCAACAGTGGTATGGAGACTGGTTATTGACAGTGTTAAGAGAGAGAAATAAACTTGTTTTAGGCACCAGAGACTGGAGCACTGCCCCTCCCTCCCAGAGGAGGAGAGACTCGGGAAGAGGAAGCAGGCCCTGGAGCAGCTGCCATTGGTGTGTGTAGACGTGGTCTCCTCAGGTCAACCTCAGCATGTTTTCCCAAAATCTTTGTGCCCTAGACTCTAGGTGAAAGCTATGGGATGCCACTGGGAGAAAGCAGTGATCAGAAATATGAAGACTTGCCCTTGTGCACACTGTTCAAGAGCAGCTGCTGGGAAAGTGGGGGTCTGGGTAGAGAATCCCATTCCTCTGTGGAGAAGGCACAGTGTAATTCCTGAAGGTGAGAAAGAGGAAAACACACACCCCAGGAGAGGTATCAACAAGGTCCTCACCACAGGCAGCCTCAGCCCCTTATGTTATGCTTTTTTTCGGATACTGAAGGGAGCTGAGGGACAATCACCATGCCTCTTCTTGCTCAGCAGGGACATGGAAGGCTGGGGTTGTTTGATAATGAGGAAAGGAGAAAATGGGACAAAATACTCATTTCCCTCAAATGAACATTGGGGAGGAAATCTTTTTGGGTTCGGGGAAGTCAAACTAGAGAAGACCTAGGAGGGGAATAAAGCCAGGGACTCCCATTTTTTTCCCTTTCCCAGACTCCAATCTAAGGCAAGTGAGCTAAATCTGGAAGAGGGAGTAGGAATTTAAGCTTAAGGCTGCTTCACGTCCTCCTGGCGGCTGGTGTTTAGGGAAGGCAGACAAAGAAAAGAAACAGGTCAACCTCAAAGCTGGTCTGCTCATCCTCCTAGATGAGGTCTGTACCCCAGGAGTAGAGCCAAGAGAGGGACCACAGAGCACACAGGCTCCTAAACAAAAGTAATAACCTACCCATACTTTATCAGCAGTTTTCAAAAGCAATGTTTTCCGGGATTGGAGAAGTGCCATATCCTCCTCCCTTTCCCCAAAGCTACTGCTGCCACCTTTCATCCTTGCACATAAGTTACTGGCTCTCTTCTAAGGGAGATGAAACTCTGAGATTTCACATTTCTCCTCCCAACTCCAAGAGGCTACTCAGCTTTGAATAGGGGAAAGGAGAGTTATGCAAAGGGCCCCTCACTTGAGGCAGCTAGACTATCCTCATTTCCTTGGTACCTGGATCAGAACTCCTTTGATCTGATCCCAAGGTCCAAAAGGCATCAGGGTACTTACAATTGAATGAAAACTTTAAGTAACTAGCACCAGGGCTCCCCCAAAGCACAAAAGGGGCCTGATTAATATCCTCAGAAGAACCCCTCAAAAGGTATATAAATTTATTGCGTCCTAGCAAAGATCTGCAGCTTCCAGTATTCACACAATGTGAAGATATTAACAATACAAAATATATTCTGAAGTCAAACATCTGCAGTTCATAGTGCTTTCTCAGATTTGTTAAAAAAATACAATGCTTAGTTTCCTATATAGGATATACAAAAGCAAAAAATATATATATGTATATAGTAGAAATAAAATCAATCAGCCATAGTAATTTACAGCCTTTGTCTCTAACCCTCCCCCAATCATAATCTTTACCCCACACTTCAGTCTATACTTTCTGGGATCAAGAGTTCTATCTATTCTGAACTCTGAGAAATGTCTGTTAAATTGCATTCTGCATAGCACCCACAAACAGGGTGCCAGTTGGGAAGTCCCTGAAGGAAGATGGTGTGGGCTGTTACTGCTCTGGGTAAAAAGTCAGACAGTCAAATGATAAGCAGATAAATGTGACTGGGCAACCTGAACGGACAAGGGAATAATATTACCACTCCTCTGGGCACCCCGCACCCCACAAGATTTGGTCATTAAAAGGTTAAATAAAAAAGCAACTCTTGAAAAAAATTTAGAATCAATAGCCTGTCAGTTACATTAATTTCTTCTGGCAAAAAGTTCAGGGAAAGGGACTTTCATCAATAAACTCCTGACTCAAGGAATGTGGGCTCCTAACTTCCTGTGGAAAAGACTGAGTGACTTACTGCTGCTGGGAGACAAAAGCAGAAGCTGCTTCAGTTTTAGGGCCAAACAAGATACTGGATCTGGAGCTTCCTTGGTGAGAAGGAAATAGGGCAAGTGGAAAGAACTGGATATAAATTCACTCGTGCTAATGAATGGAGTTGAGGGTAAACCAGCATTCCATTCCAGAGAAAAACATCATCAAATAACCTTCTAAAAGCTTGTAGGCTTCAGCATCATTAAGCTAGTTTATATCTAATAACTTCATACTGGGGAAGATTCCATTCCTTGAAATGCTCTAGCAAAATACTACACACTTCAGTGAGTTATCCTGCCCCTTTTCTCCAGAAGATGCCTATGAACATGATTACAGACATAAAATAACAGGTTCTGAGTTCTGCCTTTCAGAGGGAACAAAGGGTGCGATAAGTGGCTGGGCATGGATAACTTCTACTTCTGGGCATGGATACTTCTGGGCATGGATAACTGCTACAGTATTAATAGAATTTGATCTGGGGAAAAGTTCCTTGCAATACTTCCTGTGTTAAAAACAGTATTAAGTCTGCAGAGAAAGGACCAAATGAAGTAAACTTTTGTTTAGAATGTTAAGTTATTGTATTTCAGGTTAAACAACAACACAAACTTACCCAAACCCTAATTCGGATAGATTTTATATAAAATATATAGTAGAATTATAGCATCATCTATTTGTAGGCAAGGTAAATAGATTCATGAAAGGAACTAGGACTCTGCTATAAATCCGGATGTTGGTTTCACTTTCAAACACAAAAATAGTTTCTACTTTTAAAAGTGCAGTAGAATATCCCCCATTCATAATTGTAACTAATTTAGCAAAAGCAAAGAAATGACCTCAGGAACATACCCAGGTTTTAAGATAGATTTCTAGGTAATGGGCCTGAAAGGCATTTGATCTGAATTTATTTTCCAACAATTTCAAATATTAATTTCTCATCTGTGTGTAGATATATACAGGCACAAACACACATTCACACACAGTCATACACAAACACTTCACTTTCTATCAGATTAGGGTAATTTTTTATTGCAGGTCTCTTATAGTATTGGCTAACAGAAAACCTATCCCCAACCTAACAGATTACACACATACACACAGCCATTTCCACACTTCCTCACAGTGAAAAGCTCTCTGACAAGATACCAGAAGGTCGAGAGAGACAATGTTTTAATGGCTGGGCCTTGAGGACAACTCTGGTTGCATTTAAATCTCAGTGCCAAATGCACTAAGAGTTCCCTGCCGCTATAATTTTTGGATCAGTCTCTTCAGCAATCAGGCCACGGAGAAAGCAGGATGTTTTTTCCTGATCTCTCCTATAAACCACAGTGGTAAGACAAGATTTCTTTTTGTTCTGGGCTATCATTCCCATGATCGTGTGTGCTTCCTTTCCCCTTAGGAACCACCCAAGGAAGAGTTAAGGGAAAAGATCAAAGAACCACTGCCTTGCCACTGGTCCATGCTCTGGAGTTTTGCAGAATGGAAACCCAGAACAGGTTCATTGGCTGATGCTCCTTAATAACATAATGGGAAAGAAACTACTGGGGATGTTCAAAAGAGGAAGTGTATTTCCTTTCAGAATGTGAACTCAGAAGCCCACACATCAAAGCTGAGAGCTACCTTGGAAGACAGTTGTACAAAGGTCCAAATAATCCACTAACTCCTGAACTGGACTACTTGAGTCACTTCTGCTTCTGAGCACATCATTTTCCTATTGAAAGCCCCTACCTATTATTTGACCATCTTTTCACAGTTTATATAAACTGATCCCAGATTATAACCTTCAAAGGGTCTCTTGTACAATTTCGTAGAAGGACTTCTGATTCTTGATGCTTACAGCAGCTAATGAAGAGAGAGGTGCCTTTGACTCTCCAGCGCCAAGAGGGTGCCTGCGTCAGTAGTATTTTGAACACTCTCTTCACAGCTACCTCAAGCATTTGCCTGAGCTTCAAGGCTACTCTATTCTGCTGCTGGGACTAGGGACTTTAAAAGAACGACAGAAGTGCCTCATCCAGGGACCACTACCAAAAACAAAGCATGAAGTGATCAGGTAAGAGAAGGGGAGACAGAAATGGTTGAGTCAAGGAAGGAGTGCAAGAAGCTGATCCCAAATTAAAAGACAAAATTAAGAAAGGAAAACATTATGTATGTATATATAAACTAAAAGCAGAGCATATAAATGCTTAATCTGGTGGGAAGCCAAGACAACATCTATAGAAAATCTTGATGTGTCACAACAAGGCTCAGCCATAAGGAAATAAGGCAATATAAAAAAAAAATGACCAAGTTATTTTGGTCACAGAATGGTCTCCTTCCTCCTCCCAGCCAACCCCTGAAAATGCATCTCTATATATCTTTTATATATATATATATATATATAATATAGAATCTGCTTTTTGTTAAAAAGTATTTCAATGATCATATATATTTATCAAGGCATGATGGCTTTAGGAAAGGGGGGATCCATCATGGGGGAGCTGAGAAGGGAAATGCAGGAAGTGGAGACTGGGGTAAGAAGTGTTAAGAAACTGTTTGGGGTCAAACAAATGCTCATCAAAGGGTGGCACCAACAGAATTTTCACTAATGTTTCCCACTTCAAGGAGGTACTGATGATACAGGTGGATGCCAGGACCCCATCTCTTCTCTTGTATCCCTCCCCCAATTCTTCCCACCACCATGCATTTTTAATGCCTCACGGCTCTCTCTCTCCCACATGTCTCTTGGACCCATGCTACCTTGCATCCCAGGGTTGATGGGTATGGCCCATATGTCTCTGGCCCCGGGTGCCTGATCTCAGAAGCCATTGCCACTGATATTAATGGACTGCAGATCTGCCACCTGCATGACGTTGATGCCACTGTTGGCAAGACGGGCAATACCCTCTGGACAGATGGCCTCCATGGCTACCATGTTGGTGGTGATGAGGGCTGAAGGGGTGGAAGTGCCGCTGCCTTCTGAACCTGCCCCACTGTCCAGGGG
The DNA here is from genome assembly GCF_003676395.1 of Aethalodelphis obliquidens. NCBI lineage: Eukaryota > Metazoa > Chordata > Mammalia > Artiodactyla > Delphinidae > Aethalodelphis > Aethalodelphis obliquidens. The sequence goes on along the minus strand of NW_020837952.1, from coordinate 4,758,342 downwards.
CAAAGTGCCCACACTTAGGGCTACACCTGGGCCTCCCTTCTTATTCTGGTGGGTCTTAATATGCTTTGACAAGTGGTCACTCCTCATGAAGCGCTTGGGACACTCAGGGCAGGCAAATTTCTTCTCACCTAGGTAAAGGAAGAGAAAGAAGATGAGAAACTCACATCTCAGGAAGCCTTGTCCAGTTCACTGCTTTCAAACTATATAAGGCAGAATAAAGCTAGTCCTAGAAGGTGATTACAAACAAGAAAAACCTGGTGACTATCTTTTGCCTTTTGGGAGAACAAAAAATAAGTAAAGGCTGGGGAATACTCAGAAAGGAAGGAGTATAGCAGAAAAGTAAGGCAGGACCTTCAAAATCCCACTCAAAAGCTAGCTCCTTCCTTCTTAAGGGTTTTCCAGATTAACTCCAATTCCATTCATAATCCATACAATCAGTTTCAAACATAAGTTGCTCAGAAATTTTAGTTATTTCATAGATATATTTTGTGTCTTTTTCTTTTTTTGACTTGAAATGTTAGAAATTTCTTTATTATTACTCATTAAGCATCAGCTTAATACTGCGGAAATTTCAAATCGCCCCCCAACCCCAAATTCTTGATAAAGAGCTCTTTTAGTAAAGACACGCTCTCTTCTCTCCTCTGTATAAAACTTTACAAAATAAAGGCAAAGAACTGTGTACATCTTGCTGTAAATGCTGCCCATAGCTGTGGAGACAGTGTCTTCCCAAGGCACCCTTTACTGTCCAGGTCCTGAAAGACTCTTGTTCATGAACTGTCTCTTTGCAAAGCAAGTCCACCACTTGCTATGTTTATCTTCCTGAGGGTCAAAAACTTTCTCACAAAGTCTCAGTCCAGTCTCTTGCCTCAGCTGTTGTAAGCAGGCCCTCATCACTTCATCTTCCTGTTTGTTTGCAGGTTTGGCGTAAATTGCATTAAGTGGAAAACCAGGCTCTCCAGGAATGGGAAAATTAGTGATTCCCAGCGTATACATTTCTTTCTCGCCTTGGCTTTTAGAATTGCAATTTTCTGAGTTTCTTTAGACACTGAGAAATGTAAAGAGTTATATATATCAAGATCCTATCAGCTTCATTCTTAATTTCATAGTTTTTGAAGAAGACATTGGCCTTGAAGTAACAGATAGCTTCATCCACAATATCTGTATCTTTTGTCTCTCTAGGAGTGGGTCCTTTGAAGTGACTTCTGATAGGCAACAGTGCCATGATTCCAATGAATGTGGTGTCAGGGTCCATGGGGGAAGAGTGGTAAGCCGGCATCTTGGAGGCACCCAGGTTTCAACCCCAATGAGGAGGATCGGGTTAGAGCACGGTGCTATTTTGTGTCTTTTTATTCTGGTCTATTACTACCTCTCCCTTCCCCAAGTTCCTGCTCACCTGTGTGTGTGCGTTTGTGCCTCTGTAACTCGTCCGAACGTGTGAAGCGCTTCCCACAGTATGACCAGGTACACATGAATGGCCTCTCGCCTGTATGCCAGCGCAAGTGTGCCCGTAGGTGTGAGGTCTTGCCATATACTTTGCCACAGCCTTGCATATGGCAAATGTGCTGTTTCTTCTTGCCAGGATCCCCAGAGCCCCTGGAAGCGAGAACACAACTATTCATCATTCATTCTAGAGACAAAAATGAAAGAATCACAAAGTATACATCATAATTACTGGATCCACTCAAAACTAATCCAAACTTTTATTTAAAAAAAAAATGCCCTCTCTTTAGTATCAAAAGATAAATCTTTAGTTGACTCGATGTTTGATGTTTGAAGAGATAATCATTCTCAAGGTGACTTGTGAAATGTGAGAGGCATTTTCTTATATTTTTCTGGAAGTTAAGTCTCAATACAAGCATTTTCCATGAGAACTACTGTGAATATGGTGACATGGTGATATTTTTGGCTGGGAACTTACTTAATGAACAAAGCGTCTCTCCATTTAAGCACTTGGTGGAGAACTTTAACGAAAACATAATATTTTACAACTATAGAACTTTTCTCCTAGAATAAAGGTCAAGAGCCAAACAGTAAAGATTAAAAGCTGAAAAGAGGGCTTCCCTGGTGGCACACTGGTTAAGAATCCACCTGCCAATGCAGGAGACACAGGTTCGAGGAAGATCCCACGCGCCGCGGAGGAACTAAACCCGTGCACCACAACTACTGAGCCTGCGCTCTACAGCCCACAAGCCACAACTACTGAAGCCCATGTGCTGAGAGCCCACGCTCCGCGACAAGAGAATCCACTGCTATGAGAAGCCCACGCACCGCAATGAAGAGTAGCCCCTGCTCACTGCAACTAGAGAAAGCCTGTGCAGCAACCAAGACCCAAGGCAGCCAAAAATAATTTAAAACAAACAAACACAGAAACTGAAAAGACAGCAATATCAGAGACTTCAGTGGAAAAGGATGATGGGATGGATAAAAGTCAAAAGAGGGGAAATAAGGACCCTAACTAATTCAAGGTATGTAAAAAAAAAATATTCCCTATATGGAGCAAATCCTAAGCTCCTCTCAGGAAATCAGCTCTGAAATGTTTTTGCCAAACCAATTTGTACCATGTGTGAACCATTAGCGGGCACTGGGGAGATTTCCAAGAGGGATTTTTCTTGGGTTTTAACAGCACATATTAGTGGGGCATGGGGAGGGGGAAACCAACACTAACAGAAATGAAATCATACTTAGGTAGAAATCACAGAATTTCCTTCAAAAACTTAAATCCACTTTAAGCTTTGTGAGAGGGAAACTCTATTGTACTCAAGTGCTTTTGATTCAAGTTTTTCCTGTAATATAGGGTAACCTACAAAGAATTCAAATTATTTCTTGTTTTGGTACATTTCTTATTTTTGTGCTTATTTTTAATGGAACAAAACTTTAACAGATTTTTTTCAAAGGCATTTAAAAAACTATGTGACTTTTGGGCTTCCCTGATGGTGCAGTGGTTAAGAATCTACCTGCCATTGCAGGGGACATGGGTTCGAGTCCTGGTCCAGGAAGACCCCACATGCCACGGAGCAACTAAGCCCGTGTGCCACAACTACTGAGCCGGCGCTATAGAGCCCACGAGCCACAACTACTGAAGCCCGCATGCCTGGAGCCTGTGCTCCACAACAAGAGAAGCCACTGCAATGAGAAGCCCGCGCAACACAATGAAGAGTAGCCCCCGCTCGCTGCAACTAGAGAAAAGCCCCCGTGCAGCAACGAAGACCCAAGGCAGGGGCTTTCCTGGTGGCACAGTGGTTAAGAATCCGCCTGCCATTGCAGGGGACATGGGTTTGAGCCCTGGTCCAGGAAGATCACACATGCCGTGGAGCAACTAAGCCTGTGCACCACAACTACTGAAGACCACGTGCCTAGAGCCCGTGCTCTGCTACAAGAGAAGCCACCGCGATGAGAAGCCTGCGCACCACAACGAAGAGTAGCCCCCGCTTGCCGCAACTAGAGAAAAGCCCACGCACAGCAACGAAGACCCAACTCAGCCAAAAATAAAATAAATTTATTTTAAAAAAAAGACCCAATGCAGCCAATAAATAAATAAATTTATAAAAAACTATGTGACTTTCTATTCTCTTTCAAAATCAGTGACTTGAAAAAAAGTAACTTGGAGCTCTCCAGAGATAATACTGAATAGCCAGTACACTAATGAGAAAATTCGTCAGAATTCTCTTCTGTAGGACATATTAGATTCCTTGATGGAAGAATTTTCTACCCAGAATAGTATTTTTTATCAATTTTGAGAGAAAAAAAGATTATGGAAAACTCATGATTTTCACACAGCCACTGTAAAAAATCATTACAGTAGGTATGTTTCTTTTTCTTTGCCAGGCTGTTTTATAAGCTATCTTGTTAGGGGACTTCCCTGGTGGAGCAGTGGTTAAGCATCCGCCTGCCAATGCAGGAGACACGGGTTCGAGCCTTGGTCCGGAAAGATCCCACATGCCGCAGAGCAGCTAAGCCCGTGCACCACAACTACTGAGCCTGTGCTCTAGAGCCTGCGAGCCACAACTACTGAAGCCCGTGCACCTAGAGCCCATGCTCCTCAACAAGAGAAGCCACCGCAATGAGGAGCCTGTGCACCACAACAAAGAGTAAACCCCACTCGCCACAACTAGAGAAAGCCCGCGTGCAGCAACGAAGACCCAACACAGCCAAAACTAAATAAATAAATTTATTTTAAAAAAAAAGAGTTGAAAAGGATCAGAGCTGGAACCAAGACCCCATATATAATCTAATCAAAAGCACTGTGCTGTCTCTGATCCCTTTGCAACACTGCCAACACTTAAAAATTTTAAAAAATAACCCTTTCTTTTTACCTCCAAGTCTATTCATTTTTCTTCTTTATACTCTTAAGAGATTGGCTGAGTCAACTTACCTTCCTTCACTATCTTTACAGTAGGGGCAGGTGCATGCTTCCCGCCGGGTCCTCCGACCAGCTTGGGGTTGGGGATCTGGGCTGTTCTCTCCTTCCTCTCCACCTGTTGGGTCATCATGTATTCCATCACCACCAGCCCCATGGAGGCCAAGCTGAGCTCCATGATCACCTGAAATTAAGCGAGTAAAAGGGTCAAGGTGGGAAGTAGGGGAAGTCGTCACAGTCACAGGCATCTCAGTGACACTTCACTTTTACAGCACCATTTCTTCAAAACTTTGAAGTCACATTCACTGATACTGCCCATACTTGAAATCTCAAGAATCAGAGTTGAAGAGACAAAGAGCCAATAAGTCTATGAAAACATGCTCATTCTCACTCAATTTTTAAAATGCAACTCTATTTATAATAGACTTGTAATTTTTCACCTACCAGGTTACAAAAAGTTAAAACTCTAATAATGCACAGAATTGGCAAAGGATACAGGGAAACAGGCATTTTTATATACAGGTGGTGATAAATTAGTACAAACTCTTTTTTTTGCTGTGCCATGCAGCTTGCAGGATATTAGTTCCCCAACGAGAGACTGAACCTGCGCCCTCAGCAGTGGAAGTGTGGAGTCCTAACCACTGGACCACCAGGGAATTCTCAGTACAACCTTTTTGAAGGCCAATTTGGCAATATTATTAAAAATTTAAGTGCACATCTTCAAAGAAATTTCACTTTGAATCAGCAATGTCCTATGGATATATTCACGAGTACACAAAGATATGTGACAGTAATGTTTTCTGTAGCTCTTTAACAACAAAAACGGAAAAAAATCAAAATGTACACCAGTGAGGAACTAGTTAAGTAAATTACGATAAACTTATGCAATGGACTACTATACGTGCATTAAAAAGAATGAGATAAAGTTCTGTACTGTTATAGAAAGATGTACAACAAATCTCTTATTCATTCCCAGAACTAAAGTGCTATGGAACCAACCAAATGGAAGTGACTAAAAATAAGACTTCAAGGGATTCCAAACTAGAAAACATACAAAACCGGAAAGAGGAAACTTCCTAAAATGAGCAAAAAATTGTGCTGAATATTCAGCGGGAAATAGTACATGTACATTATAAATTTTAACACAAAGAGAAAAGGAAAGAGCTGAGGTCAAAGTTAATTTTTTCTTTTTTTTCTTTTGGCCATGCTGCGCAGCATGACAGAATCTTAGTTCCCCAACCAGGGACTGAACCCACGCCCCTTGCAGTGGAAGCACAGTCTTAACCACTGAACTGCCACGGAAGGTCCTCTAAGTTAATTCTGTGTAGCTAGATATACACCCCAGGAAAGTTTCGGTTTGGGATTGGATGCTTTTCAGAATGCTACAAAAAGGAAGAAAATATCGTGCATACAATCTATTATGTTACTTGATGTCATTTCCTTTTAAAGATAAATCTGTGGACTTCCCTGGTGGCACAGTGGTTAAGAATCCACCTGGCAATGCAGGGGACACGGGTTCAATCCCTGGTCCGGAAAGATCCCACATGCTGTGGAGCAACTAAGCCCGTGCGCCACAGTTACTGAGCCTGCCCTCTAGAGTCCGTGAGCCACAACTACTGAGCCCACGTGCCACAACTACTGAAGCCTGCGTGCCTAGAGCCTGTGCTCTGCAACAAGAGAAGCCACCACAATGAGAAACCCGTGCACTGCAATGAAGAGCAGCCCCCGCCCGCATGCCGCAACTAGAGAAAGCCCACGTGTAGCAACAGTCCCAAAGCAGCCAAAAATAACAAATTATTTTTTAAAAAATAAATAAAGATAAATCTGTATGAATCACTATAATTTCTGTCCTGGTTAAATTAAAATAGATAAATGCTACAAAGCTCCAGGCCAGTGTTTCTCAAACTTTTTAAACTTGCAACCCACAGTTAAAATATATATATGACACTGTGACCTAGTACATAAACATGTAACTGAAACAAGTTTCACAAAAAATGCTTACCCTTATGATAAGCAGGGTATTCTGAAATTTTCTAGACTCTATTTAAATTTTTTTTCCTTAATGCTGGTCATGACCCAGTATATCGATTTTATGAGTTACTAATGGGTCACACTTGACATTTTCAAACACCGCCGCTCTAGGCCAATAGACAGAAGCAATGTTTTAAAGGAATACATAACATTCTTTTCAAGCTTTCAAATCTATCAATAAGCATTCACCTATGAAAGCACCTTGTAAATAAGTTAATGACTCTATTCATATTTAAGATTCCAATAATTGGAGAGTGTTGAAATGGCCAGCTTTGTTTTATCTATTTTATAAAGAAGGAAACTAAATAAACGGGGTAGGTCAGACTTAACATCTAGAAACCTAGGCTCTTAACTTTACTTCTGTACCTAATTTCAACTCTTTTCAGCTCATCAACGTAATTTCGAGTCACAATACCTAATAAGCAGCTCTCTTTGTACTTTCTTTCTCACTCTACCACTTCTAAGCACCAGCTTATTGCATTAAAATAAATTTAATTTGAATATTTTGAGATTTTCATGATACTGGCAGAACTAAAACTGGGAAGTACTGGAGTACAGGTTAAGAACAAGTTTTAAAGTAAGACAGATCCTAGATAAGAGCCCCTACATTATGATTTGATTTGCTTTTCTGGCAGTGATCGAGTAACTTCTCTAGTTATCAATTTCTCCATCAGTAAAATTGGGATGAAATCTTAACAATCTCATAAAGTTATTGTGAAAAACAAATGAAATAATACATGTAGGGCGCTTAGCATAGTATCTGTCACATAGTAAACATTCAATACATTGTAGCTATTACTATTAGGAAAATATCTTGTGGAAAAAAGATAGTGAGAAATCATGGAATAAGATACACCAGTATTTCACATAATCATTCCACCTTAAAATTGTATGTGTTACTGAGTGGAAACTCCCCCTAGTGGGGATGGAGAATTTATCCTTTAAAATAAGCCAAACAGCTCAGCAGACAAGACAGGATGCTAGTTAGTATTGCCAGTGGTTACCTACCAAAAATTACCTTCAGAAGAGAAATTTATAAAACTGTAGATCCAGCTATCTATAATAAGTCTTTAGAAATAAGACAAAACTGTGGTGTATATCAGCAGATCATCTTCTTTGATCTATTTTCCAAGCTAACCTAACTCCATTAAAATTTGAGAAGCAATTCATTAATCCCCAAAGTTCTCCCTTGTCCCAATCAACTGGAAAGAGGCAAATCTTTCTCCATTTTATTGAAACATAAGAATAATATTCAAGATAGGCATAATACACTAAATAGGAACACAGAGAAATACTTAGATATCAGGACTACTAAAACTAAATCTCTAACCCTCTTTTCAAATTCTTATGAAATGGACAGTCAAAAATTAACATCCTCCTGGACCCCCACAATGATTTCAAATTTTTTTAAAATAAGAAAACTGAGAACGGGCTTAGATAAAATGAACAATTTTGAATTTCATTTAACAAAAAGAACGGATAAAATGTCAACAAAGCATCAACATCAGACCAAAATCTGTTTCTTGCCTCTTTTAATAACAGTTTTAGAAAAAGAACAGTTTTATCTTAAAATGTGGCACTGGTTAAGCAATGAAATAAATTATGGATTTTCCTTTCCATGATTAAAATAACTAGTAAACCAAAGGCACAGTTTAATGACAGTCTTGCCCAACCCAGTGGTTGCCTCTAGCATCAGTTTCTGAAATAGCTATGGTAGTTACACACTTTTTTAGTTTCCTCAAAGTGAAGAAGTGTGCTGAAGTCATGAACTTTCAAGACCACCACATGGTAAGTCAAACACCCTATTCTTCTCTGAGAAAAAACTTGGGTAATACTAAAATAAGATGAAATAAGAACCTCCTCAGTAATTTTCAGAAGGGTGGTTCCCATACACTTCCCTATTTATCTGCTTTCTGAAATGATTTTGGGAACACTGTGTTCTTTAATTCAGTAAGTATTAATACAGTAAGACTAAAACTTTAAAACTATACCTATATTAAACACACACTGGGTTTTCTGAATATGTTTCAATTTACACAACAGATTTAACTCAAAGAAGCATATCTCAGACCACAAAGTGTTTGTGTCTTTTCAGCCATGTTGAAACAGAATATTGGTAACACCACTTATGCGTGAGGAACAGGTATCCAGAATATGTCCCCAAATCAAGAAATAAAAACATCTCTAAGGACTTCCCTGGTGGTCCAGTGGGTAAGACTCTGTGCTCCCAATGCTGGGGGCCCGGGTTCGATCCCTGGTTGGGGAACTAGATCCCACATTCCACAAGTAAGAGCCCACATGCTGCAACTAAGACCCCACATGTTGCAACTAAGACCTGGTGCTGCATTAAAAAAAAAAAAGTCTCTAGTAACAGAAATAGATGATTCACAATACATAAGGATCCAGGGATTGAACCAAAGCCCCCAGTAGTGAAATTCCTAACCCCTGGACTGTCAGGGAATTCTCCTTTATATTTCTAAACAATAATAATTTTATTAATCTAGTTTCCCAGTCCAAACAAAGTATATTAGAGGTAGAAAATTAGAGAAAAAGGAATAGAAGAATCATACCTTTAATGGCACAAAAACTGACAACTGGGAGTGATATATATAAATGACCCATAAATCCATCCCTATATTGACTATTTGGTTACTCTTGAAGTACAGTCTAATGTAAAAGAGATAAGATAAATGCTTGATTCTGTCAATTAGTAGTTTTTAAAATAATGAGTTGGTTTCCTAGACTCCTTAAAAAGTGACTAACGGGGCTTCCCTGGTGGCGCAGTGGTTGAGAGTCCGCCTGCCGATGGAGGGGACACAGGTTCGTGCCCCGGTCCGGGATGATGGCTGGGCCCGTGAGCCATGGCCGCTGAGCCTGCGCGTCTGGAGCCTGTGCTCCGCAACGGGAGAGGCCACAACAGTGAGAGGCCCACGTACGGGAAAAAAAAAAAAAAAGTGACTAATGAGTTCTCCTTTTCTTAAAAATCAAGTTTCCTGAGATACAATTCACATACAATAAAAATTCACCCTTTTAGTAAGTTTAGACCAGGGTTCTCAAACTGGCACCATTATACTCCCCAGGAGACATCTGACAATATAGGCATTTTTGATTTTCATGTTTGGCATCTAGTGCTGCTAAATATTCTACAATGCATAGGACAGCTTTGCTCCTCCCCCCCCAAATAATTACCTGGATCAAAATGTCTATAGTGCTGAGGTTGAGAAACTATGCTTTAGGCAAATGTATACAGTAAGTAATGTAACCACTAATAAAGCATGATACAGAATATTTCCACCACCTCAAGTAGTTCCCTTAAGCCCCCCCCATAGTCAGTCTTTTTTGCATTGATATGAACTCATGGATTTAAACATATTTGATGCTTCTATCCACTGCAGTTATTATCCTTACTGATGCTCAAGCTATCCTGCACTTGGCCACAGAAACATCAAGTTGGCTCCTTTGTTCTTTGACAAGATGTCTCACATTTGATATTAATTTTCTGCTCTAGATCTAGAATCAGCTATTTCTTCAAGTATTCGTAGTTTCTTTTCATGGGAAATTAGTATTCAGGTACCGTAATCTGGTCCTCTAGTCATTTTAACTATTTGAAGCTCTAGTAGATTCCACAGGAAGGGATCATGTGAACACTCTTTCCTTTATTCTTACATGTTAGTGATCTTTATACTTGGAGGTCTATTTGTCTGAACAGAAAATTCTTGGTTGTTGTTTTATTTCCTTGATTCTCTTAAATGTTAATCCATTGCATTCTAACACTAAACATGCTGTCAAAAAGTCTAGTGAAAATCCATTTTCCTTCATTTGTAAGTGATTAGGTCTTTTTTTGCTAGGATGCCCAAATGTCATTTTTCTTTAAAGTCCACCAGTTTTAATAGACTATGTCTCAGTGTTGGCCATTCTGGGTCGATTTCCCCAGGCACATTTTTAAATTTTTAAAATAAATTTATTTATTTATTTAAATTATTTGCCTGCATTGGGTCTTTGTTGCTGCGTGCCGGCTTTCTCTAGCTGTGGCAAGCAGGGGCTACTCTTTGTTGTGACGTGTGGGCTTCTCTTTGCGGTGGCTTCTTTTGTTGCAGAGCATGGGCTCTAGGTGCACAGGCTTCAATAGTTGTGGCACATGGGCTCAATAGTTGTGGCTTGTGGACCCAAGAGCACATGCTCAGTAGCTGTGGCTTGTGGGCTTAGTTGCTCCACAGCATGTGGGATCTTCCTGGACCAGAGCTCGAACCCGTGTCCCCTATATTGGCAGGTGGATTCTTAACCACTGTGCCACCAGGGAAGTCCCTCCCAGGCACATTTTGGGAAAGTTTTCTTTCTGTCCCATGCATTTGGCTGTTATCTTCCTCAGGAACTTAGTTAAGATGAATGTTGGTTCCTCCTTGCCTATATTTTGTATCATTTCTTCTCAAACTCCTTTACTTCTTTTTTTTGTAATTTATTTTTATTTATTTATGGCTGAGTTGGGTCTTCATTGCTGTGCGCGGGCTCTTTTCTCTAGTTGTGTTGAGCGGGGGCTATCCTTCGTTGCGGCGTGTGTGCTCACTGCGGTGGCTTCTCTTGTTGCAGAGCAGGGGCTCTAAGCACGCAGTCTTCAGTAGTTGTGCCTCACAGGCTCTAGGGCGCGGGCTCAGTAGTTGTGGCACATGAACTTATTTGCTCTGCAGCATGTGGGATCTTCCTGGACCGGGGATCGAACCCATGTCCCCTGCATTAGCAGGTGGATTCTTAACCACTGTGCCACCAGGGAAGTCCTTCTTTTTTTGCTTTCTTTTATTTTAAAAGCTTCCCTCCTTCTATTAAATATAACAAATTAATTGCTTTATTTTGTGTTTTTTGAGTCATATTTGTTGTCATTATTTGATGTTCCTTTTATTTTCATCTTTATTTCTGAAATGACTTTTTCCTCTTATTTCTAATTTTTTTGTGTGGTCCATCAGTTCTCTTTTCAAATTCTCCTTTTCTCCAATCACCTCAATTCTGATATTTTCCTAAATAGAAGGTAAACTTCCATCATTTCCTAAATTAGCTCATTTTCAATTTTCATCTGTTTGGTGAGCATGTCTTTCCAGGAGCCTTCCACTGCCTTAGAAAGTTTTTCTGCTTCTTTCTGTTGTTGCTATTGCTATCTTTTGCTAATAGTAGTTGTACATGGATTCAAACTCATTTTTAAACTTAAGTGAGTTTTCCTGTAATTTTGTGAGGAAGGAGTATGAGCCAGGATGGGTTTTTCTAAGCTTCATGGCTTTAGAGATTTTCTCTTATTTTTGAAAAGTGACTAACAAACAAAACAAAAAACATACAACTCTTCCTTCTTTCTACCCTCTGCTCTTTCTCTGACTTTTACCTTGTCCTTTTCTTTGTTCCTGTCTTGCTCAAAGTGGATTCTACCCCTAGAAGTTTCTCTCAGTGCAGTTTTGCATTAGAACTTCAGTTTGTTAATTTCAAAAGTTGCCACAGTTTATCTCCATTCCCTCCTACACACCCTCTAAGGGCAGAACCCCTTCCCAGTTTCAGTTACTATTCTAGATGTTTCTCCAGTGAATACCTGTTGGTGATTTAGAGGTTCTCCTGTTCTCAGGGCCATCAGAAACCCTGTTGCCTTCCCTCTGCTTCCTTCCCTTCACAAATGCCAATAATCAAAGATCTACAGTTCACTGCAGATACAAGGTTTGATTGTAAAGTTTTTGGTTTTGCTGTCCTAGTTTCTCTAGCTATTGTAATTTTTTTTGTTTTGGAACAATTTTAGATTGATAGAAACATTACAAAGATACTTCAGAAAGTTCTTGTATATTCTTCTTCCTTTAATGTTAACATCTTACATAACCAAGGTACATTAGTCAAAACCAATAAATTAATATTGGTATAATACTAGTAACTAAACTGTAGACTTTACTTGGATTTCACCAGTTTTTCACTAATGTCCTTACTCTCTACCAGGATCCTATCACAATACCACATTGCATTTAATTATCACGTGTCCTTAGGCTCCTCCGATCTGTGACAGTGTCTCAGTCTTTCATGACCTTGACAGTTTTGAAGAATACTGGTTGGTATTTTGTAGAATGTCCCTCAATTCGGATTTGTCTGATGTTTTCTCATTAGACTGGAGTTATGGGTCTTGGAGAAGAATACCACATAAGTGAAATGCCCTTCTTATCACATCATATTAAAAGGTACATGATATCAACATACTCTGTTTTTAGGAGGAAGATCCAGGAAGATTTAAAAAACTGGCCGCCATTACGTTCCCACAATTTTCAGTAAATAATCTTTTGAAAGTTTTAAAATAAAAAAAGAGGGCTTCCCTGGTGGCGCAGTGGTTAAGAATCCACCTGCCAATGCAGGGGACACGGGTTCAAGCCCTAGTCCAGGAAGATCCCACATGGCGCAGAGCAACTAAGCCCGTGCGCCACAACTACTGAGCCTGCGCTCTAGAGCCCGCGAGCCACAACTACTGAAGCCTGTGCGCCTAGAGCCCGTGCTCCGCAACAAGAGAAGCCACCACGATGAGAAGCCCGTGCACTGCAACAAAGAGTAGTCCCCTTTCAACTAGAGAAAGCCCGTGCGCAGCAACAAAGACCCAACGCAGTCCAAAATAAATAATAAATAAAATAAATAAATTTTTAAAAATAAAAGAAACAAAGAGTCATTCATCTAAAATAATTATTTAGGTGGACTCCTCATGCTCTATGTGTGGTCAGTGGTATGTATATGTATGTGCACTAGGCTATGGCACTCAATAGCAGATACTAATTCTTTTTTTTTTTTGGCTGCTCTGCGCAGCATGTGGGATCTTAGTTCCCTGACCAGGGATCAAACCTACGCTCCCTGCATTGTTAGTGCGGAGTGTTAACCACTGGATCACCAGGGAAGTCCCAGCAGATACTAATTCTTGTTCCCAGTTTTCAATCTCTCTTTCTTTCTGCCTAAAAGCCACCTGATTTTTGTTCAGGGTAACAGTGTGCCAGGTTAAAAATATTCTCCTTCCCAGATTCCCTTGCAGATCAGGAGTAGCCAAGTAACAAGGTCTTGGTCAATCAGGTATAAAACAAAATTGCTGGATAAGACTTTCAGGAAACCTCTTTAATTGGGAACAACTAGGCTTGCTTCCTCCTTTATCCTGTCTGGAAAGGTCACAATGACCCACAGTGGAGTAGCTGCAAGCATGGCAATTGTCCCACACTAAGGCAAAAGTAAACGTGGCAGGGGTTTCTACTGTTACCTGGAGATGCCACACCAACTTTGGACTCACTATCTCCAGATTTCATATTATATGAGAAAAATAAACCCCTATCTGGTCAAGCCACTGCAATAGGTTTTCTAGTACATACAGCTAAATGCATTCCCTAACTACAAAAAAAAAAAGGAAAAAAGAAAAAGGGAATTATGTTTTCTTAATGTGAGTCATGACTACATTGGGCATAGAAATTTTTCTTGACTGCAATCTGTATCTCAGTATGTTCTACCAGTATTCTGTGTCACTATTTTGTGTGACTCAAATTGATGAGAGTCTTTAATTTTCTTTGTCCAACTCCCAGAACTATGCCGTAAGTGGGTAAGCATGTAACAAAAAATTCTGATGATAATTTTGTATTAAACTAGACCACATAAGAATAGAGAATGGGCAACAGAAATTTATTTCCTTCTGCTCCAGAATGCAAGCCCTTGCTAATTCACCGGTAACTTGTGCTCTATAAAAATCCATATATACACCTGGCTTCTAAACTTATTTATTACACATTGAATCTTTCCTGTTTTAAAATTACAACATATTTTACACACACACACACACACGCATGTATAAGTTATAGGCTTTACTACATATAAACTTACTTAAGAGCTTATCCCTATAGTGCCTTATACCACCATGTGGACTTCCTAAAGGCAATCTGTAGAAATGTTTATCAATTATTTACTGTCTATTGCTCCAGGTACTATACAAAGCTCCAAAGATTCAAAGAAATAGTTCTCACTGTTGAAAAGCTTGTAGTTCACTAAAGAGAGAAACAGATAATTTCAAAATAATGATACGAACGTTACAGTAAAAGCCATCCAAAAGATGTTCCAGAATTGAAAAGGGTAATTTCTCCAGTCTGGAATTTCAGAGGCTTGCTTCCTAAAGGAACTGAGATTTGGGCCAAACTTCAAAGAATGCATAGGAGTTAGCCAAGTGAAAAATGTTGGCAAGGGAAGGGCATCCCAGGCACAGGGAAAACTATGGGCAGCATAAAGGAATGTAGTGGAGTGTGGGATGATGGTGGAGTAGAGAAGATGTAGGTGGAGAGATGAACTTCAGAACAGATGATATTATTAGATGCAAGACAGATATTTAAATGACTGATTTTTTAAAAAGGTGATGGTAGATAGAGTATGGAGAGATAAGCACTTTCATACAACTGCTAGTAGCATGACTGCACAAAAGCATATGTCAGGGAAACAGCACGGTGTGTGTAGGGCATGTTGGCAATACAGACCAAGTCTATAAGATAGAGTGTCTATATAGACCAAGTCTATATAGACCAAGTCAATATAGACCAAGTCTATAAGATATAAGTGACTAATGTTTAACCCAGCAAGTATACCTCTAGGAATAAGGACACGTGCCAGATATTGTATCAAGCTCTGGCGATAGATATAATCCTGGCCATTATAGAGCTTCCCAGCTTCATTATCTCACTGGGAAGACACAAAATGAAATCAACAAGTATAATATCTGTCCTATAATTTGTATATTAAAGTACTAATAAAACACTCTAATAAGAGAAGTATTAGAGTTGGGAGGGGGACTATTAGAAAGAAAATAGTGGAATATTCTGGGCTATTTCATTAGATAATGGTGAGAGATAATAAAGGTCTAAAGTAGGGCAGTGGTTCCAGTAAAGAGTAAGGCATGGATAAAAAAAGTATTTAGGGGCTTCCCTGGTGGCGCAGTGGTTGAGAGTCTGCCTGCCGATGCAGGGGACACAGGTTTGTGCTCCGGTCCGGGAAGATCCCACATGCCGTGAAGCGGCTGGGCCCGTGAGTCATGGCCGCTGAGCCTGCGCATCCGGAGCCTGTGCTCCGCAATGGGAAAGGCCACAACAGTGAGAGGCCCATGTACCGCAAAAAAAAAAAAAAAAAAGTATTTAGGATTACCGCAAAAAAAAAAAAAAAAGTATTTAGGATTTAAAAGAAAGGATTTAAGCGGCTGAATACAGGGAACTTCAAAGTTTCTGGGATATAACTGAAAACAGCAAGACTGCCAGGGATATGAACAAAAGACAGGCAACAAGCATTTTTAAAGATTTTTTGAAGATAACAGACTAAGGGACTCATTAAAACTAAATAACCCAGGGAATTCCCTGGCAGTCCAGTGGTTACGACTCCGTGCTTCCACTGCAGGGAACCGGGGTTTGATCCCTGGTCAGGGAACTAAGATCCCACAAGCTGTGCAGTGCAGCCAAAAAAACAAAAACAAAACCAAAAACTGAATAACCCAGTAAATTCACTCCTAGGTATATAATCAAGAGATATAAAAACGTGTCCACACAAAAACTTGTACACAAATGCTCAAAGCAGCATTAGTCATAATAGCCAAAAAGCAGAGACAACCCAAATGTATATCAACTGATGAATGGATAAACAAAAATCGGTATACCCACACAATGAAATATTATTTGGCAATAAAAAAGAATGAAGTACTGATACATGCTACAACATGAATGAACCTTGAAAACATTACGCTAAGTGAAAGAAGCCAATCCCAAAAGACCATATATTGTATGATTTCATCTATAAGAAACATTCAGAACTGGCAAGTACATAGAGATGGCAAGTAGATTAGTGACTGTCTTGGACTGGGGATGAGGAACGAGAATGGGGCATGATAGCTAATGGGTCAAGTGGTGTTTCTTTTTGGGGTGATGAAAATGTTCTTAAATTCGAATTGTGGTGGTAGTTGCACAATTCTGTGAATATACTAAAATCCACTGAACTGTACGTTTTAAATGGGTGAATTATAGAGTATATGAATTATAACTCAATAAAGCTGTTTTAAAAAGCAAACTATAGTTCAAAAAGTTCTTTTTTAAAAAAGGAAGGAAGGAAAAAAGAAAAGGTTCAAAGGGGAAAAGTGAAAAGAAAAAACCTACACTGTCAGGGATGAGGGGTACCACAGGAATAGGGAGACAGAAAATATTTATTTATTTATTTATTTTAATACAATAAATCTTTATTTCATCTCTGTTGTGTGCCACACACTAAATTTAGGTTCTACGGTCAAGGACCCAAACTCTAGTGAGATAAAACACAAGACAGAAAAAGGTATCTCTAGCTGCCTTTTTTGCTCTGGATGTCAGGAAGCTGAGAGACAAACCATATGTTCAAAGTAACTTTAGATATTGAAGTTACAATATCACACCCTTGTCACACTTCAAAAATAATTCTGGGCAGATAAAGTACAATGTTTACAAAAATGTCTGGAAAGAAAGACTGGAAAAAAATTTAAAAACACTAATATTGGTTTCTTTAAATGATGGGTTGACTTCTTTGTATTTTTCATATTAAACAGAATGAAAAATAAAGGGAGGGAGGGGAGTTAAATACACACACACACATATATTTAAATATGAAAAGAAAACAATTATCAAACTTTTAGGGACTTCCCTGGTGGCACAGTGGTTAAGAATCCACCAGCCAATGCAGGGGACTCGGGTTCGAGCCCTAGTCCGGGAAGATTCCACATGCCGGGGAGCAACTAAGCCCGTGAGCCACAACTACGGAGCCTGCACTCTAGAGCCCATGCTCCGCAACAAAGAGTAGCCCCCACTCGCTGCAACTAGAGAAAAGCCCGCGCACAGCAATGAAGACCCAATGCAGCCAAAAATAAATGATTAAAAGACAAAAACTTTTATAAGGCATAGACCGTAGAGATCTATGTTATGATTTTTTGAATTCATTAAAGAAACCACAAAAGAAAAGATCAATTCATTTGACATACAAAAATAAAAAGCTTCTGTATTAGAAAAAGCCAGTAAGAACTTGAGGAAGTTATTTTCAGCAAATGAATTTCTTTATTTAAAAAAAGAGCTCAGGCAAGTTCCTAAAAATATTATCATGCCAGTAGACAAATCAACTGGTATAATCTGTAAACAAGCAGAAAGAGGGCTTCCCTGGTGGCACAGTGATTAAGAATCCGCCTGCCAATGCAGGGCACATGGGTTTGAGACCTGGTCCAGGAAGATCCCACATGTCCCGGAGCAAATAAGCCCGTGATATGTGAGATCTACTGAGCCTGCGCTCTAGAGCCCGTGAGCCACAACTACTGAAGCCCGTGCGCCTAGAGCCGCTGCTCTGCAACAAGACAAGCCACTGCAATGAGAGGCTCAGGCACCGCAGCGAAGAGTAGCCCCCGCTCACCACAACTAGAGAAAGCCAGCACACAGCAACGAGACCCAATGCAGCCAAAAATAAATAAATAAATAAATTAAAAAAAAAAAAGAACCCGCCTGCCAATGCAGGGGACATGGGTTCGAGCCCCGGTCCGGGAAGATCCCACATGCCGTGGAGCAACTAAGCCTGTGCACCACAACTACTGAGCCTGTGCTCTAGAGCCTGCGAGCCACAACTACTGAGCCCCTGTGCCACAACTACTGAAGCCTGCGCACCTAGAGCCCGTGCTCCACAACAAGATAAGCCACCGCAATGAGAAGCCTGCACACCACAACAAACAGTTGCGCCCGCTCGCTTCAACTAGAGAAAGCCTGCGCACAGCAACAAAGATCCAATGCAACCAAAAATAAAAAATAATAAATAAACAAGGAGAAGGAAAAATATTCAACCTCACTAATAAGCAAAAACATAACTTATTTGGGGAAAGGTCAGAGTCCATAAAAATGCTCATCATTGAAAAAAATCCAACTATGGAAAAAGTCATTTGAACAGACACTCATCAAATTATTTACAACAGCAATAGAAGAAATGAATTAAAATGTAAATAAACTGTTCAGGTAACCTGATGGACTACTAGGCAGTCAGTAAAACTTATGATTAATTAAAGTATAACAATTTAGACAATATGCTTATGCTATATTACCAAACAAACGAAGAAACACATTACACGCATACTAAGAAAAAAAGCTATGCTAAAGAAACACTAGGTTGGCTGCAAAGTTCGTTAGGGTTTTTCCATAGGATGTTACAGAAAAATCCGAACGAACTTTGTGGCCAACCCAATACATACATTAAAATTTATATAGAATAGAGCAAACACCAAATTGGTGACTGTAATGGGAAGTGCTATTAGTTTTGTTTTTCCCCTTTCTCCTTCTCATATTTTCTATAGTGTAATTATACAACTTTTATCATTAAAAACACCGACACAGTGAAAACAAAAATCAGCCTATGCATCTCCCCACTTTTTGGTATATTAACAGTGTTTTACAGTGTTTTTTTTGGTTTGTTTGTTTCAATATATTTGGCTGCACTGGGTCTTTAGTTGCGGCACTCAGGATCTTCATTGCCACATTCGGGATCTTTTAGCTGCGGCATGTGAACTCTTAGTTTCAGCATGTGGGACCTAGTTCCCTGACCAGGAACTGAACCCAGGGCCCCTGCTTTGGGAGCATGGAGTCTTAGCCACTTGGACCACCAGGGAAGTCCCTATTTTTTTTTTAATTTATTTTTTATTTTTTAAGTGGACCTGAAATTATCAATGTAGAACTTTTTTTTTTAATTGGAGTATAGTTGCTTTACAGTATTGTGTTAGTTTCTACTGTACAGCAAAGTGAATCAGCTATACGTATACATATATCCCCTCTTTTTTGGATTTCCTTCCCATTTAGGTCACTGCAGAGCACTGAGTAGAGTGCCTTGTGCTATACAGCAAGTTCTCATTAGTTATCTATTTTATACATAGTATCAATAGTGTACATATGTCAATCTCCATTACAGCGTTTTTTAAAAATTGGTTCTTCACATTGCAGAAACTGCAGTCTTCCCAAAGTACAGGGCAATCAGCACAATGATTGCAAAGGCTCTCACCAGTAGGTGTCGCTGTAACTAAGTGATAGGTGTTTTAAAAGCCCACCCTCCCAGGGAAGTGTTGAGGAGGAAGAAAAAAAGAGGGGAAAGGCGTGCAGTGTACGCACAAATTTTAAATGGGACCATTTGAAGAATTGTAATTCAGATGTGTCTCCATCAAAACTACATTTTTTTCCCCCAGTTTTGGTAATGCTTCCTTAACTACACACTCTCTGGTTTTACATTATCCATCGTCAATCCAAAGGTACACATTTCCTTATTTTTCATGTCCAAGAAAACTAAGGATTTGAAAATTTGATCATTAGTAACATATCAAAATTCTTATAAATTCCAAGACTTTCACTTACTTCCTATCTCTGTCAACATCATTCCATAGTGAAAATTGTTTTTCAAGACAGAGAAATGAACTAAAATTGCCTTATCTTTCTGCCAGCTCTCACCATAGTGATAATTTCCTGGGAAAGGGACTCACTTTAACATCCCTCGCAAACTAGCTATAATTACCTATTATTATTCAGACTGTTATGATTTAAAATTCATTTAAATATATAATATATACCAGAGGAAAGCTGTGAGAAGGAGCATAAAGCTTAAGAGAATATAGTTGGGAATTCTCTGCTGGTACAGTGGTTAGGACTCTGTGCTCTTACTGCTGAGAGCCCAGGTTCAATCCCCAGTCAGGGAACTAAGTTTTAAATTCTTATTAAAATTTTTTTTTGGCTGGGCCGTGCTACTGCAAGTCACACGGCCCAGCCAAAAGAAAATTTTAATAAGAATTTAAAAAATAACAAAAAATTTTAAAAGACACCCTTTTTAAAAAAAAGAGAATACAGTCATTTGGTTTAGTAAGAACACGAAAGTGATACAATAAATAGGAGAATGAGAAAAATTAATTTTGGACTTATTTCATGCCTCTATCATTTCCCTGATTAAAGGAGAGATGAACACAATCCTAACCACTGGACCACCAGGGAATTCCCTTGACTGACTTTCGAACTGTTCATATTCAACTGACATTTTAAATTACTGAGAGCCTCTGATGATTAAAATTAATAAGGGCCATTACATACACTGTAATGCACTATAATGGTGCAGTTGGACAAACTTAGATATGCATCCTGGTTTCACCACTTATTAGCCAAGGAACCTCTCTGAGCCTTACCTTCCTCAATGGCAAAAAGGATACTGGGATAACTAATAAAAATTAAAATACAGCATACCTAGCACTGTTCCTGGCACTTAGGAGGTACTCAGTAAGTCACCGTATATTAAGAAAATAAAAAGGCTAAATGTGACTTTTAATGTTTTTTTCCTCCCATCTACACATGTACCATTACTACCCACAGTATGTTCTTTTGAATTTATCTAGGGGAGTTGTAACACCAAATTGTATCATTAGTGTTTAAAACAGCAGCAATAAATACTATAAAACAAAGAATAAAATGCACAGTAATCTAATATTTTGTTTCTAACCACTGGATTTACCACTGAAAAAGGATAATCATATCGAACTCTTCAAATTATACATAATTCCCATTAAAAATAGCCTGGGGTTGATTAGTAATGCAGAAATAACTGTTTTGAACACACTGTATACTTCTGAAAGGAGAAAGAAGCTGTGGATAAAATTTCACGTTTTCAGAAATTTTCCTAGATAAAATGTAGCAAGGAGATGCTGTTTGATGATAAAGCATGAAAGAATGCTGAAGCAAAGTAGAGATGTACATAGTAAAGATAAGTACCTCACACTCAAGTATACTAGAGGCTTTCGCTAACAAAACCAAATTAATTTCTCTAGTAGGGCCTGAAGAAAAATGAATAATAGTAGCCATCTATCATGTTCTGTAAATAACAGTCTAAAAAATATTTATAGTACTGTTAACAGTAATGAAAACCAAAAAGGGGGTGAAAATATCCCAAATTCTACCATCACAACAAATTAACTATTATTATCCTTTTCATCTTCCCCTCAATTACTATTTATTTGCACAAATAAACTTTATATATTTATAATCATAATACAGTAACATTAAGCATAAAAATCTGAATTAATACTAAGAAGTAACTCTTCAGGGGACTTCCCTGGAGGTCCAGTGGTTAAGACTCTGAGCTTCCAATGCAGGGGGTGCAGGTTCGATCCCTGGTTGGGGAACTAAGATCCCACATGCCACTCGGCGGGGCCAAAAAAAAAAAAAAGAAGTTAACTCTTCAGATCCATACCATCCTGAGATCCCTGAAGTGACAATGTAAATAGGCACTTACATATTGGGTACCTTTTAATGATAGGGCTCTCTAAGTTTATACCCACAGTGCAATTATATAATCTGATACAGTACAGCTGACATTTTTTTGTTTTTCAAGAAGCCACCTTTTATTTATTTATTTAAATTTACTTATTTAACTTATATTTATTTTTGGCTGCGTTGGGTCTTCGTTGCTGCACATGGGCTTTCTCTAGTAGTTGTGGCAAGTGGGGGCTACTCCTCGTTGCAGTGCATCGGCTTCTCACTGTGGTGGCTTATCTTCTTGCGGAGCACGGGCTCTAGGTGCACGGGCTTCAGTAGTTGCGGCACGCAGGCTCAGTAGTTGTGGCTCACGGGCTTAGTTGCTCTGCGGCATGTGGGATCTTCCCAAACCAGGGCTCGAACCCGTGTGCCCCGCACTGGCAGGCCGACTCCCAACCACTGCGCCACCAGGGAAGCCCCCAGCTGACATTTTAAACCTCCCAAGCATAAACCCCAAGGTAACTTTTTAATATGAGAATTAGACTTCTCCTTGTCTTAATTTGTCCAGTTTACTAGATAAATACTAAGCAGATACTCTATTTATATCTAGTGTTACAGAAACACATCACAGCTTTAAACTGTCAATGACAGTATGACAAAAGAATAAAAGATGGAAATGCTACTACATGAAAATATACAGATGTTCATCTATGCATTTGTGAATTCCTTTTCCTAAACTGGTATCCTTCAACTTTTGCTTAATATGGCAATGAATAATTCAGATGTATGCATTTTATTTAACGTATTCTGAGTTTTCTGTTCTGTTCTTTTAATACTGATTATGTAATAAATGAATCAGCTAACATACTCTTGAGGACTTATTCTAAGAAAATGATTTAAAATGAGAAAACTGGACTTCCCTGGTGGTGCAGTGGTTAAGAATCCGCCTACCAATGCAGGGGACACGGCTTTGAGCCCTGGTCCTGGAAGATCCCACATGCCGCAGAGCAGCTGAGCCCGCAAGCCACAACTACTGAAGCCCGTGCGCCTAGAGCCCGTGCTCCACAACAAGAGAAGTGCAACGAGAAACCTGCGCACCACAATGAAGAGTAGCCCCCGCTAGCTAGCTGCAACTAGAGAAAAGCCCACATGCAGCAATGAAGACCCAACGCAGCCATAAATAAATAAATAAAATGAGAAAACTATATGTTCTATTATATTCTATATTTAAAATACAGGAAATCTTGAAACTGCCTGAGTATTTGACAAAAGAGAAATAAACTGTGGCAAACAACTTGATATAATATTATGCAGTAATTTAAAATCACCCCTCTGAAAGTGAAATATAAAACAAGGATCCCTACTATTGTGACTCTTATTTAAAAAGACAAGAATGAAATGAGGTACAAATATTAAAAAGGAGTAGGTAAAATTATTTGTAGATGACATGACAGTATACCTGGAAAATAACTAAAAATCACTAAAGAAAGTCACTAACAATTATTGAAAGCAATAAGATTGTAATACAGCCATTTTAAAATTAACACACAATAAGTCAATAGGTTTCCTATATACAAATAAGAGCCAGTTAGAAATAAAATGGAAGAAAAGATCCTATTTGCAATAGCAACGAAAACTATACAATACGAAGCTTAAAGTTAGCAAGAAATGTGTAGGATCAATAAGAAAATAATGAAAGTATAGTATGAGTCAATCAAAATAAAAATTCCAAAAGATTTTATTAGGGGAACCTGACAAAATATGTCCAATTCATCTGAAAGAATAAGACTAGGAAAAAAAAATTTTAAGTAGTAATAAGGGAAAATATTAAAACTTTCATAAAGGAAGAATTATTAAAACAAAGTGTCGGACTTTCCTGGTGGCGCACTGGTTGAGAGTCCGCCTGCTGATGCAGGGGACACGGGTTCGTGCCCCGGTCCGGGAAGATCCCACATGCCGCGGAGCGGCTGGGCCCGTGAGCCATGGCCGCTGAGCCTGCGCATCCGGACGGAGCCTGTGCTCCGCAATCGGAGAAGCCACAACAGTGAGAGGCCCGCGTACAGCAAAAAAAAAAAAAAAAAAAAAAAAGTGTAGAATTAGGTGGCATTTAGTGCATTCACGATGTTGTGCGACTACCACCTCCCTCTATTTTTAAAACTTTCATCACCCTAGAAAAGCCCCTCTGTCCATTAACGAATCACTGCCCATTCTCCCCTCACCCCATCTTCTGGCAATCACTGTCTCTATGGATTTTCCTATTCTAGATATTTCATATAAATGGAATCATACAATATGTGACCTTTTTTGGTCTGGCTTCTTTCACTTAACTCCAGGTTCACTCACATTGTAGCATGTAACACTACTTCATTTCTTTTTATGGCTGAATAATATTTCATCAAATGGATATACTACTTTTGTTTATCCATTGGACATTTAGGTTGTTTCCACCTTTTGGGTATTATGAATAGTGCTGCTACAAACATCTGTGTACAAGTTTCTGTGTGGATGTACGTTTTCATTTCTCCTAGAAATATACCTAGAAGTAGAATTGCTCACTTACAAAATTTTAATCTAAAAAGTATAAACAACAATATTCACCAGAGCATTACTTATGACAGTGAAATTTTAGAAAAAAAGTATATCAGTAGGGTTAAGCATATCCTAGTACAAACATACTAAGGAATTCCCATACAATCATTTAAAATGATGATGTAGATGTATATTTATTATTATTTATGGAAAATATGTTTATGATATTCTATTCAGTAAATATAAGATTATGGAGAATTGTGAACAGTATGATTCTACTTCATAAAACAATATGCAGACTTCTTTGTAAATTAATTGTACACAAAGGTACAAAAAGATATCTGGAAGGATGATCACCAAAATTTCAACAGTGATTTTCTTTGGATAGTTAATGTTCAATAAATTTTTACTTTACTTTCATTATTATTTGAATAATATTTATTTTACTTTCAGTATTATTTGCATTGTTTAATGTTTTTACCAATATCACTTAAACAGGCTACTTAAAAATATATTTAGGGAGTTACCTGGTGGCCTAGTGGTTAGGATTCTGGGCTTTCACTGCCTTGGCCTGGGTTCAATCCCTCGGGAACTGAGACCTCATAAGCCACGCAGCATGGCCAAAAAAATAAAAAAATTTTTTCCTATCCTCAAAGGTAAGTTTTCTAATTTTAGCTCTATAGATATTTATAAAGTGAATGCTTTGAATTTCCCCATTTCCCACAATGAAACTGTAATTTACATAGCAGTGTGCGTAACCAGTATTCTCCCTTTAGATCATGTATTCTGCACCTATATGTTTATGGTACCAAACATGCTCTGTATAAAGAAAAACAGAGGTGGTTCCTGCCCTTCAGGCATTTAAGATCTAAAACACTGACATACCTAAAACTGTACAAAGAGCAGCTAACAAATGTCTTAGATATTTGTTTGTATGTATTTGTACATCTGTGAATTTACATCACCAGAAAGAACTGAGCAGCTATAATCATCCTTGTTCTTAGATGAACAGAAGTCAAGAAATTCCAAAATCATGGGCTTCCCTGGTGGCGCAGTGGTTGAGCGTCCGCCTGCAGATGCGGGGGACACGGGTTCGTGCCCCGGTTCGGGAAGATCTCACATGTCGCGGAGTGGCTGGGCCCATGAGCCATGGCCGCTGAGCCTGCGGGTCCGGGGCCTGTGCTCCGCAACGGGAGAGGCCGCGACAGTGAGAGGCCCGCATACCGCAAAAAAAAAAAAAAAAAAGAAATTCCAAAATCACTAAATTGAGTCGGTTCAGACCTAACCAGTTTCTCAATTTTTTACTTTCCTTTTGCGATAGAAGATTAAAACAAGTGAGTTTACACACACAACCATTACTTGATAAAACATACAGTTCAGCAGCAATTTTAAAAAATTTTAGAAGGGCAGACAAATCTTGTGAGCTTTAATAATATTTATAATGTACCATTTTGTGACCTGGGATATGGGTAAAAGAATATCCACTGTATTATCCTTTACACCTGCCTAGATGTCTTAAATTATTTCACAATCATTTTTGAAGTGTTGAGTTTTTTCTCGGGGGGTGGGGGTGAGATAGGTGAGACAGGAATTAGCTGAGATTACAAAAGGAAGTAAAACAGTGATTGAGTAAAACCAAGTTCTAGAAAGGTAAAAGGAAAAAATAAAATTGTTTTAATGTACAGAAAACCAAACAACTCTTAAGAAAATAGGGACAGAAAAATGATTCATTGAAACAGAAATTGAGAAACCTAATTATCATTATATGAAGTGTCAACAAAGTGTTCATCAAGGAGAATGTTTTTCTAGCAAACTGTCTATCAAGTTCACAACCAGGCCAACGAGAGATGAAGAAACAGAAAATCCACGGGTAATCTTAAAAACCTCTACTGTCAACTACTGTTTTTACTAGAATGGTTTATGAAAGAACAAAGCATACTGGTTGGAATTTACTTCCTTTGGCAGTTGTGGTAGTTCAATGACTACACCAATGGACAAGAAACATAATGGGTGAGAAAGAACGTGAAGGTCTAGACACAACAACTTGAAAGAGCTGCCTTCAACTAAGTGATTAAAATCCTACTTTTAAATGGATGGAAGACAGAACTTTTATTGAGAGGTGGGCACTAATATGTGTTGAGCACCTATTATGTGCTCTCACATGTTCTCTACCTCATTTAAGCTTAATAATCCCATGGGGGTAAATATTAATACTAACTCTCTTTTACAGATAAAGAAACCTCAGCTCATAGCGGATGAAGAACTTCCCCTAAGTCACATAGCCAGTAAGAAGCAAAGTTATGATTTGGATCCTAGTGTATCACTCCCCTGTCTACACTGAATATCTCATTCAGGGCAAACTTTCTTTTTCTTTCACAAAGAATTTTCAATTACTTCTAGTTTCAGAGCTGGAGTTATTTCGTCCAGCTAAACTGTTCAATCTTATACTACACAGGATGTGAGACTTGTTCATCTGCAAAAACAGTATTTAAAACAAAAAACAAACCACAGTATTTTGGCTTTAAGATCCCACTTACAGTCAGTCATCTATAACTTCCCATCCAGAAGAGTACTAACCAAGTAGAAAAACTTTTCCCAACAACTGTTCCCAATCTCCCAACAATTTTGTGGATTTTTATATTGTACTTTCAAAGAGTCATTTCATTTTCCCTCCTAACAGCAGCATAGCAAACAGGAAAAAAAAGAAAAAACAGTACTCTTTAGCGAGTGCCTGTGTTTGTTCATAGTACCAACATCTCACGGGAGGTTGGGAATAGAAATGGGGGTGGTGTGGAGGTGGTATAAGAAAACAGGAGACATGACACAATGTGACTCATTTATAAACAGAACCATTCATGTGCAGCAGTAGCTTTCATTTTCAGCCTCCATTTCAGGTTTCAGAAGGCAGCTGCATGGGCCTGATGGTGGTTTTGAACCAGAACTAGAAAAGCCTTAGAACTTGACTTCTGAACAGAAGCTCATGTTTTCCAAACATAGCCTTTATATTTTTGTTTCCTCTAGGTACAATATTGTAGAGCATGCTGAGCACAATGCCAGGTATCTCCAAACCATCTGCTCTACTGTGGTCCTGGGATACCTTGCTTTTATGAGGGGGTCTTCAGATGATGCAACATTAGTAGTCCTTCAGTAACATTCTCATTAAGAGAATCATTCTGGACAATACTATCTATAATACTGACGCTTTATGGAGCTAAAAAAATGAAAGGTTTGTTTAAGTTTGATGCTTAGCTTTTTGGAAAGGGACCAATTTCTTGGGTGGTACCACTTTTAAACAGCATCAAACTCCTTTGCAAGCAAAGCTATGATTAAAACCAAACAGTCCATGGAGTAAAAATTTTCAACGCTAGGAAAGAAGTACGGGAAATGAAAGTGCCTATTTCATGTAACCCTTATTACATGTGCCTATTTCTTAAAGTTTAAATGCCTATTTCTTAAATTTTTATGGTAAAACCCATCTAGATAATGTAATATGATAATACTTTATAACGTCTCCATTCTGGTTATTGCAATAAAATTTTAAGACTTAAGTCAATTATTCATCAGAATGTTTTCAGGAATAAATCAAAGAACCATCAGTAATTTAAGTCTGGATGCATCTGAATTTCACATTTCAGTTAAAAATAATACAATGTGGGGACTTCCCTGGTGGCGCAGTGGTTGAGAATCCACCTGCCAATGCAGGGGACACAGGTTCAAGCCCTGGTCCAGGAAGATCCCACATGCCGCGGAGCAACTAAGCCAATGCACTACAACTACCGAGCCTGCGCTCTAGAGCCTGCGTACCACAACTACTGAAGATCACATGCCTAAAGCCCGTGCTCTGCAACAAGAGAAGCCACCGCAGTGAGAAGCCTGCGCATCGCAAAGAGTAGCCCCCGCTCAGGCAACTAGAGAAAGCTCGCGTGTAGCAGCAAAGACCCAACACAGCCAAAAATAATAAATAAATAAAATAAATATAAAAAAGAAATGCATAATAAACGACCCTTCACAATCCGGCCCCAATTTCCCTTAAAAAAAAAAAAAAAAACAACATTGTACCTGCTGTATTAAAAAAATAATAAAATCAGGACTTCCCTGGTGGCACAGTGGTTAAGAATCCACCTGCCAATGCAGGGGACATGGGTTCGATTCCTGGTCTGGGAAGATTCCACATGCCATGGAACAACTAAACCATGCACCACAACTATTGAGCCTGTGCTCTAGAGCCCGCGAGCCGCAACTACTAAGCCCGCGCACCGAGAGCCTGTGCTCGGCAACAAGAGAAGCCACTGCAATGAGAAGCTTGCGCACTGCAATGAAGAGTAGCCCCTGCTCGCCACAACTAGAGAAAGCCCACGCGCAGCAACAAAGACCCAATGCAGCCAAAAATAAATAAATAAAATAAATTTATTAAAATAAAATAAAAATAATAAAATTAAAATTTTAAAAAAAACATTGTATATCATGACAATTTTTTTCCCTTTTTTTTTTTTGCCGTGCCGCATAGCTTGTGGGATATTAGTTCCCTGACCAGGAATCAAACCCACGCCCCCTGCAGTGAAAGCTTGGAGTCCTAACCACTGGACCGCCAGGGAATTCCCTATCATGACAATTTTTCATGTGCAATCTTAAACGGTAATAATTCCTGTCTCAAATCTCAATCCTTGAGCTCCATTTTAAGCATCTTACATTACAAATATCCGTATTTAAATAATGTAAAAGCAGCTGGATATCAGCTATAGTGTATTAATGATCTTGCTCCATTAGATTACAAAATCTGGAAATAATCTTATAGGAAACCTGTAAATAATCTTATCTGGAAATAATCTTATAATCAGACAAAAAAGCTTAAAATGTAGTTCTAACTGAAAACATAGTATGGAAATGTAGTTTTTGAAAATCTTTGTTTATAGAAGCTAAAAGCAAAGCTACAAAAATTAAAAATTAAAAATTAAAATTAAAAACAGAAAATTAAAAACAGAATTACTTGGGAGTTCCCTGACGTTCCACTGGTTAGGACTTGGCGCTTTCACTGCCAGGGCCCAGGTTCAATCACTGGTCGCAGAACTGAGATCCCCGCAAGCCGCACGGCACGGCCAGAAATAAATAAATAAATGAAAAAATTAAAAATTAAAAAAAATAGAATTACCACATGATCCAGCAATCCTACTTCTGGGTATATATCCAAAAGAACTGAAAGCAGGATCTTAAAGAGATATTTGCACACCCAAGTCACAGCCACACTATTCACAATTGCCAAGAGGTGGAAGAAAGCCAAATGGCCATCACAGATGAATGGATAAAGAAAATGTAGTATATACATACAATGGAATATTATTCAGCATTAAAAAGGAAGGAAATCCTGTCACATGCTACAATACGGATGAGCTCACAAGACATTATGCTAGATGAAATAAGCTTGTTGCAAAAAGACAAATACCCTATGATTCCACTTACATGAGATATCTAAGGTAGTCAAATTCATAGAAATACAAAGTAGAACCTACTTTGTATGGCTGCAAGGGGCTGGGAAGAGGGGGAAATAGGATTTTAATAGGTATAGGTAGTGTTTCAGTTTTGTAAGATGAAAAAGTTTTGGAGATCTGTTGCATAACAATGTGAATATACTTGATATCACTGAACTGTATGTACACTTAAAAATGGTTAAGATGGTATATTTTATGTTATGTGGTTTTTACCACAATTAAAAATAATTATTTAAAAATATCTATATTACTTTTCATATTCTTTCGTTTTAATCAATTTTTCCTAAAACTACATAAATGCTAGGGATTTAACAGCAACCAAGCAAAAGTATCATTAAGTACATCACAATATATATATACAAATCTCTTTCCTCTTTCCATGCATCTTCTTTTACAAACTTGAGCCAAAATTATAAATAAAAGTAAAAACAAGTATTAAAGGACATGACAGCATTTTTATTTATTTTTTAAAATAAATTTATTTTATTTTTGGCTGCGTTGGGTCTTTGTTGCTGTGCATGGGCTTTTCTCTAGTTGCGATGAGCAGGGGCTACTCTTCATTGCGGTGCGCGGGCTTCTCGTTGCACTAAGTGTAGGTAACTATAACGCAACAGCAACTGGAGCTCCAAGAAGGCCCGGGAACATACCTGTTTCAATGAATTCCAAGAGCCTAACACATCTGACACACAATAAATGCTCAATAAATTTTGCTAAAATTCAGACTTCCCTGGTGGCGCAGTGGTTAAGAATCCGCCTGCCATTGCAGGGGACACGGGTTTGAGCCCTGGTCTGGGAAGATCCCACATGCCACGGAGCAACTAAGCCTGTGTACCACAACTACTAAGCCTGCGCTCTACAGCCCACGAGCCACAACTACTGAAGCCCGTGCGCCTAGAGCCCATGCTCTGCAACAAGAGAAGCCACTGCAATGAGAAGCACGTGCACCACAATGAAGAGTAGCCCCCGTCACCGAAACTACAGAAAGCCCGCATGCGGCAACAAAGACCCAACGCAGCCAAAAATAAACAAATAAATTTATTTAAAAAAAAGAGAGAGTAGTAGTGTAATGGAAAGGATACTGATCTGAAGTCAGAAGACCTCTATCACTCTGTAAATTTTGTCAGTGACCTTTGGCAAGTCACTGAATCTTTCTACACCTTAGGTTTCCAAAAGGAGGGTATTGGAGGCACTTCCTTGGTGGCACAGTGGCTAAGACTCCATGCTCCCAATGCAGGGGGCCCGGGCTCGATCCCTGGTCGGGGAACTAGATTCCACATGCATGCCGTAACTAAGGAGCCCACGAACTGCAGCTAAGGAACCCGCCTGCTGCAACTAAGACCCAGCACAACCAAATAAATTTTTTTTTTAAAAAAAGGAGGGAATTGGAGAGGATCCTCACCCCCCTTCTAAGCAATCCAAACAGGGTCAAGTTAATGAAGAACATATGGAATAATCTGAAATGATCCATCTCAATAGCATTTAACCTTACTTAGATTATTTGCAGCAAATATTTGATTTCCTGTGAAAACGTTTCAAATTTTTTTTTCAGAGATGCAGATTTTTTGTTTTGTTTTTCTTTTGTTTTGGCCTCACCGTGCCGGCTTGCAGGATCTCAGTTCCCTGACCAGAGACTGAACCCAGGCCCATAGCAGTGAAAAGAGCCGAGTCCTAACCACTGGACCACCAGGGAATTCCTTCAGAGATGTAGATTTTTTTTTTTTTTCAGAGATGTAGATTTTTAACTGAGTTCTCTCATCTTGTAATGGGCAAGTCTTTGTCTTGACCTGGGTATTTTATATTTTAACCGCTTCTTTGAAATCATTAAATTATTATTTATTTTACACACAGATATAGGGTGAGAAGGATTCATAGTAAATTAGACAGGCATGCCCAGCTTATCAAACGAGTTATACTATGCAGTTTCCATAAGCCACTCAGAGTTTCACACACACTGGAGTGAGGGACTTCCCCGGTGGTCCAGTGGTTAAGACTCCATGCTCCCAGTGCAGGAGGCCCAAGTTCGATCCCTGGTCAGGGAACTAGATCCCGCATACATGCTGCAACTAAAGATCCTGCACACCACAACAGAGATCCGTGCCGCAACTAAGACTGGGAGCAGCCAAATAAATAAAAGAATATTTTTTAAATAAATAAATAATTAAAATTAAAAAACACTGGAAGGAAAAGTATAAATTCAAATTACAGCCCAGATTTGCAACCAACTCTGAAGAAAAAAACTTTCTTCAGAAACTTTTTCAGCGTCTTTTAAGGGGCCCAATTCTTAAAACCTAGAATAGTATTAACAATGTAGTCATAGTGTGGCATATACCTTTTAAATAATGCTTCAGAACACCAGGGCCTGTATAATAATGCTAAATGTTACAGAAAGGTATAGTACTATTGTGATATCCCTTCTGTATGAAATATGAAAAATATGCCCTGTTTTTCAATTAAACAGCAAATTGAAAATTTTCAACTAATTATTATCTATTAATGTTTACAGACACCCAACCAGTAAATTACAAAGCGTTATGTAATAAAGCTTTTCTACAGATGTTCATCTTACATTTAAAACATTTTCAAGGAGGGAAAACAAAACAATCAGAAGCAAGGAATGAGCAGAACTAAATTTTTAGTGCCAACATTTATATGCTACTTTACAAAGTAGAACAATTAAAGGGAAAGGGAGATATGAGAACAGATACTAAATTTTTCTGAAACACTAGGCACCCTTGTGCTTGTTATTTAATTAAGAACTAAAATGGCCACATTACACAATGCAACAGGATTTAACAATGACGTCATTGACAGAAAGCCACTGGAATGAATAAATAGGAGCAATTGAAAAGGTCTCAAGACTGCCTTCTCAGTCTTTTCAAATCAATCAAGGCACCTACGTTTTAAAGGAGACCTTTTCTACTTAAACTGAACTCGTTTAAAAAGCACTTAAAAAATCACACTAAGAATCAAATATAATATTAGATACAACAAATGACGCAGAAACATTTATATTTGATAAGAGTATTATTATTTTAAAATAGAAAATTCTCTTGTATGACCTTTTGCACTAGAATGTTAATTTTGAACACATTTAAATCCTCTAAACCTACTTATCACTAATGTTCAAATGAACTAGTCTAAAATACAACTCTCTTAACAAATTAGGTCTCAGCAATCTGACCCCAAGTTTAGCGACACTTGGCAAACCAACTCTGGTATCGCATTCAACTTAACTTCTAAGAGGAGACATTTTCCTGACCCCGATAAAACTGAGCAGATGTGAAATTTTTATTTTTAGTGCCTGAAGTTTGCTTCTTGAGTGTATTATAGCCATCAAGGAAATGTGCTCTATTCTCTTGCCAAAGCCCACCCCTGCACTCTTTATTAGGCAGAACTCCCACTAAGTCTTTCAAAACCAGGCCCCTCCTCAACCTGGGGGAAGAGTTTTCTGGATTTAGCAGTGGCTGAGAAAAAATCTGAAGCTTTAAGCTTAAAAAAAAACAAAAAAAACAAAAAACCAAGATCTTTGAGCATATGACTAGAAAATGAAAGGGAAAAGGGTGCTGATAAAGGGGAAAGGGTGTTGATTAAAAAAAAAAGCTGCTAACTTAAAAAACAACAAAAACTAAGAGCCTATAGATCATTTCACTGTCTGGAAACTAAACTCAGTTTACTGGGTGGTCTCTTCTTCACTACCACCCACCAGGGGCAGAGCTGTGAAAAACAGGAATACAGAGACGGCGGGCTTATTTGGTTCTAAGTTTGTGCCTTTGCCTGTATATTCAAGCAAACAAACATAGTGAAAGTCAAAATGAGAACTTAGAAGATTTTTAAACGTTACCTTTAAAAACTAATAAATGTGGGAATTCCCTGGCAGTCCAGTGGTTGGGACTCCTTGCCTCCACTGCTGGGGGGGGGGGGGTAAGGGGGATGGGTTCCTTAGATCCCTGGTTGGGTAACTAGGATCCCAACAAGCTGTGCAGTGTGGCCAAAAAAAAAAAAAAAAGAAAAAAAAAGAAAAGAAAAGTAAACATACTAACCTGCAGTCTTCCACAACCATGTAATAATAATGTCTCACTTTGCAGAGTGCTATCTACCTACCTCTCTGTATCTTGTAGCTTACAACATGATTTCATATCCAAAGCTCTTTCCACTACATCATACTGCCAAGAGGTTGAGTTTTTCTAATAAAATAACTATATACCAGAAAAACCATATATCAGAAATAACTATATATGAGACACTTTGTAGCAGCCGCACAACAGCTAAGGAGCACTAAGCTTCCAGGAAATGACTTTATTATCTTTCATTAAGGCTGAAGTCAGATCAATTAATTGAAGGGGAAAAAAATGTTGCACAAGTATGACTAACCAGAAAGAAACATGTATCTTCAGAAACCACTATTAATAAAGCAATCTCAACTCTCACAAAATGGCCTTTCAGAGCCTCATTCTCTCCTTAGTGAATGTCAAACTGCTGCTACCTTACAAAAAGGCATGCATTTTCTAGAGCTCAGAGACCATCAGTAACAGCTAGGTCGGTAACCCTATCTTATGACATAGTAAATGGCAGACTTCCCCAGAGCATGACTTAGCAATGAAAGTGTCTCAGAACTGTTCCTTAGAGCTGAAGTTATAAACCGTTTAAAAATTGAAAGGATCCAAATTATTACTAACTAGAACAATCTCAGTTTTGCTTTCCTTTGAAGAGCAAAACTGCTGGATACAACAACCTAAGACCAAAGAGAAAACAAACACACAAATGTAGATTACCCAGAAAGTGTCTAATTTTCCAGGCTGTTGGGTTCAGTTTTTATTAAACTTTTCCCATTTCTACTCCCATAATTTTTAGCCTATAAAAAACTTGCCAGCTCTAGAGCCTTAAATTTCAAAGAAACAAAAATATCTTTTCCGAAACATTTTAAACAGTCTAAAGGATTTCTCATGTCCCAAGTTAAAACTAACAGGTAATGAATGCCCCAGACTAGAACTAACAGCAAGTAGTCTCATCACTTAAGTGCTTCCCAGTATCTCAAAGTACTCATCTAGAAAATAAGGCAGTTGTATGAGACGATTTTCTCAGGTCCCTTCCAGCTCTAACTTTCTATTCCAAGATCTCCAATTCACTAAGAAAATTACTGTCTGTTAAGGCTCAAAATGTACTAATTTTAAACACACTACAAGACTGTGAGAAAGCAGGGAACTTGAGCAGACCTCCCCAGCACAGATTTTCCTAAACTGCAAGAGGCAGGAAATATGGTTGCCTATTTGTTATCCTCTCTTACATAAGAACCAGTCTAAACGGAATGAGAACTCTATAATAAAAGTAAACAGTTAATAAACCCACACATATTCCAACAGAAGTAGAAGTTTGGTGGTATTAAACTATTTCCCATCATAACTTGTATATATCATGCCAGAATATAAAAATGTGTATGTATCCTAATGTGCTTTATTAAAGATTAGCTCCATCACCATGGAATTTAAAATGATAAATTCTAAATAAACTAACTTTCACCTTTTAAAATAAATGTTTTAAATTTCAAATTAACCAATACTAGTGAACATAGTTCAAAATAAATGACTGAATAGTAGCATCAACTGATTCAACATACATTCCAATATATACCTCTTCCCTGACGACTCTTTCCCCTTCAAAGTTCTCCTTATTCCCAACTCCTCTCAGCTCCACCTCCCCAACTCCATTCTGGTCCCCACTCCCTTTCTCGCCCCTCCCTTCTCAACCACACACTACTTTCAAAGCAGACTAGGAAGTGGCTCTCTAATATAGGAAGTATGAGAATCACCTAGGAAGCCTAAGAGACAAAAAATAAATTAATTAAACAAAAAAAGAATCACCTAAGAAGCTTATTAAAAATACACATAAGTACTTTCAAGGTAAGTAGGAGTTGAAAAAATTAAACCTTGCTTGCTCAGAGGGTACGCTCTTCTGGTTAACTAAAGATTAACCAGGGAACTTATTTTGTTGAAAAGTCCTTTGGAATCCATCACTTTTCCCTTGCTTACAGTTCATAAGAAGTATCTGATGATTTAATAACTGCCCTACAAATAGGTTAAGTTTATAACCAATTCCTATCCCCGCAGGGGTGAGCCCTCAGGCCAAATAAAGCCCTCACTGGTAAGAATGGTTTTATATTTTTAAAGTGTTGCAAAAACCAAACAAAAAAGTACATGTAACTGAAACCACACGTGGCCCACAAGGCCTAAAATATTTACTGTCTGGCCCTTTACAGAAAAAGTTTGCCGACCCTTGTTCTGTAGCACCAAAGGCACTGAAAGTACAGAGACCCCAGGGACATTGCCCAGAAGGGCTCCTTTCTCATCAGATTAACTGAGGAAAAGAAAAAAAGGTTCCATTAAGTCAGTTCCAAATGACTTAGAATCATTGCTATTTCTCTAACTGACTTGCCCTCAAGAAAGTGTTACCCTCAAAAGATTCTACTCCCTTCTTTAGACTCAATAGTTTCAGCTGGGATGCTAAGTAGCTCTGGAGATAAATACAAAAGATTTCAAGCCTTACCTGAGGCATTTGCTATAGCCAAGGGCAGGCTTGGAAGCTGGTGCACCTGGATTCCTGAAGCACCCAATGCACTGAGGTTAATGGTCTGGAGGCCAGGCATGGAGGAGAGTTGAGCAGCATTCACAGTGACTGTGCCAGCAGGGATGGAAGCAGCTGAGGCAATAGGTGTAAGGGTGGTACTGCTGCTGCTGGTCTGCCCCAAGGAAACACCCTGCATTGGGGCCAAGGTGATTGTCTGGGCCTGTGGGTTCTGAACTTGGAGGTTCTGCAGCTGAAGAGTCTGCCAACTGACCTGTCCATTGGGCCCCACTGTTGGTGTCCGGATGATGATAGGGCCAGAGTTTGGAACAGCCTGAAGCTGAAGGTTCTGGAGGGTTTCCTGGGAGATAGCTTGAGTTGTAAAGGTCTGCCCTGACAGTGGGGCTGCTTGGAGGGCCTGGAGGGCCTGTCCCCCTTGAACTAGTTGAGGCTGGATGAGAATTTGTTGTTGTTGCTGCGTCTGCTGGTTTTGCTCTCCCTCTTTTTGTTGACTTGCTTGCAGTGAGCCTCCAGATGTCTGGTTCTGCTGGATGTTCAGAGCATCAGATCCCTGCAGCCCACTGACCCTCTGCGGTGTCTGGCTTTGAGAGTTGGTCCCTGCTGATCCGCTGGTGGTAAAGTTCATAATTCCCATGTTGCTGGTGGTAGTAGTTGTTGAGTAGCTATTGGCATTGGTGAAAAAGGAGCTGGAACTGGCTTGTGATGATACCAAACTGGCAGAACTGATGGCAGTCCCTGAGGTGACAGGCTGTGAGCCACTCTCCTGGGACCCAGAGCTGCTGATCGTGACTGCCTGAGAGCTAGGAGTCAAGGTAGCTGCAGAAACGCTGTTGACAGGTAGCAAGGTAATATTCCCATTCAGGGCCACTGGTACATTGGTCACATACTGAGTCTGTCCTGAGAGTACATTATTAGCCAGGCCTTGGAGGGGGACAGCCTGCTGGAGTAGGTTTGGCATAGCAGCAATGATGTTGCCTCCACTTCCTCGATTTGTGATGATCTGTTGGTTTGCACCTGGTATGATCTGTATCTGACCTGAACCATCCTGCTGCACTTGGGCCCCAGTGGCAGCAAACTGCAGCTGTTGCCCATCAACGGTCTGGAACTGTGGGATTACTTGATACTGAATATTAGGCATCACTCCAGGCAGTCCTGTCAGGACTTGCTGGTTCTGTAGGTTGGAGGTGGCAGCCACAACATACTGCCCACCAGAGACTGTGCGATTCTTGGAAGACTCACTGCCATTGTTGCCATTGGTACTGCTGCCACTCTGTTCCTTCGAGGTAGGGGTAGCCCCAGAGGAGGAAGAGATGATCTGCCAGCCATTGGCACCCTGGGAAAGTTGTGTGGCTGTGAGGTCAAGCTCACCTGTGCCCCCTGACTGGCTTGGGCCCTGGGAGTTGTTGCTGTTTTCATTGGGTGACTCAATTCTGCTGCAAGTTGCTGCCAGGAGGGCCAAAGGGGATGGCTGGGATTCCTGGCCAGAAATAAAGGAGAGGAAAGGAGTTACTTTAATGACACCCATCTGCCAGCCCAGGGGGTAGTACACAAAATATAAACAGCAAAACAACAACAACAACAAAAAAAACCCAAACAAAAAGCTGACCTATCTATACTGCTGAAATTCTCATTTGGGGGGATCTCCAAGCTACTTGTCTCTCTGTGCTTACTTCCCTATCTATAAAAGTTCAGCCCTTTCTTAAAAATTTTCCTATGAAAAGACAGACAATCATCTATGAATATTTACATCCTCTCAACACCTTCCCCACTCTGTCCAGATCATCACTTACCTGCCCTCCTCCTCCTCCACTGCTGCTGCTACTGCCTGTGCTGCTGCTTCGAGCCTGAGAAAAGGCACCACCACCATTACCATTGCCCCCATTATTGCCACCAACTCCTTTTTCAATCTTCACCACAGCTGTCATTTCATCCATGGAGTGATCTTGGTCTAAAAAGAATTTGAAAATAACTTAAAGTTCGAGAAAGGAGAAGGGTAAAGTGAGGAAGGGTAAAGGAGGCTGTGATGAAACAGAAATGACTAACAGGAAGGTGAAAGGCGCCAGTATTAAGAAAAAAAAAAGGATTGGGGGAGAAGAAACAGTTGTAGGACCAGTAGGATGTAAACTAGGCTAGGTGGTGCCAAAACTGGGCCTCGACTCTCCCTTGCACAAAATTAAACTCATAAAACACTGAAAAGGTGCTTTTGATATAGGAAATGTGAAGGTCGGTGGGCATGTTGAAAGAGTTTAAAAGTATCCTGGGGAAAAAAAGGATAGGTAAGGCACAAAACAACATGAGTAGATGGAAAGCGAGCTAAAAGTAGGGTCAAAGGAGGTAAGGAAAAAGAAAAATTCAAGTGTAAAAAGTAACAAGAGGAAAGGAAGAGAAAGGGGAAAAGAACAGATAAAAAGTTTGAGTGGGGAAACATCTGTGAATACTAGTAAGGGGCTAAACAGGTCCAGGCGTTAGAAATCAGGCGTTTCGGGGCGGCTACAGGGCGGGCCCTAGAGTGAAAGGGCGGTTTCGGGGTGAGGGGCGTGGAAAGGGCGGGACGGTAGGGGGGGAGGGGTAATTTGCGGGGGGGGAGGGGTAATCTACGGCCGGGGGGTGGGGGAGGGCCCTGGGGCCGGCGGCGACCAGAGGGCGGACCAGGGAGGCGGTTGGCCCGGGCGGGGCCTGCACTGCTCGGGCCGCCCCCGCGGCTCCAGCCCCCGGCAGGAGGAGCCTCAGGCGAGCGGCCGAGTAGTGGGGGGTAAGGCCCGTCCCCCGTGGCCGGGGCGGGCAGGGGGCGGGCGAGGCCACGCTGCCCCCTCCCCCGGGGCGGGTGGCCCATCCCCCTCCTCCGCGGAGGCCCCGCCACTGCCCCTTCTCCCTCCCTTCCCTCCGCCCCGGGCGGGACCAAGGCCGCCGCCGCCGCCTCCCGCCCGTCCCCCCTACGGCGGGGACCGCCCGGTCGGCCCTCGCGCGCGCCCCCTCACTCCCCTCCCACCCCTAAGCTTGGAGTGGACTCATCCTTACCGCTCATGGTGGCAGCCGAGGGACGAGCTCAAGGGGGTCCTGTCCGGGGGGGTTGGGGGGGGCCAGGAAAAACGCGGACGCTGACGAGGCAAGCGAACCCGGACCGGACAGGGAGGGGGGGGGTAAGGAGGAGGGAGCAGCGCGCCACAAGCCCGGCCTAGGCCCCGCCCCTTCACTGCTGCCCCGCCCAATGAGGGAGGGAGAAAGGAGGGACTTGCAGAAAAAAGACGGGTAGATTGCCCAATGGTAAGACTCGCTTGCACTCTTAAGGCGTGCAAGACAAAGTTGCGTGCGAGGTGTCCGCCCAAAAAGAGCGCTCTCTCAGTTTTAAAGGCCAATGAAAGACGCAGGAAGTGAAGGTGGGCGGGAACTAGAGTTGATAGGCTTGAAAAGAAGCCAGTCAACTGCCCGGCGGGCTCCCTGAGAGGTAGGGATAGGAAGAGCTTTCATTGGACTGACAGAACAACAACCAACCAGAACCCTGGACGTGCCTGGGCAAAGTCCTGGTGGGAGGAGGTAAGAAGTAGACAGGAATGGGATAGGATGAAACTGATCAAAACCAGTCAGAAATCAGGCGGGCAGCCAGGAAAGTTATGATTGGATTAACACTGAAAAGAGACACGATAGGACGCAAGTTGACGTGAATAAAAGCCAATTGAACGCCGCGTGAGCTCTGAGGGCAGGAACTTGGAGTGGGCAGAGGAGAATTGGCGTCTCCCTCAGTCATTCAGTCCAATGAGGCGGCGGGGGGAGCCTGGCACCGCCTCCAACTTAACCAATGGGCGTTACTAGAGCCGGGAGGGAACAGGGCTGTGCCAGGAGGAGTCCGTCGCCATTTTGGCCCTCCTCAGTGAACGTCTTCTCCGTGATTAGCTAGCAACGCTTTAGCGGAACCGTGCAGCTCAACAAGTGTCAGGGCCGAGCTACTCGGCACGTAGGTCTGCCT
Source organism: Aethalodelphis obliquidens (assembly GCF_003676395.1). Lineage (NCBI taxonomy): Eukaryota > Metazoa > Chordata > Mammalia > Artiodactyla > Delphinidae > Aethalodelphis > Aethalodelphis obliquidens. Next base: position 4,718,130 of record NW_020837952.1, on the reverse strand, counting down.
TGACACCAGGGCTCGTCTGAGTCTTAATGTAACCGCTCTTAAAAGTACTTCTCAAGTCTCACTCTCCCCCGGGTGGGCGGACAGGCAAGCGGATGCATCTGAATGTGGTGTAAGCCCTGTAGATACAAGCGCAACGAAATCTGGGGAGGGTGTTCACACATTCAGTTAATAATGTGCTGACCAATTTGAACGGTCTTTGTGACTGCAGCAAACGCCCTTTTATTAAATTCCCCCCAGACAGAGGTGCTAGCTACTTAAGGCGGGTTAACTTTTCAAGAGCTTCCCTTTGAAGACTAAAGCATGTTGGAGAACTTCCCAGAGTCAAGATTCTGTAAGCCACTTCCCCCCCGCCCCCTTTAATTGTAAATACAGTCTAAGCAAAAAGCAAGCTAGCAAGATAGAGTTCCTGCTTTTTGCAACTACAAAGGTTAAAGGAGATCTTTCCTGAGACACCTGAATTTCTGGTCTCCCATTCTGCCTCTCCTGTATCCTAGTTTTGGTGGAGGCAGCCTGGGTGGTTTGTCAATAACATGACAAGGTCATTCTCTTTCTCACTTGTATGTTATATGTTGGCACTTCATTATCTGCAATTCAGCACTTGATAGTGTCACGTTTTGAAGTCTGGATTCCCCCAAAACTGAGACCTCTTGCTGTTTTGGGCAAGGCCTGAAGGTGAAAGCCTATAGTGTTAGGTGCCTAGGTCAGCTAGGCGTCTTGCATTCCTTATGTCATTCTCATAAGGAAGATATTAGTATTAGAGATATTATGTATTTTATAAGTGAAGAAATTGAGGCTGGGAAGTAACTTGCCCAAGATCACAAAGCTAATAGGTTGTACTGCCATATTCCAACCCAGAATAGTCCCACAAAAAGTCTTCTATAAATTCTTAAGTGAATAAAGCAATGCCTTGTATAACCATTTATAAAAATGGGCTTAATAAAAAAATACTTTAATTTTTGGCCACACCCCACTGCACGTGAGAGCTTAGTTCCCTGACCAGAGATTGAACATGCACACCCTGCATGTAAGGTGGAGTCTTAACCACTGGATGGCCAGGGAAGTCCCAAATTCATTTAGTTTTTAAAAAGCTTTTTTTGTTACCTTCTAACTCCTGAAAAAAATCCTGCCCATACTTCCAGAACAGCTCAAATGGTATCATACTCCTATAAAACATCACATTTCCATTAATAGCATCTCTCCCTAGGTCAAAGTTTCTCAAAATATAATATCAGAGTCTTTACTGGTATCCTCTGGACTGCTTTTTTAAAAAGGTGGATTCCTAGACCCCATCTCAGACCTAATAAATGAGATTCTCTAGAGTGGGGCATGAGAATATGCATTCTTAAATAGCTCTTTCAGGTGATTAGTCCCTAAATCAGAGTTTAAGAAACACTAAGGGAAGAAATTGGAGAGAAGAAACTTCCAGAAGGAAAGAAACTTCCTGGAGGGAAGAAGCTGTATTACTCATCTTTGTAAACCAAGCTCTGGAGATTCCAACAGCTGTTTAGTGTATTTAGCAAAGGACCACACCCAAACTTGCTGGGGGGGAGGGAGGAGGAACTAACAACGTGGAGCAGCCCTCTGAACTTTTCACGTGCTCTGTCTAATCCTTTCAACCAATTTAAGAAATTGTCATCCTCTTCTACAGATGAGAAACCTGAGGCTCAGATACTTCAGTTAAATTATGACTGTTTTGTTTAGTTCCAACGCTTGTGTTTTTTCCAGCAATTCTAAGCTAGTCTAAACCTGAAATGGGGACTAGGGTTTGATTTTATTCCACGTAGTGAGAAAAACGGCCTAGATTTAGACTCAGAAATTCAAGAGCCACCATCCTTTTCACAATACTCTCTCCTTGCTTCTCCAGGACAAGACAGAATTCAGATCCTGGCTAGTGAGGGATGTCCTCGACATAAGCTTGTTTATTGATAGTTCCTGAGAGCATATGGACATGATCCATCTTGTCCAATTCATCTGTGAAAACCTGAACAAATTTAATTTTTTTTAATTAATTAATTTATATATTTTTGGCTGCGTTGGGTCTTCGTTGCTGTGTGCAGTCTTTCTCTAGTTGCGGCGAGCGGGGGTTACTCTTTGTTGCGGTGCATGGGCTTCTCATTGTGGTGGCTTCTCTTGTTGTGGAGCACAGGGTCTAGGCGCACGGGCTTCGGTAGTCATGGCTCGCAGGCTCTAGAGTGCAGGCTCAGTAGCTGTGGCGCACGGGCTTAGCTGCTCCGCGGCATGTGGGATCTTCCCGGACCGGGGCACGAACCCGTGTCCTCTGCATTGGCAGGCGGACTCTCAACCACTGCACCACCAGGGAAGCCCTAAAACTGATTTTGAAGCTGCTCTTTGATTCTAGCAATTTCCCACTTAGCAATCTGGTAGCGGGAACATTTTACAAATTAAAATACACAAATGATTCAAAATTCTCCTTTTATACCATCATTGTAACCTCCCTCTCAGTAAGCTCTCAACTACAGCTGTTAAGAACAAAACACACTGACTAAAATTTCATTTACCTGTCCTACCTTCTCTAGGATAAAGGAGTGTAGGAAAGAAAAATAGTCCCTGACAAGAAAATTAAGTCTCAACTGTCTTATAAACCTTTACATTCTAGCTCTCTGAACAGGAAAACAAGCCTAGATATTTTACATCATGCACGCTCAGGTCATTTGCAAGGCAATGGTGACTTGGAGAAGCTAAATGGATCATCACAACACGCCCTTCAGTCTTTTCAGGACCCTGCAAAGGCAAGTAACTAAGAAGAACTCTAACAAGAAGGGGTTTCTTTCTGTTTGAGAAGCCCAGATGAAAATGTTGATGAAAAATCCGAGACAGGCTACAGATATTCTTTACTATTATTATTATTTAAAATGACTCATTCTGCATCTTTGCCGGCTTTGTTTCCTTACCTGAGATCCATCACGGTTCATCCCTGCCTAGACTCTGCCTGGTACTTGGAAGGCCTTCTTCCAGTCCGGCAACTAGTGGTTCTGGTGGTCTTGAAGGCCCTGGACGAGGAAGAAAGGCTGGGGGAACCGGGGAGGGGTTTTCTGTCTGAGAGTTGGGAGGCATAGTCAAGAACACAATTTAGTTATTGTTGGAGCTGAACTCTGGCCCAAACTTCTGGAATATTCTCTTTTCTGAAGAAGACTGCAAGAAGACAGGCCTGACTGTAAACCCAGCTGATGGTCCCTGCACCTTTAAGACCCTTTGGCAAATAAAAGTAGAGGTGGTTTCAGGCATGGTGGGAAAGAGGAATAGAAACTGCTGAGAGACACGATCCATCTGCATTCTTGACAGCTAGAGGAGGCAAGTTGGAGTCACCAGGGAGGCTCAGAGAGGAGCCTGGACCCCACAGTGAACAAGCAGAGAGCTTCACTGAACATTTAAATCTGACCCCTAGGGACTCCAGCTGAAAACAAACACATAATCAAAACATTTCCCTCCCTCAAATATCCAACCCCCTCAGGCTCCTCAGCTCACCAGACCTGGAAGGAAGCCTGTGCTTACTGCCAAGTTACCCTCACCAGTCACCCCCATCGCCACTGCCACCCGGACCTCTGCACCCCCAGGGTGACTGGGGTACTGCCTGGCAGTTCAGCATTCAAAACAAAACAAAACAAAACTTCCTCTTTTAACCAAAAATGAAGCAGTTTCCTTTTCTCCTTCCTCTCCTGGGGAAGAAGCCCTGAGACCCCTCCGGAGTCCAGAGCTGAGAAGAGAGCTGCACCACCCCCAGCTTCCCACTCCCAGAAAGGAGAATGGCCCCGACTGGTTCAACAGGTCTATAAAAAGGACCTGCCCTGCCGGGGCACCCACAGCAGAGGCTAGAGGAGGAAAGGGGAGGGGACCGGAGGAGCGCAGGCTGGGGCTGGCCCGGTTTCCCCCTCCCACGGTACTGGGGCCACCCTGAGGGCGGGCAGAGGGCCGGGCTGGGGGTGGAGGGAGCTGAATTCATAAACAAACCTGCCTGGGCCACGAGGTGCCCAGAGGAGTGGGGTGGGGTTTGCCGGCCTCTCAGGCCCAGCCTAGAGCTGGGACACTGGTGTGGGCCGGGCCGGGGCCTCTCCACCCCCAGTTTCCGGCTAGCAGTGGACCAGCTGGCTCTCCCCAAGCGCTATACCCCTCCTTCCTGCTTTGCCCTCCCTCCCTTGAGCCCGAAAAGCCAGCTGAAGTTCGTAGAGGCCTGACACCTGACTCCTCTTTTCTCCCGGAAGTTTTCACTGTTCCCCCAGGAGAGTGGGTGGTTCCTGCGGGGGAAAGGCCCTGGAACACCATGTTCATACCTTCTTGAGGTGCCCAGGGAGATGGTGGAGAGGGCAGGCGCTTCACAGGCTTTTGCCACCAAGAGAGGTTTTCCCAGCGCTGCCCTGAGGCCGATGCCCAGCCTAGAGGTAACCCTTACCGCGTCCTGCCTTCTCTCTGCCCTCCCCTCCCCCACCACTGTAGGTGATCAGAGGTGCCTGGACAAAAGTCCCTGGGTGTCTTCCAGGAAGAACTTACCTTCAGCCACTCACAAGACTAGTAACTAATACTTGTAGATAGTATAGTGTCTCTTTCTTACTGATTGGGAAATAAATTTAGAACTTGAGAAGTGTGTCCAGCCAAGGTCTCAAGGCAGAGGTAGGTGGGACTCCCTGATGCCAATTCTACTCCAGCATTTCCGAAAGTGTGGTGGCATTGAACATTTCTGTATGTGTTCTTTGAATAAATTTTTATTTTTATTTTATTATTTTTTTATACATTTATTGTATTTTATTTATTTATTTTTGGCTGCAGGTCTTCATTGCTGCACGCAGGCTTTCTCTAGTTGCGGCGAGCTGGGGCTACTCTTCGTTGTGGTGCGCGGGCTTCTCATTGCAGTGGCTTCTCTTGTTGCGGAGCACGGGCTCCAGGCGCCAAGCTTCAGTAGTTGTGGCATGCGGGCTCAGTAGTTGTGGCGCAGGTGGCTAGTTGCTCTGCGGCATGTGGGATCTTCCCAGACCAGGGATCGAGCCCATGTCCCCTGAACTGGCAGGTGGATTCTTAACCATTGCGCCACCAGGGAAGTCCCTAATAAATTTTTAGAAAGAAATTGAACTACATACCAAACCTATCATTTCACAGGTGTTATTGTTAGGGTGAAGAAAAAAGTAATGGTATAGGGACTTCCCTGGTGGTCCAATGGTTAAGACTCCGCATTCCCAATGCACGGGGCCTGGGTATGATCCCTGGTCAGGGAACTAGATCCTGCATGCCGCAAGGAAGATCCCGCACTCGGCAACAAAGATCCCGCATGCCGCAACTAAGACCCGGCGCAGCCAAATAAGTATTTAAAAAAAAAAAAAAAGTAATGGTAGGGCTTCCCTGGTGGCGCAGTGGTTGAGAGTCCGCCTGCCGATGCAGGGGACACAGGTTTGTGCCCTGGTCCAGGAAGATCCCACATGCCGCGGAGCGGCTGGGCCCGTGAGCCATGGCCGCTGAGCCTGTGCGTCCGGAGCCTGTGCTCGGCAGCGGGAGAGGCCACAACAGTGAGAGGCCCACGTACCGCAAAAAAAAAAAAAAAAAAGTAATGGTATATTATGGAACAAGGGGAACCTGATTGTGGTAAAAATAGGAAGGTGGAGTGTGATGGATGGACCTAGAAATTATCATATTAAGTGGAATAAGTCAAATAGAGAAAGACAAATATCATATAATATCACTTGTATGTGGAATCTAAAAAAAAATGATACAAATGAACTTATTTACAAAACAGAAATAGACTCACAGACATAGAAAACAAACTTACAGTTACCAAAGGGGATAGTGGGTGGGTGGAGGTGGTGAGGATAAATTAGGAGTTTGGGATTAACATATACACACTGCTATATATAAAATAGGTAAATAACAAGGACCTACTGTATAGCACAGGGAACTATACTCAATATCTTTTAATAACCAATAATGGAAACGAATCTGAAAAAGAATATATGTATATAACAGAATCACTTTGCTGTACACTTGAAACTAACACAACATTGTAAATTAACTAGACTTCAATAAAACTGTTAAAAAAAGAAAAAGAAGGTGGAGTATGAATGACTGAAGCTGGGGAAATACATGGTAACATCCTGATCTCACCATCTTACATGCAGCTATTTCTAAGAAAGATGAGGGAGAATGAGGATTCTTCAGTGAGGGGCTAGTCCAGGTGACCCACAGTCTTCTTCTAGCACTGACATTCTAAAGTTTAACATCAATCAAAGAGTATTTAAGGCAGAAACTGGAAGCCAGAGTACAAGAAAAATTGAGCCAGCAGAGTCAGGAATTTTCTCTGAGCCTCACCACCATCAGGCCAACCGCCAAAGGTCCCAGATTGGAAGAGGAAGGCTTCCTGATCTCCACAGTGGAGAGTGCAGGACACGGTGAACAGGTCTTGAAATGGTTTGTCTCCCCCCAGTCCTGGGGAATTTTGCCTGGTTAGTCTCCTCATTCCTACAAGGTGCACACAGCAGGGTTGAAAGGAGGCACTGCTGCCGGTGTGGTATCTCTGTCCCAGGACCCTCTCTGCTCAATCCTGCCAAAGGACTGAGCCAGTCCAAGCTGCCAACATCAAGCTGATGCTTCTCTGAGTGCCTCCTCCCTGACCTCAACCCACACCGTGCTGCTAAGGCCAGCAGCCACGGAGGCTGGGGCCCAGTCAGAGCTCAGCCTCCAGGTCCAGAGGTGGTTAACTGCCTAGATCCCTTCGGGCTTAGCTTCCTCCAGCAGCTTCAAAAACACAGGACACCAGACCACCAGCCATGTGCACATATGTGCATTATGTGGCCCTGATATAAGGCAATATGAAGAATACTGCATCACCTAACAAATACTCTTTCCAAGAATATCGAACCTGAATCTAAGGAAGTCTTTAGATCTAATCTCCAGTTTCCAGAAAATATGGGGACTGGAGGAACAAGGTAAGTCAAAACACAAAGAAACTAATCAGAAAAATCCAAAAGGTAGGTCATTCTACAGGGTAACTGACTATTTCTTCAACAAGTCAATGGAGGACTTTCCTGGCAGTCCAGTGGTTAAGACTCTACATTTGCAATGCAGGGGGTGAGGGTTTGATCCCTGGTCGGGGAACTAAGATCCCACGTGCTAGGCACGGCCAAAAAAAAAGAACAGGTCAGGGCTTCCCTGGTGATGCAGTGGTTAAGAATCTGCCTGCCAGAAATAGGGACACAGATGTAGAGAACAAACGAATGGACACCAAGGGGGGAAAGTGGTGGTGGGGGGTGGAGGGAGATGGTGGTGGGATGAATTGTGAGATTGGGATTGACATATATATGCTAATATGTATAAAATGGATAACTAATAAGAACCTGCTGTATAAAAAAATAAATTAAAAAAAAAAAGAATTCGCCTGCCAATGCAGGAGACATGGGTTCGAGCCCTGATCTGGGAAGATCCCACATGCCGTGGAGCAACTAAGCCAGTGCGCCACAGCTACTGAGCCTGCGCTCTAGAGCCCGTGAGCCACAACTACTGAGCCCACGTGCCACAACTACTGAAGCCTGTGCGCCTAGAGCCCATGCTCTGCAACAAGAGAAGCCACTGCAATGAGAAGCCTGCACACCGCAATGAAGAGTAGCCCCCGCTTGCTGCAACTAGAGAAAGCCTGCGCACAGCAACGAAGACCCAATGCAGTCAAAAGTAAATAAAATAAAATAAAATAACACATCAGTGGCGTGGAAAAGGAGGAGGAAGAGCTGCTCTTGCTTAAAGGAGACTTAAGAGGCAAAACAGTCACATGCAACACGATCCTATTTTGAACAAAACAGCAACAGTAAAAAGACCTTTTGGGGACAGCTGGGAAAATTTGAATATGGACTGGGTATTAGATGATATTAAGGAATAATTGTTAATACGTAAGGGTTTAACTCAAGATGTCTGTAAATTATATTAAAATGCTTAAAAAAAGAATAACTGGGGGAATGCCCTGGCTCTCCAGTGCTGAGGACTGTGTGCCTCCACTGCCGGGGGCGTGGGTTTGATCCCTGGTTGGGGAACTAGGATCCCACAAGCTGCACGGTGCAGCCAAAAAATAAATAAATAAGTAGATAAATGAATGAATAACTGACCTAAATGTGGCAAATATCAATAATTGTTTTTTGGCCCCACCCTCCAAATATTAATAATTGTTAAGTCCAGATGACAGATTCATTTTCCTCTCCCTTCAGATTTTTTTTAAATTAATTAATTTTTTAAAAAAATTATTTATTTATTTTTATTTTTGGCTGTTTGGGGTCTTTGTTGCTGTGCGTGGGCTTTCTCTAGTTGCGGGGAGCAAGGGATACTCTTTTTTTTTTTAAATTTTATTTATTTATTTATTATCTTCAGCTGCATTGGGTCTTTGTTGCTGTGCATGGGGTTTCTCTAGTTGCAGCGAGTGGGGACTACTCTTCGCTGTGGTGCACGGGCTTCTCATTGTGGTGGCCTCTCTTGTTGTGGAGCATGGGCTCTAGGTGCGTGGGTTTCACTAGTTGTGGCACGCAGGCTCAGTAGTTGTGGCTTGCAGGCTCTAGCGCTCAGGCTCGGTAGTTGTGGTGCACGACCTTATTTGCTCCACGGCATGTGGGATCTTCCGGGATCAGGGCTCGAACCCGTGTTCCCTGCATTGGCAGGCGGATTCTTAACCACTGTGCCACCAGGGAAGTCCCTCCAATTTTTAAAATTGTTTTTGGGACTTCCCTGGTGGTCCAGTGGTTAACACTCCACGCTTCCAATGAAGGGGGCACGGGTTTGATCCCTGGTCGGGGAACTAAGATCACGAATGCGGTGAGGCCAAAAAAATTAAAAAAAAAAAAAGTTGTTCTCAATCTAACAATTCCATTATTGAAATTTGTTGTTTTCTGATTAATTGAGATTTACAAGGACAAGTGTGTCCATTTGTATTTTGTCCTCTATGAATTGTCCTTTCATGTCCTTTGTCCATTTTTCTATTGAATCGTTTGGCTTAAGCTCTGTATGTGTATTAGATATTAATTCTTTGTTAAGAATATGTCAAATATTTTCTCCCTGTCCATTGTCTTTTTGTTTGTTTTTGAGATCAAATGCAGTCAACTTTAGTGAGGTATAATTTTTACACAATAAAATGTACCCATTTTAAATGTACATTTTGATGAGTTTAGACGAATATATATATACACGTGTAACTATCACAACAATCAAGATATAAAACATTACAGACTTCCCTGGTGGCACAGTGGTTAAGAACCCGCCTGCCAAGGCAGGGGACACGGATTTGAGCCCTGGTTCGGGAAGATCCCATTTGCCGCGGAGCAACTAAGCCCATGCACCACAACTACTGAGCCTGTGCTCTAGAGCCCACAAGCCACAACTACTGAGCCCGTGTGCCACAACTACTGAAGCCCGCGCACCTAGATCCTGTGCTCCACAACGAGAGAAGCCACCACAACGAGAAGCCTGCGCACTGCAAGGACAAGTAGCCCCTGCTCGCCACAACTAGGGAAAACCCGCACGCAGCAACGAAGACCAAACACAGCCAAAAATAAATAAATAAAATAAATAAATAAAGGTATAAAACATTACCCTAAAAAGTTCCCTGTGACCCATCCCCCCAAACAATCCATGCCAACCCCTCCCCCACCTCAGCCCCCAGTTTTTTTTGTGTTTTTTTTTTTTTTGGCTGCCTTGGGTCTTTGTTGCTGCGCCCAGGCTTTCTCTACTTGCGGCGAGTGGGGGCTACTCTTTGCTGTGGTGCACGTGCTTCTCATTGCGGTGGCTTCTCTTGTTGTGGAAGACAGGATCTAGGCGCGCAGGCTTCAGTAGTTGTGGCATGCCGGCTCATTAGTTGTGACTCGCGAGCTTAGTTGCTCCGAGGCATGTGGGATCTTCCCGGACCAGGGATAGAACCCGTGTCCCCTGCATTGGCAGGTGGATTCTTTTTTTTTTTAATACCTCTTTACTGGATTATAATTGCTTCACAATACTGTATTAGTTTCTGTTGTACAACAAAGTGAATCAGCCATATGCATACATATATCCCCATATCCCCTCCCTCTTGAGCCCCCCCCCCCCCACCCTTCCTACCCCACCCCTCTAGGTCATCACAAAGCACGGAGCTGATCTCCCTGTGCTAAGCTGCTGCTTCCCACTAGCTGACTATTTTACATTTGGTAGTGTATTTATGTCGATGTTACTCTCACTTCGCCCCAGCTTCCCCCTCCCCCTCCACGCCGTGTCCTCAAGTCCATTCTCATGTCTACGTCTTTTTTTTTTTTTTTGCGGTACGCGGGCCTCTCACTGCTGTGGCCTTTCCCGTTGCGGAGCACAGGCTCCAGACGTGCAGGCTCAGCAGCCATGGGTCACAGGCCCAGCCGCTCCACGGCACGTGGTATCCTCCCGGACCGGGGCACGAACCCGTGTCCCCTGCATCGGCAGGCGGACTCCCAACCACTGCGCCACCAGGGAAGCCCTATGTCTACGTCTTTATTCCTGCCCTGCCACTAGGTTCATCAGTAGGCAGGTGGATTCTTCACCACTGTGCCACCAGGGAAGTCCCTGACCTGTTTTCTGAATTCTAGATTTGATTCTGGAAAAGAATTAGATTTGTGGGCTTCCCTGGTGGCGCAGTGGTTGAGAGTCCGCCTGCCGATGCAGGGGTTCGTGCCCCGGTCTGGGAAGATCCCACATGCTGTGGAGCGGCTGGGCCCGTGAGCCATGGCTGCTGAGCCTGCGGGTCTGGAGCCTGTGCTCTGCAACGGGAGAGGCCACAACAGTGAGAGGCCCGTGTACTGCACAAAAAAAAAAAAAAAAAAGAATTAGATTTGTGTTTTCAGAAATATAATCAGACAGTATTTGGTATGTACTTTTTGTTTTGCTCTAGCTTTTTTCCCTCAACATAATGTTTTTGAGATTCTTCCACACTGCTGGGTATATCAGTAGCTTATTCCCTATTATTACTTAGTAGTATTATGGCAAATATATGTTTAACTTTACAAGAAACTGCCAAAATGTTTTCTAAAATTGCTGTACTATTTTACATTTTTATTTATAGATTTATTTATTTATTGGCTGCATTGGGTCTTCATTGCTGAGTGCGGGCTTTGTCTAGTTGCGGCGAGTGGGGGCTACTCCTCCTTGTGGTGCGCGGGCTTCTCATTGCAGTGGCTTCATTTGTTGCGGAGCTCTAGGCACCCAGGCTTCAGTAGCTGTGGCACATGAGTTTCAGTAATCGTGGCTCGTGGGCTCTAGAGCTCAGGCTCAGTAGTTATGGCACACAGGCTTAGTTGCTCTGCGGCATGTGGGATCTTCCCGACTGGAGCTCGAACCCGTGTCCCCTGCATTGGCAGGCGGATTCTTAACCACTGTGCCACAAGGGAAGACCCTATTTTTAAATATACGTAAATACTAGATACTAACCCTTTTTTTTTTTTTTTTTGCGGTATGCGGGCCTCTCACTGTTGTGGCCTCTCCCGTTGCGGAGCACAGGCTCCGGACGCGCAGGCTCAGCAGCCATGGCTCACGGGCCCAGCTGCTCCGCGGCATGTGGGATCTTCCTGGACCAGGGCACGAACCCATGTCCCCTGCATCGGCAGGCGGACTCTCAACCACTGCGCCACCAGGGGAGCCCCTACTAACCCTTTTTAAAAAGTATTGGAAGTATTTTCTTCTGTCAGTTGCCTTTTAACTTTGTTATTGTGATCTATGCAACAGAACTTTTTTTATTTTAACAAAATTCACATTTTATTTAGGTTGAAATAAACTATACAAAACTGATTTTCTTCATCAAAAATAACAACAATATTTTCTGTATTATTCCTAGATAAACCACAAAAGTCTTATTTTTGTAGGTTTTCTAGGCTTTGCTTGTAAATCAAGATGAGGCAGTAGATACCGTCATGGAAAAAGACAGAAGAAAACAGTCAAATCAGTTGTCACCTCCCATTGAGTACATTAGTCATTGATAATCTGCCTGTTTAAATGGCCTGTTTGAACTCCCATGCTTTGGAGACCTAACTGTTCTTCCAGAAGATAGCATTGAAAGTACCATGTTACATTCTGTGTGATCTCTGCTAATGGCACTTTGGAATTGTATTAAAGTCATTTTAGACATAACATTTATCACTGTGGGTCCAACTGTCAGGTATTGAGTTATCAGTTCTTTGAAGGAATAAATTTTGAGGAGGTATAGGAGGAAGGAATACATTTTATAAAACGTTACAATGAAGCTCATGACTGACCTTTGAATAGTAGGAGTTTTAAGTATGCTGTTAAAAATCTGTAAGGGAGGGCTTCCCTGGTGGCGCAGTGGTTGAGAGTCCGCCTGCCGATGCAGATGACACGGGTTTGTGCCCACGGAGCGGCTGGGCCCGTGAGCCATAGCCGCTGAGCCTGCGCATCCGGATCCTGTGCTCTGCAACGGAAGAGGCCACAGCAGTGAGAGGCCCGTGTACCGCAAAAAAAAAAAAAAAAAAAAAATCTGTAAGGGACAGTTAAGAAAATTATCAGACTGTAAGAGAAACGTGTGGACTCGCCAAACAAGGATTTCAATGTAGATTTTGTCTTTATCAAATGAAGTTAAAGAAACAAGTATAATTAAAGTTTGAATAGACGAGCCTGCCATTATTGTTCCACATCTGGTTGTTGCTGTGCTATGAAAATGGGCGGAAGTGTCTCAAAGCATACCTGAGGAACACTTGGACAGACCAAAGGTCAAGTAACTTGGCTTTGTTTAACATAAATTTTGACATAAAACACGATTTGGATTTAATGGTGGATACATATATCAAACTCTATACAAGTAAGTCAGAGCTTCCTACAGATAATTTAGAAACCGTTGAAAATACCTAAGAGACTTTTAAAATAAGCTTTCTCTTATATTTGATATTTGAAAAACTCTGTCAGAACTTATTTTTTAACAGATCAAATCTTTCTTTTTGTACCTTTGTATCCCCGGCACCTAGACCTGTGCCGGGCACAAAATAACCCGTAACTTAGTGTTTACTGAATGATCCAACAACAGTGAGGAATTCTACTGCCATCCCCAGGAGTTTGTAAATACAGTCACATTTCCATCATTTAGTTAACATAAACTAGTCACAGGAGATGAATTTAACCATCAGTAAAAGACTCCAAAATATTATCTGCAAAGGAGAGGCTGATGAGATTTGGGAACACCTAACTCCAGTCTTTGGTCCACTGTATACCCACTGAGAGCCTTCTTTAAAAATTTCAGGGACTTCCCTGGTGGTCCAGTGGGTAAGACTCCACGCTCCCAATGCAGAGGGCCTGGGTTCAATCCCTGGTCGGGGAACTAGATCCCACATGCATGCCACAACTAAGAAGTCCGTATGCCAGCAACTAAAATCCCGCATGCTGCAACGGAGATCCTGAGTACCGCAGCTAAGACCTGGCGCAGCCAGAATAAATAAATAAATAAATAAATATTTTAAAAAAAGTTTCATGTGATTTTATTACACTCCCCTCCTGTCTCCCTCCACCCCCACCTAACTGCCAATCACCTTTCTGGACTCAGTTTAACTCAACTCGTCTGGGACGCCTTCCTTCCCCAACTCCTGAAACAGCCATAAGTTCTGTATAACCCTGTAATTACTCATTCAACTTTTGCCTTCCCCCCAGATTATAAGCTCCACAAGAGAGAAGACCATGCTGCTCTTATTTGCCTCCTTGTCTCCACTGTCTACTAGAGCGCCTGGCTCATAATAGACACTTGATAAAGGTTGAATGGATGAATGCATTAAAGGTAAGCCAGGAGTGGGAGGAATTGTAGAATTCATTAAGAAGTCTGGATTTTATCTTGGGGGTAATGGAAGCCATTAAAAGATTTGAAGCAGAAGAGTAAAATATAAAAGGCTCAATCAGTCCCACTAGGCTGAGATGAAATGTTCAGATAATCAGACAACAGAAATTGCACAGTGATAGAGTAAACACATAAGGAGACCCTAATCCAGCCTGGAAATGCCTGAACTGAGCAGGAGATCATGATTCCTAACCTACCTGTGCATCTTTTTTTTTTTTAAATGAAGTTCTATTCTTTTTATAAAACTTATTTATTTGTTTATTTGATTTGTGGCCACGTTGGGTTTTCATTGTTGCATGCAGGCTTTCTCTAGTTGTGGTGAGCAGGAGACACTCTTTGTTGTGGTGCGCAGGCTTCTCATTGCAGTGGCTTCTCTTGTTGAGGAGCACAGGCTCTAGGCTCACGGGCTTCAGTAGTTGTGGCATGCGGGCTCAGTAGTTGTGGTGTACGGGCTCAGTTGCTCCGCGGCAAGTGGGATCTTCCCGGACCAGGGCTCGAACCCGTGTCCCCTACATTGGCAGGCAGATTCTTAACCACTGTGCCACCAGGGAAGTCCCTACCTGCAGATCTTTTAAAAAACACTCATACATGGCCCCACTCCAGTCCAACTAAACCAAGTACTTTTGGGGTTGATTGAGGCTCAGACATCTATACATACTATATTCTCTGGGCTGTGCATTAAAATCCTATGACTTATTTATTTCATAACTGAGAGTTTGTATGTCTTAGTCTCCTTCACCTCTGGTAACCACTAGTTTGTTCTCTGTGTCTGTGAGTCTGTTTCTGTTCTATTATATTTTCTTGTTTTGTTTTTTAGATTCCATGTATAAGTGAAAACATACAGTATTTGTCTTTCTCTGCATCTATACATTTTTAAAGCTCATAAAGTCATTCCAATATGAAGCTAGAGTTGAAAACCACAGATTTATAAGGATATTCCAGAGAGAGAGTAAAGGCAAAACAGCTAAGTATTGCTGGACATAAGTTCTAGACACAGAGAGCCTTGGACTTTATCTTCTAGATTATGGAGAACTTTTGAAGGATTTTGGATGGGGAAATGAGAGTCTGGAACATAGAATTTTTTTTTCAATCTAGGTGCAAAGAGTCAATAAGTTAGTCAGAGTCTTTGGTTCATAGTGAAGCAGGAGGGAAGGGGGCAGGGCACAACCTTTAAAAGAATGACATAGCCATAGGACATGACAAAAAACTGGGTCCAGGATGGCGGAAGATTCAACTTCCAGTAGACCTTGAGCCTCATTATATGCTCATTGTAATACATTAGCATGCTAAATGACACGCCCAACAATGCCATGACAGTTCTGAGGCCAACCATAAAAGGCCAAAAGTGGGCTGTGGCCCAGTTCCTGGAAATCTACGCCCCTTCCCCCAAATAGTTGGAATAATCCTCCCACTCATTAGCCTGTGAAATTACCCAGTCCATAAAAACTAACCAGGGCATATTTCCAGGCTTCTCACCTACTGAGATGGCCCACGCTCTCTCTGTGGAGTGTGTTCCTCCCAAGACCATTCTCGCCTTTTGAGACAGACCTCATGCTGCCCATGGAATGTGTATCTCTCTAAATAAATCCACTTCTTTTTAAAAAAAATTATCTATTTTATTTTTGGCTGTGTTGGGTCTTCGTTGCTGTGCACAGGCTTTCTCTAGTTGCTGCGAGTGGGGGCTTCTCTTGTTGTGGAGCACAGGCTCTAGGAGCATGGGCTTCAGTAGTTGCAGCACGTGGGCTCAGTAGTTGCAGCGCATGTGCTTAGTTGCTCCACGTCATGTGGGATCTTCCTGGATCAGGGCTCAAACCCATGTCTGCTGCATTGGTAGGTTGATTCTTAATCACTGCGTCACCAGGGAAGTCATCTGGGAGTGAATTTTTACCTAACATCTTTTTGGTCTTCTATGAGAGTAATTTACCCCCATTTTACAGACAAGGAGACTGAGGCTCACAGAGTTTGCACAACTGGCAAGTGGTGGAGCTTGAGTTCACACCTTAGTCTGTCTGACTTCCAAGACAGTGCACTTTACTACTTCAAACTGCCTCTATGTCATAAGAGCATGGCTGTTTACCAGGTTTCTTCCACTAGATTGCACACTTCGTGTTAAATGCTATTATGGACCCTTCTAACACGTACCTGGCACACAGTAGATGCTCAGGAAATGTCCGTAAAAGGCTGGTAGGCTGGTGGGTGGGACAGAAAATAGACCCTTGCTTGTTGAATTCTGGCCTACGAGTCTGGACAGTTTTACCTTTGACAGGGGTCATGCCTTCTCTGAGTCAAGGCTGGGGGAAGGCACAGAATCAGTACCATAACCCTCTGAGGATTCTTCCCACCCCAGCCCTTACCTCGGCACTGGCAGGTCTGCCATTGCATTGTGGCCTGCAAAAGGTGCCAACACTCTGGCCCAGGAACAAGCCCTGGAGAGTGGGTGATATAGGTGGAGTCCTTGGGTAGCTCACTCCTGCCACCTGGTGGTACTGAGCAGCCTTGCTCACCCTTCTTTCAGAGCTGAGGCTCTAGGGAAGGTCTTGTCTGAAAATAGAAGTTGTTTGCACACTGCCCTTCTCTCCAAGGGTTTTTCTTTCTCTGGAATCCCTTCCCATTTGCAGAACACACGGAACTGAGCTGGATGGAGTTAAGACCCTTAAGATCCTAAGCTCCGAAAAGATTGTGATGCTCATCCCTAGCATAAGGGCTTCAAGGTAGAAACAATACTGAAAGTGATAAGTGCAAGCAACGATGTGACACAAAACTGACTTCTCTTACGATGACTACTTTAATGCTTTTTTTTTTTTTATTTCTTAATTTTTTTTGCGGTACGCGGGCCTCTCACTGTTGTGGCCTCTCCCGTTGCGGAGCACAGGCTCCGGGTGCACAGGCTCAGCGGCCATGGCTCACGGGCCCAGTCGCTCCGCGGCATGTGGGATCTTCCCGGACCGGGGCACGAACACGCGTCCCCTGCATCGGCAGGTGGACTCTCAACCACTGCGCCACCAGGGAAGCCCAATGCTTTTATTTTTTAATATGAAATAACAAATTATATCAAATTTTCTGTTTATTTTAGTGTCCCTGCTTTGCTGCCCTGTGTACTAAGAACTACTGGGTACTGCTGGGTACCAAGGTAGCACACCGTGGACTCTCCTTTGGAAAAGAGAATCTTCCTAATTTAAGCCTATGAACTACTTGAGGGCGAGGGTTATTGTATTTTATACATGTTTGTCTTCACTGGGACCCTGTGGAACCTGGGAGATAATAAGAGATAACAATCAATGATTGGCTTGTTGTCTTTACCTGAAATGCATCCCTGACTGGCCTGTTGTCAGGACCCTTGGGAGACCATCTCTACTTTGTCACAGCCTTTTGTGTGTGTGTGTGTGCCTCAACGCTCAGCATGCAGGATCTTAATTCCCCAACCAGGGATCAAACCCGTGTACCCTGCAGTGGAAGAATGGAGTCTTAACCACTGGACTGCCAGGGAAGTCCCTGTCACAGCCTTGCTGGGTGCCTAATACCTACCTGCCTATCTCTCTGCATCTTTAGTTGTTCTCTTTGCAAGTCAGAACCCTCCCTCCGCACTCCAAGAAACCTGATTTCAGTTCCAAGAAAGGATCTCAAATCCCTAGAACTTTAGAGCTAGAAGGAACCAAGATACTAATAATCCCCACCATTTGCTGAATACTGTTTTTTTAAAGTGGTTTTTATTAAGAATAACCATTTTGCTTTTTTAAAAAAGTTTTATTGGAGAATCTTTTTTTTTATCCTTTTAAAAAACTTTTTTTAAGAATAGCCATTTTGGGAGACTTCCGTGGCGCAGTGGTTAAGAATCTGCCTGCCAATGCAGGGGACATGGGTTCGAGTCCTGGTCCGGAAAGATCCCACATGCCACGGAGCAACTAAGCCTGTGCGCCACAACTACTGAGCCTGCACTCTAGAGCCCGTGAGCCACAACTACTGAGCCCACGTGCCACAATGAAGAGTAGCCCCCTCTTGCCGCAACTAGAGAAAGCCCGCATGCAGCAACGAAGACCCAACGCAGCCAAAAATAAATAAATAAAATAAATAAATTAAAAAAAAAAAGAATAGCCATTTTGGAGCCTTCCCTGGTGGCACAGCAGACAAGACTCCGTGCTCCCAATGCAAGGGCCCCGGGTTTGAACCCTGGTCAGATCCCTGGTCAGGGAACTAGATCCAACATGCATGCCACAACTAAGAGTTCACATGCCACAACTAAGGAGCCCATGAGCCGCAACTAAGGAGGCTATGAGCTGCAGCTAAGGAGCCCGCCTGCCACAACTAACACCCAACACAACCAATAAATAAATAAATAAATATTAAAAAAAAAACAACCAAGAATAGCCATTTTGGGACTTTCCTGGCGGTCCAGTGGTTAAGACTCCATGCTTCCACTCCAGGGGGTGCAGGTTGGACCCCTGGTCTGGGAACTAGGATCCCACATGCCACATGGCAAAATAAATAGATAAATAAATAAAATAAAAAATTAAGAGTAGCCGGGTTTTTTTGTTTTTTTAATATTTATTTATTTATGGCTGCATTGGGTCTTTGTGCTGTGCGGGCTTTATTTAGTTGTGGCGAGCAGGGGCTATTCATTGTGGTCCTCAGGCTTCTCACTGCAATGGCTTCTCTTGCACAGGCTTCAGTAGTTGTGGTACGCAGACTCAGTAGTTGTGGCTCGCAGGGTCTAGAGCACAGGCTCAGTAGTTGTGGCACACGGGCTTAGTTGCTTCGCGGCATGTGGGATCTTCCCGGACCAGGGCTCGAACCCGTGTCCCCTGAATTGGCAGGCGGATTCTTAACCACTGCGCCACCAGGGAAGTCCCAAGAATTGCCATTTTGAATTTTGTCAAATGTCTTCTTAGCATCTATTAAATTGATGATGTGACTTTTCTTGTTTAACATATTAACATGCTCTTTATTCATGACTTCCGTTATTAAAGACCTATTCTAGCATTCCTGAGATGAATCAGAAAGGAACCTTAGCACTCACTGAAGTCAGTGGTTCTCAATTAGATGTAGCCAATTTCGTTTATTTTCAAATGAGGAAACGGACGCAATGAGAGGTAAAGTGGGTCATCTATGCTTTCAAATATGGTCCTTGGGTTTTTTTTAAATTTTATTTATTTATTTTTTTGCCCTACCCAGGTGGTTAAGATCCTAAAGGGCAAGCACTGAGAGTCCTATGTAGCAGTTTCTGTATAATATTTCACCTAAGGGTCCACTCAGTAAATCCTATTGATTACTAAATTGATTAGTAGGCTTTTATACTGGAGCTAGAAAAAGAAGTTGCAAGCTAAAAAGGTAGATGGAAGATGGTAGTTATACCAAAAGAGGACTTCTAGATAGTGGAGAGGTAAACCATTAAACAAGTGAATAAAGATGGCTTGAGGCATCCCCTCCTCAGGTGAGCTTGCGAAAGAGGAGGATATGCCTTCTAACTAGGCCACACGACTGTGGAAAGAACATAATGACTTTTGGCCAGGCTGATTAGCTTTGGTTCTTCCTATGATTATCAGATTTCCTCATCCCTCCACGGTGACCTTATATCCTAGAGTTTTCAGAACTTTAAAACTTCAGATATTTCCCTTAAACCAGTGAGATGTTCCAGAAAACAGCAGACTATGTCTCTCCATCCTCAGCTTTTTCAATGCTCTGTCCCATTTTGTATCCATGCCCCAATCTGTACCTTTCCCGGCAAAAGACAAACACGCAGGATGTAAGAATTAGGCCCCTGAACTGGAAAGGCAGTGGACAGAAGAGGATAAGGCTAAAGAATAGGCTGAATTGAATATAACAAAAAAGGAACATACTCACTAGTGGTTACCGGTGGGGAGAGGGAAAGGGGGAGGGGCAATATAGGAGTAAGGGATTAAGAGGTACAAACTATTATGTATAAAATAAGCTACAAGGATATATTGGGAATATAACCAATATTTTATAATGACTATAAATGGAATGTAACCTTTAAAAATTGTGAAGCACTATATTGTACACCTGTAACTTACATAATATTGTACATCAACTATACTTTAATAAGAAAAAATAAAAGAGCCGAGCTGGGGGTACAATTCCCATGCTCTTCTTCTCAAACTGGCTGAGACAGAAGGGATCAAGGAGGAGCAGAGGTGGGGGGTGGAGGGTGGGCTGTCACCAATGAGCCACAGATCCCCAGATCCCCAGGCTCCTGGAGCTGCACATTCTTGCCTTCTCTTTGTCTCCTGACTGCCATGACTGAGTCCGCTGGACACCATATGCTTCTTCTGCAGGAATTTGGAAGTAGCTAGAAAGTGCTCTGAGGGTAGCACTGAGGGGGAGCATTGCAGTCTTCCTCTACCCCAGCTCTCAAGACCCTGGAAAGAGGGGTCAGGCCTGAGAACCATCCAGAAATGGAATGGGGTTGTGGGCGCTGCCTGGCAGGGCACAGGCAGCCCTAGATGTCTCGGTCTGTCCCCTCACCTCTGTTAAGTAAGGCCTGCCTGCTTTCCTACCCCGTATTCTTGGATTCCTAAGGTCTTTTAGCTGGCAGGGAAGGCCCAAGGCCCAAGGAGACTTTAAAGGAATAAGGGACTGAGGAGAGAGAGACTGTGATCACCCACGTGTGTGCTGAATGTACTTATCTGACTTCAATGTATGTCTCCTTCTAAGACCTGGCCCTCGTGGTTGTCAGTGTCGCCATGAATACCCATGTGACATGGGGTGTGACTGTGGCATGTGGTGTGTGCCTTTGTGTGTCAGGGCAGGGGCTCCCTGTGGTGTGCATGTGTGTTGGGAGGGGGTGATGGTGAGAGCCTGGCTCCCTCCCCTCCTCCCCCATCCCTGGTCCCATCTGGCCTTGATCAACGGGTCCCTGGGGAGGGAGCCGCGGTTTCGGATACAGGAAAATGTTCCAGGAAGCGGCCACTGTGCTGGGCCCTGCTCAGGCTCCCCCAGCGGAAATTGTTCCAGGAGGGAGGGGGAGAGTGTTGAGATAAGATTAAGGGAGGAGGGGGTGGCTCTTGGCTCCCCTCTCCATTGGATAAAGCAGGATAAACTGATGGGAAGCTCAGGTCAGCCAGGAACCTGGATGCTGCTACCTAAATCCTTTAATGCAGGAAAACTGAAAGCCAGTGAGAGGGTTCCCTTTCTTGTCTCTTTCTAGTGAAGTTTAAGGATTGGGATCTGGGTGGTCCCTGGAGATCCCTTTTCTGGCCCTGCCAGCACGTACCCAAGCTGGGGACCAGGACACCTGGGTCTTGTCTGAAAGTGGTGTGGCTTGATGGGGTGGGGGAGGAGGGGGCATAGGATTCAGCCCCTTCTCCTCACTGAGGGGGCTTTGAAGCTTGGATCCAGGACTGGGAGGGCTGCCTAATTGGGATAATGGAGGTTAATGGGGCGCCTGGAGGGGGTGGCCACGCTCCTAGATCAAAGAGGCCAGCTCTTCCCAACCACCACAGCTGGAGGTCACAGCTGGAGGGGGAGGGGCGCGGGGCTTCGGGCCAGCCAGCAGGAGGTGCCCTGGTCCCTGAATGCCTGTCCTCTCGAGTGTCTGACCCCTTCTTTGCTTGGAACTACTTTTGCATAGAGAGTGCTTGTGGGGAGCGGGGGGTTGAGGAATGGGGGAGTCCTGAGATTCAGACTCCTCTTTGGGTGGATGAGGAGGAGAAAGAGCACGAGAGGCTGGTAGCCTGGGGTCAACGGGATGTTAGCGCCTTGGGGACCTCGGGCCCTGCAGGGTCCAGAGGAGGACGCCTGGGCTGGGGAGGCAGGACTCCCGCCCTAGGTTCAGGCGGTGGAGAAAGGACTGGGCGGGGCCGCTGGGGGGCACTGGCTGCGGCTGAGAGGAAAGGGGCACACAGCTCCCCGCCGCCGCCTCCTCCCCCTCCCCCCGGTTGGCGCTCTCTCTCGGGCTCTAATCGGCGCGGCGGCCGCAGCGGGCAGAGTCAGCGCCGCCAGTCTCCGGGACGCGACTCCCAGCAATTGTGGTCGGGACCGCAGATATGCAGCTGCCTCCTGCCCGGGCGCCCGGCCCGGCCGGCCCCGCCCGCGCCCCGCCCCCTGCCCCCGGCCGGCCCGCCCCTCCGCCTCCCGGCCGCGCGCGGGGACACTGAGGCACGGCTGCGAGGCGACGTCTCCGGCCGCCCCGAGCCCAGCCCAGACTGCGTGAGGCGGCTGGGGAGGTCCCAGACCTCGCGATCTGCTGGTCCCGGGGCACCCATCCGCGCAACAGCTAGAGCTAGGTCTGAGAGCGCCAGTCTTGCCTTAGCCTTACCGCTCGCCCGGCCTCAAATCTCCCCGCCTAGAAAGTCAAGCAGTGATTGCTTTGGGATCCAGCGGGGGGCGTCCGACTGAGGGTGTGTGGGGAGGAATGGCGGTGGCTGAGCCCCCCAGACTCTCATTAACCCGGGCAGAGGAAAAAAGAAGGATGGAGAAGCATGGCCTGTGCAGACTTTGAACTTACAGAGAGTTTCTTCGTAGGAGAGGAGAAGGGGGGTGGGGGTGGGTTGGAGGGGAGGGGAGGGGAGGGAGGGAGGGACGGGTGAAGAAGGGAAAAGGAAATAGTTAAAGAGGGGTTAAGGCAGAGTGTGTGTGTTGGGGGTTCTCCTGGGAGGCTGGAGGCCAGGTCCTCAGATGCAGCATGGTCCTTCACTCTGTTGACCCGACCCAGCAGCTGGCTGTCAAGGGGCCATTTTCAGAACTGAATAGATACCTCTCACGTGCCCGCACGTCCTGTGTGCTCGTGCCCACACCAACACACTTATCAAGAGAAGTCATCCTTGACTGCTTGGTCTTCCTCACTTCTCACATCCAATCAATCACCAAATCTTGTCTATACCACCTCCTATATATCACCTTTCCATTGACTTTTACTCACCCCCTTGCTGCTGCAGGCCACACCTTCTCACCTCTTGCCTGGGCTGCCACTGTAAACTGGTCTTGCCTCTGATTTTGCCCTCCTTCAAACTCTGACAATACTATTAGGCACAACTACTAAGTGCCAAACCCTGTGGTAAGAGTTCCACATGTATTATTCCTAATCCTTATAACAACCCTGAGAGGTTGCTATATTACGTTTCCCCATTCTAAAGAAGAAGAATCCAAGGCATCAAAGGTTAAACAGCTTGCCCAACCTTACACCATAGTAAACAGCTGATTTGCCCAGAACTGCCGGGCTCTGAGTCCCTAGTCCATTCTCTTCTATGCAGCCAGGGTCATCTTTCTGAAATACAAATATTCCCATATGTTGCCCTGAGCATCTAGTTCAGATCCCTTGCACTGCTGATCAGACCTTCTCCATCAGCCCCTACTGTCTGTGCTCTAGTCACACTCAACTCTCAGCACCTTAAAATGTCATTAATCCCTCAGACCTCTGGGCCTTTGCATACACTCTTCCCCCTGCATGTAACACTCTTCCTCTCTTCACCTGGCTGACTCCTATTCATCCTTCAGTTTCTTTACCTAGTCATCCTTGCTTCCAGGAAGCCTTCCTTGATTCTCCCAACACTGGCTTAGATTCATTTTTTTGTCTCCCGTAACATCTAGTACTTACTCTCTTAAGATACTTTCCACTCTACGTTGGTTGCTGGTTTGTGAGGCAAAGGACTGGGTCTGTATTGTTCGTGGTTGCAAGCCTGAGCCTAGCCCTGCATGCGTGGCACAAAGTAGGTGCTTGCTGAGCATTTGTTGAATGAAAGAATGTTCTTCGGGTCTAGTCTATATCTTTTTTTTTTTTTTTGCGGTACGCGGGCCTCTCACTGCTATGGCCTCTCCCGTCGCAGAGCACGGGCTCCAGACGCGCAGGCTCAGCGGCCATGGCTCACGGGCCCAGCCGCTCCGCGGCACATGGGATCCTCCCGGACTGGGGCACGAACCCGTGTCCCCTGCATCGGCAGGTGGACGCTCAACCACTGTGCCACCAGGGAAGCCCTAGTCTACGTCTTAAAAAACTGTTCTTCTAAGAAGAATCTAAGCAGGTCAGAGAAATCAGGGGATTGGGGCGGAGTGTGTCTAAGATTTTGAAGGACCGTTGCCTTGGGTTGTTTAGCCCCATTGCTAAGGATAGAAAATGTGATGAGGACCCTGACACCCCAAGTTCTCTTTGTTTAAAGACAGTAATATATTTCATGCATCAGATTCCAGGGTATCATTCTTACAAAGAGGCACTTGCTAGAGATGACCGAGATGACCAGAGTCTTAATTCCATGCTGATCCTTTTGAAACGCCTACCCAGTGCAGCAGGTTCCTCTGTTCCAGCATCAGGCCTCTCAGTGTTACCCTTCCATCCATTTCCCTCTTTGTCCCTGGCCATCCCTGCTTCTTCCTCCCCCTCCCAGAGCACTTTTTCTGATTCTTGATCTGCCTCCCCTGGAACTGCTATATTATCTCAGGGCTCAAATGTCAACTAAGGAGACTGAGGCTCAGAGCAGAGGGGAACCAGGGCCAGCACCAGGAGTCCTGCCTTTTAGCCCAGGCACTGGAAGAAGCGAAGGGGAGACGCAGCAGAGAGGGAGGGAGCTGAGGTATCACACATACCTAAATGTGCTTATGTGAACATTAGGGTGGGGAGCTCCTTTTTCAAGCTGTCCTATACAGAGGTTGCTGGCCTCCTAAAAGCTTCCCTTCTTCCCTGTGTCCTCAGCTTTGCCATCCAGAACGGGATTATCTTCCCCAAGCTCCCTGAGCCTAGTCTCAGAATGTCAAGGCACCGAGCAGTGTCCAAATCCCAAGGTCATGAGTAGATCTTCCGCCCACCCAAGGAGCAAGTTTCCCTGGTCACCAGCCCTGTTACTTTTGGCGGACCCTCTCAGATTAGCACCTGTCCCTCAAGGTCTCTTATCTATAGTCCCACCATCTCTGTTTCCGCCTGTGTCTCTCCCTTTGTCTTTCTGTTTCCCTGACTCTGGGTGCCTTCTTCTTTCCTGTCCCCTCTGTGTTCTCTGTCACTAGTGTCTCCACTGGAGACAAGGGTTGGGCCTGGGTGCGTGGGGGGGTAGTGGCCAGACCAGGGGCCCGGGACATGAGCGCAACTTTCCAAGCTTCTCTTCCAGGCCCCTGTGGTTGGGGAGCTCCACAGAGGGAGAGATGAGTCAGCGGGGCCGCAGAGCAGGGGGGGTCTGGGTGGGGGTGGGGATGCCGGGGTTCCCCAGGGCCAGAGAGTTTGCTAGGACCATCTGGGTCTCTGAACTCTGGTGGATATGGAGAATAAAGGATCAGCGAGTCCCCAAAGGTACACTACACTAGTAGGAATTGCAGGCAACAATTTGTAGGACTAGCAGTGCCCGTCACATCACCCTTATGCCCAGATTCTTGTAGGAAGGCGTTCCTAAATCCCCTCTAGGAGACCTCTGGGATTTCTAGAGCTGTAAGCTTGTGATGTTAGACCTGTGTGTATGTCTGTGATGTTTGCCATATCTGTAAATGTATGTATTGTTGTGAGTCTGTGTGAGTCCCTGCGGGGTATTGTAGCTAACTGTGAGTCCATCTGCATGTATGTATGCTGGTGTGAGTGCATTTTTGTGATTGGAGGTTAGGGTCAGTGTCTTGGCGTAAGCATCATCTGTATAACGTATGTATTTATATCCGTGTGTGTCAGGGTGGATGCCTGCAGAGTGTATGTATGTTCATAATTCAGCATGTGTGCAAGAGTGTA
The DNA here is from genome assembly GCF_003676395.1 of Aethalodelphis obliquidens. NCBI lineage: Eukaryota > Metazoa > Chordata > Mammalia > Artiodactyla > Delphinidae > Aethalodelphis > Aethalodelphis obliquidens. The sequence continues at coordinate 4,692,682 of NW_020837952.1, read as the reverse complement.
TCTGAAAGTGTGTCACTCATTAGGTACGTATTAGAGAACGTGTTGATCTGTATCTCAGGGCTTTGTTCGCTGTTTGCTGGTGACTCTCTCTAGGGTAGCCAAACTCATAACAACAAAGGAAGAGTTAGGAGTCCCTCTGGATTGGGGCTCTCAGAGGAAGCCCAGCCTAGGATGGTGGGCGGAGGGCAGTGGGGTGGAAGGAGGTCGCTTCCCTGAGGAGGAGGGAGGTAGACGTCTCTCCCCAGTGTTCACTCTCTCTCCACCCTCACTGACCTTTCCAAAAACAGCTAAAGAGAACTGAGGCAGGTTCCAGATTCAACCCCCTCTAACCTAGAAATCCCACCCTGATTCTTCTAGGCGAGGGAGGGAGGGAAGGGAGCGGTCCCTGTGGTTCAGCCCAGTCCTGGGGTTGAAAGATCAGAAAGGCACCATCCCACCCCTTCCTTCAGGGGCGTCCATCTCTGGAGCTCAGCGTCTGGGTGGCCATGGGCGGAGGCTGAGGGGCCCCCAGGGTGGTGGGGGGTGGTGGATAGAAACCAGATGCCTAGGGGGTTTATACTGGAAGGACCAGAGCCGCAGCCTCTACCCGCCCCTGCCACATGGCGCCTCTGCCTGGCTGCCCCACCCCCTGGGAGGCTGGGCTGAGGGAGGCCTGCAAGGGTGGAGGCAGGTCCTTGGTCAGCGCTCCCAGTTGTTGACCCCAGCCTCTGGGGGCACTGGGAAGGGGGCGGGGGTCTGGGCCCAGGAATAGCAGGGCCTCAGCTGGGCTGCAGGACTATCTTAAACAAGGGTGTGGAAGAAGTCAGAACCCAGGGTCCTGAGGGAGGCAGCTGGGGGCTTCAGGCAGCCCCTCTGCCTGGCTTTGGCGCAGACTCTTGGGAGGGGGCGCTGTGTCCAGGGACTCTCCTACTGGGGTCGGCACATCAGGGGCCCTGGCTCACATCTTGCTGGGGACCCTGCTCCTTCCTTGTCCTTCCCTAGCACCCCTGCTCCTTCCCAGGTAGGATTAGGGATCCAGATCCCCAAAGGAAGTGGAGAAGGCTGACCATCCCTGCCCCCATCTCCTCTCCTCAACCCCCCACCTCCTTTCATCCTGCCTCCTTTTCCCCTTTAGTTTCTTCCTTTCCTCCCCAACCCCTCTCTCACCTGCCATCTCTTCTCTGGAGTCTAGACTTTGCTCCTCTGCCTCAGTTGCTTGCCTGATCTGAAAGCGTCTGGCTTTCTGCTGGTGGTGCAGTAATTCTTCCAAAGCTTCCCCTTTTCCTCCCCAACTTCTGAGCCCGCTCGCGTGGGCGCCCAGAAATCCATCTGACACCTCAGGCTCAGAAGCACCCCCCACCAGGGGGAGACTTCGAGGTCATGGGACACCCCACCACGGGCACTTCCTCTTGGGCAGACGGGTGGGGTGGCCCGTGTAATCATCGGACACAATTATGCACTATTTATACTCCATCCCTGCCCCCCACCTGCCTGGCCGTTTTGACCCTCTGCCTCCGCTGTCCTGTCCTTCTGAAGCCATTGTCTCCTCATCTTTGTTCCTCTGGGCCTATTTCTTTTCCTTTTTTTTTCATTTTTTCTGCTCTCTGTCTTTTTTAAGCCACACACTGGTCTTCTGTTTTCCTCTCTTCTCTCCCTGTTATATCCCTCGCTTCTCTTCTGATTTTCTTGGATTGTTTCATTTGCGCTGTATGCCTCTCAGTCTTTCTGTGTTTCTTCTTTTGCTTCTTTTCCTGGGAGACTGGTGTCTGCCAGTCACCCTGGTTCCCTAACCCTCTCCTCAAAAGTTGGGCCCCCAGGCTTCCTTGGGGGAAATTAAATCATGGGGCTGGAATCCCGAACTGCTCCCCCCACCCCCACCCCCGCCCCCTCCTCCCCTGAACTTTGATCCTGCCCGCTGGTTAAACTGCAGTTAACCCTCCCTGGACGTCCAGCTGCTCCTGCCTGCTCCCCACCTTTGCCTTGAGGAGCTGAGCTGGGAGAGTAAAAGGAGCCCGGAAGTAGGCACCCAGGAAGAGAAAGTGAGGGGACTGGTTGGGGAGTGAGGGAAGGGGTTGCGGGGTAAGGACCAGGCTCCATTCCTCTGATGGGCAGGGCTGAGAGCGGGAGAGGGGTGTGTTGGGGAAGAACTTGCAAAACAACCCCAGCTGGCTGGGCGCCTCCGTGAGAGAGATGCTGGCTCTACCACTTGGCTGCCCAGTCCTCTCTCTCCCATAAACTTACCTTAGGGCCCAGGTTTCAGTTAATGGACTTTTTGAATTTCCCTCTTCCAACTGGTTGACTTTCTTTTGTTCCCCATTTTGATGAGAAGTCAAAGTTGGGAAGTCCTGCCTAAGCTCTAACTTCAATTCTTCCTGCTGCAGAGGGAACTGATGCATGACAATGAGAAAGGGAACCAGGCACTCCCTCCTGGAAAGCATGGTCACTCAGGAGAAGATCATGAGTGATCACTTTGATCACTGCATCAAAGGATGGAGATTTGATGTGTGGCCAAGAAGGGCCTAGGGATGGTAACTGGCAAGGAACAATGGAGGCTAGGGCCTCCCTTTGGGGGGGCTAATCCAAAGAGGCTAGGCTCAGGCTTGGATGAGTTGACCCAATGACCTCCTGCCCTTACCCTCACTCCTGCCTGCCTTAAATTTTCTCTGAACCAGAAGATCTAGCTTCTGCCCCACAAAGTGAGGCAGGCCTAGGTACCACTTCCCAAGAGTGAAAGTCAGGCATTGGGAGGAAGATTGGCGAGCCCCAAACCTGTGCCAAGCTCTCCCCCACCTCCAGGCCTCGCTCTGGAACCTACCTCGGTGACCCTAAAAGCCTGGGCAGCGGAAGCCTCCACCTCAGAGCGCACTCCCCCTCCTGGCTTTCACAACACACGTACACACTGCACTCCTGCTCTCGAGGTGGGTGACTGGGGAAGCAAGCATCTCTGTGGTCAGCCCGGGTGTGTGTGTGGCTTGTGTGCCTCCAGCCATGTCACTGTGATCATTTGTGTGAGTTTGTCTCTGTTCATTCACGACGGTGGTGGCTGTGCCCGGGTGCATAGCACTGTGCGTGTGGACGTGCACACGTATCATCCTGTGTTTGTCCATGAGCGTGTATGTCAGTGTGCTCCAGTCTCTCTGTGTGAGTGTCGTCCCCAATCCCCCATCCCCCCCCCCTGGATCTCTAATTAGTGGTTTGGGGTTTGTTCCTTTTCCCTCCTGTTCCTTCCCTCAGCGGCAGCAGCGGCGGCAGCAGCAGCGGCGGCAGCAGAAGCAGCAGGAGCAGCCCCGCCACCCGCCGACCAGCAGCCAGGACTCTGGAGTCAAAGTAGGATTCTAGGATCAGAGCCTGAGTGGCAACAGGAGTGGAGCTGGCCTAGGAGAGGAGCGAAGCCCTCCCAGGACCCTCAGGCGACCCCTTGCCAGCACTCCCAGTGCCAGACCTCCAGGGAGGAGAGACCCAGGACACCCAGCCCCAGATCCCCCAGGTACAGGACACTGGGGAGCTATGTCTGGGAGGGGTTCCCACAGATGCTGATGGGATCGCTGGGGGCAGGGTGTGGGACACCTGGGCCCGCCGTCCCTCCGCTTTGCCCTCAGCGCCCCCCAGCACACCCTGACAACTTGCCCTGTCCCTACCCGCTCCTGCTTCCAGCCCTTCTCTGGGAGCCCCGTTTCTCCTCTCCCGCCCAGATCCCTTCTTTGGGGAGCTCAGCAACTGGAGCAGGAAATGTGGACCCTCTGCCTCCCTCTCTCGCCCTGCTCATTGGATCCGGAGCCTTCTCCGCTGGGAAAGCTGTAATTAGAGGGTGGATCCCTACAGACAGAGAGCAGCCCCCCCCAGCCCCTACCCCCAGTCCCTTCTAACTTCAGATCTCTTCTCTCCCATTCTCCCATTCTCCCTCCCTCTCCCTCTCCCTCTGTCTCCGGCTCAGCTCTCTCCATCTGCCTGGCTCCCTGGGACCCGTTCCCCAGCCTCAGGATGGCGTCCTCCCTGCTTGAGGTAACTGCCCCCTCCGACCCCCAGGACACCAGCCATGATCTTAATGGTCCTAATTCCTGTCCACTTCCCACCTCCCAACTCACACAGACAGTTGCCGTGGTGCTTGTCACTTCCAGGGGTCAGAGGAGTGAGGAGCAGGGGGCAGGAGAAGGGAGGAGAGAGCAGGGCCAGGGGTCAGAGAACAGTCACAGGAGGATGAGAGGGGATTAGCTTAGAAGAAGGCATGGACCCCTAAGGTCAGTCAAGCACACCAACTCTGAGGAGTGGAAAAGGGATGGAGAAAGGAGTTGGGGGCTGAGGAGAGAGGAGTGGGAGAGAGATAAGCTGGTAGCAGACAGGGGGAGAGAAAGAAGGCCAGAGGACTGGCTGGGTGAACACAGAGTAGCAGTGAGTACACGGTTCCTTGGGGGTCCTGGCTCTCGGGAGTCAGCCTAGGCAGTGTCCTGTCTGGTTTGTAGGTGGGGAGGGGGCTGGGCTTCTGGGCTCGTAGGAGAGGAGGTGGGCAATGAGAGAAGGGAGAGGGCAGTCCCTGCATGTGGGGGGCTGACCAGAGGAACTGGGCCCAGGCCTGAGAGGCAACCAAGGAGGAGGGCCAGGGTCTGAGGCCGCCTGCCCGGCTCACAAATATTTAGCTTTCAGCCAAAGACAAACTCAGCTCTATTTTGGGAGTGGGAGGCTCCAGGGCGGACTGAGCCACTTCCCCTCCAGGCCGGGACCCCAGCATCCCTTGCCTCTGGCACTGGGGATGGAGGGAACTAGGGTACCATGGGGGTCAGGGGTTGGGGGCTTGAGGAATGTCTGACTCTGCCGGGGCTTCTGGGAGACTCATGGCACATAGTTGGAAAGGGGGACTCAGGGTCACTCAGAGCCTGTTTGAATGTCCTGAGTTCTCCTAGCTTCTGGGTCTCTGACTCTGTGTCTCTGTCAGCACCTCTGCTTTCCGGGTCCCTCCGCAGGAATTTGGGACCACAGAGCCCTCCCCAAAGATCAACTCCCAGCAGTAGCCTTGACCTTCTGTATTCCTGGGCCCCTCTGAAGGCCCCCTCTCTGCTCCCGGTGCACTAGCTCAGGTCCAAGGGGTGATGGGCCAGACAGGAAGCCGACTCATGCAGCCTGCAGGAGAGGTGTGTGTGAGATAGACTGGGAGCCTTTTAACACCTGTGTTCACTGGCCTGTATGTAAGTGTCAGGATGTAAAGCCGCACACCCACACACGTGGCTGGCTTTGTGAGAGCACAGGGGTGTGTGTTATAAGCTGGGGCACCTGAGCGTCTGTTAGTCCAAGTGGGGAATGGTGTGTGTAAGTCTGGTGGATAGCGAGTTTGTGACTGAGTCTGAGGGAATGGCATGCAAGGCAATGGGGTGGACACCATAACCCAGTCAGGGGGCCTCAGGTGCTGTGCTCTACCCCCTGCTGCAAGGAGGCAGATCGCTCACCCCCAGGACACTCTCCGTTGAACCATATCATTGAAACACTGGGACTGGTCTTGAGGAAGCTGGAGGACTAAGGTGCATGGAAATCCTGGGTCCACCCAAGGCAGGGACAGTGGCAGTGGGCGTGGGCTTCATGTCAGAGTTGCCAGCGTGGCACTGGTGCCTGCAGGAGCGGCTGGGCCAAAGGCCTGTTGAAAAGACACGGGATTGGGGTAGCACTTGGCAAGAGGAGTGTGTCATGGAAACTGGGCTTTCATGTCCCTCACTCCCCGTGAGCTGGAGATGCCCCCAACACCAAGGTTTCTAGTCTCTGTCTCTTTCACCTATTCTGGGGGGCGCCTGGGCCCTCAACCTTCTTCTCCCGCCCCCATCCGGAAGCCCTCTTTGGCAGTGGGAAGAACTTGGGGTTTCAGAGAGGAGAGCTTGATGGAAGGCTCACCTGGGCTGAGCGAGATGCAGAGGAACAGGGTGGAGGGAGAAATGGGGGTGGGGGCTACCTGGGGATGGACACTTGGAAGGTGGGAAAACTAAGCAACTTGGGAGGAGGTGGAGAGTGGAGAAGTGGAAACTGCGACCTTGGGTGCCCAGAACCTACGGCCAGTCAACGCTCAGATGTCCAGTGAACATTCCCGTGGGAGGTCAGCGGAAAGAGGGGGCTCTCCTCCCTGTGTGAGTGAGAGAGCTGGGACAGCTCCTTGTCTTGTTCCTTCTCCACAGACTCTCCCTTCAGTACCTAAAGCCTGTTTTCTTGTGGTTGTCATTGTTTTCAATGGATGGTGGGTGGAAGTGAGAGGAAAAGCAACTGGAAGGTGGGCTCCTGGGCCCCCGGTGTGAGGTCGTGGACGAGTATTTAGAATCTTGAACCAGGACCCTCTCCCCAGTTCTCAGAAGAGCCCACGCAGCAAGAGAAGGAAACCGAGGCTGTGGTGAAACTTAGCCAGGTGTCCAGCTCTTGGCCTCCAGGAACTCCAGAACCGTCTGAGTGGGCTGGCGCCTTGCTCCCCCTTCCCTGCCCTCGGGGGCCCTGGGGGCCTCCGCTCCCCAGTGCTGGGGTCTCCCGTTGGCCTGGGGCTGCTGGCCTTCTTTCACCCCTCCTTCCCTCCCCACGGCTGGGTGGGGTCCCTGGGCTTGGCTGAGGCCCCTGTGGCCACAGTGTGAGGGCCGGGCGGGGGGGGACGGCGTCGGCGTTTTTAAAAATAAACCGACCGCAGGGAAACCAACGGAGCCGGGCCGGGCAGGCAGAGGGGGAGGGGGTGGTCAGGGGGAGAAGGAGGGAGGAGTGGCCTGGTCTGGGGGTTTTCTGGGGCCCAGCGCCCTGGGGGTTTTCTCTTAGGTAGGAAATCTGCCTTCCTCCTCCCCCTCCCCCTTTTCTTTTTTCTCCCTCCTTTCTTTTCCTCTGTTTTCCTGTGCCTTCCTTGCCCAGTCTCTTTCCATCACCTCTCTGTCTTTGTTTTTTTTGCTTTCTTCTCTCTCCGTCCCTTTTGTCGTTTTTTTTGCTTTCTTCTCTTTTGGGTCCCTGCCCATTTCTGCCCCTGAGGGCCAGCTGCCCCTCTGTTTTCATTTTCCCCCCTGCGGGCTTTTCCGTCAGCTCTTCACCCTGCAGTGTCCTCGGCTCCAGGTGTCTCTGGGTCTCTGCCTCTCTCCTTTGAACTCCACGTCTTTACCTGTCCTTTCTGCTAGGCTTTGCCTCCTGCCCCATCAGCTACCCTTCCTTACCTACCCTCTGCTTGGGAGATGAGAGGCTCCAGGGAAATCCTGGCTGGGCAGGATGCAGGGCTTCTGCCAGGTTTGAGGACGCTTTCAGTGGCTCAAATCTGGGAGTCCATGGGGTCAACAGGACCTCAGAGAGAGGTAACTAGACAGGGGGAGCAGCAGGTTTGCATTTGCGGAACAGTGCAAGACTGGCGACTGCACACACCCCTCACTGCAACCTTTAGACCCCAGATCTACCTCTAGGATCGGTGTCACGGGCACATACAGCACATACCACGTGCTGGGAGCTAGCAGGCAGGTCTGGGACCCCTGGATTCTCGGGTTCTTTTTCAGTTTTTGAGGGCCCCAGTCAAGGAACTGTACGGGGTCAGCTTTTGAGGGCATCTTTTTTTTTGGTGGGATTCTCAGTAATGGATGCCTATCTATGCCAGCCTGGGATCCGGGAGGGCATCCATCACCCAGGAGGGCGTCCCAAGTCTGACTCAGGGAGGGGTACCATGAGCTCCTGAGAGATGGTGATCTCAGAGTGGTTTGGCCTGGTAGCAGCAGCACGATGGGCACGAAGGGCATTGTGTGTGTTTCTAAAAGACTCCCATGCCCCGTATCTACATGCATTTTCCTTCACTCCCTGCGCTGGAGGGGTGAAGAGAGACGAGCTCTGTGGCCTCTGTGTGTTAGGGTACACTGAGGCATGGGGGTGTGTGGCTGTGAGCTAGTATCTTAGCCACCCCAGTTCCCTGCCCTGCAGGGGCGTGAGGACTTCAGCTCTCCCAGCCCTCCCAAAGGGGTACCAGCTGGCTCCACAAAGCAGGAGGTGCCCAATGCCCGCTTGAAAGACATTCTTGCCTCAGCCACAGTCCTGGCTTGGCGGCAGCCCTGTTCCCTCTCAATGTCCCAGTGTCTCTGCCCTCACTTCCTCTTGCTCCCCAGCCCCAGGGTCCCTGCCAAGAGAAAGAGATTCCTTACCAAGGACATGAGGACGCCGCTTCGGGGAGACCAGGCCACTGCCTTATTCAGGAGACCAAGCAGAGACAGGAAGTGAATAAGGGGTCAAGCTGGGAAAATCTGGAACGCGGGGAGCTACAGTCCCCTACGACTTCACCTTCTTCCCAGGCTGCCTTTTCAGCCTCATCTTTCCTCTCCAAGTCCCCGACCACGGCCTCTGCTCCCAACCCATTTCCAGGGGTCAGGATCTCTAATTCTCACCGCACCCAAGTGCTGCCTCTATCCCCAGCTCTTCTCATGGCTATTTAAGAAGCGTCTCCCGTTCCTCAGAGGCCCTTGCACACACCCCCAGCACCACAGGGAGCTCTGCTTCCTGCCTGCTGGGTTGGGTGTTAGGCCGCTGTCTCGGTCCTTTGCTCTTTTTCCAGATTCCATCTGAGCTCTGCCCTGGGCCCCAGTCCTCAGTGCCGCCCCTCACCACCTCTGATTCCCCATCCTCTTCAACTCTTCCTTGACCCCTTTCTTCTGCTGTCCGAGTCTCTGGGGTGCACAGTCCTTCGTGTGTCCTCCTCTGCCCCTAAACACTGCTTCCCTCTCTCCACAGGAGGAAGCTCATTATGGCTGCAGTCCCCTGGCCATGCTGACAGCGGCGTGCAGCAAATTTGGTGGCTCCAGCCCTCTGCGGGACTCAGCGACACTGGGCAAAGCAGGCACAAAGAAGCCATACTCTCTGGGCAGTGACCTTTCGGCCCCCAAAACCATGGGCGATGCCTACCCAGCCCCCTTTTCAAGCACCAATGGGCTCCTCTCACCTGCAGGCAGTCCTCCAGCACCCACCTCGGGCTATGCCAATGACTACCCTCCCTTTTCCCACTCATTCCCTGGGCCCACGGGCACCCAGGACCCTGGGCTACTAGTTCCCAAGGGGCACAGCTCTTCTGACTGCCTGCCCAGTGTCTACACCTCTCTGGACATGGCACACCCCTATGGCTCCTGGTACAAGGCAGGCATCCACGCAGGCATCTCACCAGGCCCTGGCAATGCTCCTACTCCTTGGTGGGACATGCACCCTGGGGGCAACTGGCTAGGTGGCGGGCAGGGCCAGGGTGATGGGCTGCAAGGGACACTACCCACAGGCCCTGCTCAGCCTCCACTGAACCCCCAGCTGTCCACCTACCCATCCGACTTTGCCCCCCTTAATCCTGCCCCCTACCCAGCTCCCCACCTCCTGCAGCCAGGGCCCCAGCATGTCTTGCCCCAAGATGTCTATAAACCCAAGGCGGTGGGCAACAGCGGGCAGCTGGAGGGGAGTGGTGGAGCCAAACCCCCTCGGGGTGCAGGCACAGGGGGCAGTGCTGGCTACGGGGGCAGTGGAGCAGGGCGCTCCTCCTGCGACTGCCCCAACTGCCAGGAGCTAGAGCGCCTGGGCGCCGCGGCGGCCGGGCTGCGGAAGAAGCCGATCCACAGCTGCCACATTCCGGGCTGCGGCAAAGTGTATGGCAAGGCCTCCCATCTGAAGGCCCACCTGCGCTGGCACACGGGCGAGAGGCCCTTCGTCTGCAACTGGCTCTTCTGCGGCAAGAGGTTCACCCGTTCGGACGAGCTGGAGCGCCACGTGCGCACTCACACCCGGGAGAAGAAGTTCACCTGCCTGCTCTGCTCCAAGCGCTTTACCCGAAGCGACCACCTGAGCAAACACCAACGCACCCACGGCGAGCCAGGCCCAGGACCCCCACCCAGCGGCCCCAAGGAGCTGGGGGAGGGCCGCAGCGCCGGGGAAGAAGAGGCCAGTCAGACGCCCCGACCTCCGGCCTCACCGGCACCCGCAGAAAAAGTCCCTGAAGGCAGCCCAGAGCAGAGCAACCTGCTGGAGATCTGAGCCGAGTGGAGGTTTCCAGCCCCTGGGCTGCCTTGCCAGTCTCTCCTGGCTCTGTGGACCACTGCTTGCCCCTCACTCCCTTTGCCCCATGCATGCTGCCCTTTGGGACTCGCTCCATCTCTCCCCCCATCATTCTGGGCCTGGGTATCTCCTCGCATGCCTCCTCCTCTCACTTCCTCCCCCTTGCCATGGGCCCCTTCCGCAAACTCTCATCTTAGGCCCTCACCTCTTGCCTGATTTCTGCTCTCAGGGCTTCTGAAGCTCTTTCCTCGCCACTGCTCAGTATCTCTCTCCTCTGCTCTTACCACACCAACTCATTTTCTCTCCATTTGGGCTCCCAACACTTTATTTCTCCATCTCACTAACTCCTTGACATGCATCTTTTCTGCTTCCCAAGCTTATTTACCACTATCCCTTAGCTTCCAGGCTCCAGTCTCCTCAGTGGACTTCGTAGTCCATTGCCTTCCATGCTCCAGAGCATTCTTCCTTTTTACAAACACAATGATGATGATGATGATGATAATTTATTGCCCCCTGGTGGCCTCTTCATTAGGGACCAGAGTTGGGGGATTGGGGTAAGTGACCTGGCAGGGAGCAGGGTGCCAAGAGGGGGGCAGACCAGTGGGGATCTGATCCCAAAGATGGGGTGACCCCAGGGTCAGGGAGGCTGCCCCCAGGCCTGTATATTTAACCCCTATGTTCCAAGAGAAATGAATAGTAATAATAATAATTCTATTTATCTAAGTTATGATGACAGGTCAGGTAGAGTGAGCTGGGGAGGGAAGCGGGTCCATTTCTGCTATGGAAATTTTAGCCAAATGCATCCCTGTCTAGAAAAAGTGATAGTGAGATCTTGTTAATAGAATTTCTATCATCAGGGTCTCAGTTAATGGTGTTTCTCGTAATGGAATCTCTGCTAATAGGGTTGATTAGCTAGATCTCTGTTAAAAGAGTTAATGGGGTATCTCACAATTAGGGGATCCCTAATATTTCCAGCCCTGGCCAGAAGCTGTGAAACCTCAAGTCCTATGGAGGGGAGGACTGGAATGTACCCCAGCTCCCTTGACCCCAGAGCAGGTTCTTCCACTGCCCCTCCCCTGACACCATGACCCCATCAGGCTAATCCCTTGTTGCCATGGTAACAGAGAGCTTGCAGCTGCCATCTTAGACATGCTCTTTGGGGAAGCCCACTTAACCGGAGGAGGACACTGGTTTGGAGGTGTCTCTCTAGAAGAATAGGTGGGGAAGGCTTTCTCTGGGATCAGATCAAGAAAATCAAGTATTTATTGAGTGCCTACTCTGTGCAAGGCACTGTGCTAGGCTGGTGCCTAGAAGCCATGAGAAAGAAGAATTTATAGAGCTAGGAGGACAGAGGTTCCCAAGCTGACTTGGGGGTGCGTCCACAGGCCCCCAACCTGGGACTTCCGATGCTCCCAACTCCACCTCCAGTGACTTTTAAAGCCGCTTCGTGCCTTTGAATGCCTTTCCTGTGACTTTGGATCCTCCTTTTCTATTTCTTGCTCCCTCAAGGCCCCAAGTTAAAGGTTTAAAGCCGCCGGAGCTTGGGGAGAGGGTAATGTTGTGGAAGGGAAGGGATCATGCCCTCATGGAGTCTTTTTTTTTTTTTTAATTTAATAAATAAAAAATTCGATTTAAAATTTTGTCCTGGTGAGAAAAGAGGAAGAGGAGGGGAGAAGAGTGAGCCACAGGATTTCTGGTTGGCAAACTGGGGAGTCCCCGCGGGCACTGTCGTGCCTGTTTGCACGTTACGCCCGGGGTAGAATACTTCGGCGGCCCGGCCCTGCGGCGGAGGTCAGTTTTTGACCGCCCAGCCCAGAGCTCTCTGCGGAGTTGGGAAGGCGAAGAGGTTTTCTTCACCCGGCTCTTTCTCGGGCTCGGCACCAGCGGACACAGCCTGGACAGCAGCCGGGCGGCGCGCCGGCCCCGCGGTCGCCGTGCGGACTACGGCGCGGCCCGGGCCGGGCGAGGTGCGGCTACCGCGGGTGGACCCGCCTGGCACGTAACCCGCCCCCGGCCCCGGGCCTGCAATCAGTCGTGCCCGCCACGGACTCAGCGGAGGAACAAAAGCCACTCTGTCGCGGCCAGACCCCAGCCACAATAGGGCTTTGTGCGGCCTCCGCCCCCTACGGCTCCCCCGCCGGGCGGAGGGGCGCACGAGCCGCTCCCCCAGCCTGGGCCCGACTGCGGGCGGCGCCCCCGTCCGCCGGTGCCCCTTGCGGGCTCGGGAGAGGCGCTCCGCGCTAGAGCGGGGGAGGGGTCGGCGGGTCCCAGGCGGTGCTCGGGCTGCCGGTCCCCTCCCCACCCCGCCCCCGTCCAGGTGCGAAATCTCCTGCCCTTGGGCGGGGCTCCGGGCTTCAAAGGCGCTTTGAAGAAGGATCCGAGTTCCGAGGACCCTCCGGCCGGCCGGGGCCGCGGCGGAAGAGCGGCTGAGAGGGGCGGGAGACGCCTGGGCGCGGGGCTGCGAGAGTGGGCGGCCCGAAGTGGACCCCCGGGCTCGGCGCCCACCCCGCGGGGCCGGCTCCTCGGGACCCCCCAGGGCCTGGCCCTCTCGCCTCCCGGCCTCCGCCTGTCCGATGCCAGCTCCCGCCCGCCGCAGCCTCGCGGTCCTCCCCTCCCCGGTCCCTCGGCTCCTTTCATCTTCCTTAGACTCCGCTTGGGGTTTTGCTGGTTTCTGGGAGATAAAAACCGCCTCAAATAGCGGCGGCGTGCTGCCAGGACAAACAGGGCCGGGCGGGCCATGTGCGCCTGGTTACCGGCCCCGGGCCGGGGCGCCGGGCTTCGGCGCGCCCAGGAAGGGGCGGCGGGCCGAGGTCCAGGCACCCAGGCTCCCGCGATGCCTCCCGCCTCCCAAAGTGGGGGGCCCCATTTTAGAAGTTTCGGGCAGTGGCCAGGACGCTGCCTCGGTTTCCCGCCCAGGTCGTAGGGAGGGGCCCCGGTGGAGACTGCCCGCCGAGCGCTCTGAGCCCCTGGGGCGGTGGGTCACAGTCACTGTGTCGCCAGGGCCGCCGCGCCCCCTGGTGAAGTTAGTGGGGAGTGCGCTAGGCCTGGACTTCAGCCTCCCAAGAATCTGCAAATTGTGAAAAACCATTCAGCAAACCTTAAATAAGCTGTATGGGGGAGGCGGTTGTGGAGTATGAAGACACAGAGCACTGTTCCTTCTCTCCAGGTCACATTACAGGGTAAGAGGCAGGCACCTAACTGATAATTATAAAACAGTCTGTTGGTGAAAATCAGGCTTCATTCAACGGAGGGTGGAAGTCATAGTCCCAGGCTGTAGTGAGTTCTTGGGGTATCTGGGGTTGGATGATACAAACAAAAAATTTGTGGGTGGCTTCTCACTGCTCTCCACCAGTCTGTCAGGGTCACGGACTCCCACTTTTCCTTCAAACCTGTCCTGCTTCCCCGTCTCAAGGCGAGCTTTCCCAGCCAATTTCTCCAAACTATCCCCAGTTTTAATAATCTGCTCTTTAAGTTTTCTGTGACTTCCCAAGTGACAGTGAACTAATTAAATGGGGGGACGGGCTACTTAAAGAGTTGTCTGTGCAGTATCACCTGCGGGCTTTTTGGAACTACAAGTTCAGAGTTCCACCCCAGAATTTGCATTTTAACAAGATCCTCAGATGATTCCTATGTCCATTAACGTTTTGGAGCCCCTGGTTTTCTGACCCGGGAATAACTCTTGGGGGAACTTTTCATGTAGAAAGGAGGGGCAGATATAGAATCCGAGAATGTTAAACCAGAATGTCTCCTATAGTATCCAATGAGACTGGCTGCTCTTGGGGATGGGGAACTGTATGCCTTATACAGTTCTGGGTCCCCAGAGCTTGGTCCTTGGAATTGCTCATTAACATCTGTTAAATGAATGAACCAATGCCCAAGGTCACCTAGTTCATGGCAGAGTTAGGGCTATTCATCTCCAATATCTGCTTAGCACTTTACAGTTTATTAAATGGCTTTGTTTCCATTACTTTGTATGGGAAACAGCCATGTATAATAGTTAGGACACTGCAAGTGAGGGAGCTGAGTCTCAAAGAATTCAACGATTTTCCCAAAGCCACACAGCTGTAAGAAGAGGAGCCCCCATTCTGCATTAGATTCCAGTTCCAGTTCCATCCTTTGGAGTTAGAATAAGATCAATCTCACTTGTTTTAAAAAATTGATTTACGATATTATATTAGTTTCAGGTGTACAACACAATGATTTGGTATTTTTATAGATTATACTCCATACAAAGTTATAAAATATTGGCAATATTCCCGTGCTGTACATTACATCGTTGTAATTTATTTATTTAATACCTTGTAGTTTGTACCTCTTAATCCTCTTTACTTGTTTTTGCCCCTCTCCTCTCAATCTCACTTTCATTCTGTAGTCAGAATGCCTTATACAGGTTTTGGTATTTTTAGGTCCGATCTCCCTGTGCCTCTTTCCTTATGGTGATATAACAGTACCCATCTCATGGAGTTGTTGTAAAGATTATACAAGCACTTACCATAATAAGTGCTCAGGACATGTTAATTTCCCAACTGTTCCCACTTTTCCTTCTAGGAGGCCTAACCCCGTGGGCTCTAGGTTCCGGCGGGCACTGCACTCTCCCTCCCAAGGCCTCCCGCCTGACTTTCCGCCTTCCGGAGGCTTTCCCTCAACTTTCCAGCCAGCTGCCCCTGACACAATCCTGGGAGAGTTTAATTGGGTACTGCCCTGAACGTGGCTTATTTTGGACTTTTCGAGTGCTGAGAGTGAGTAGGAGAGCGTGTTGAGGAATTCGGAACTGGGAAAAACAGCAGTCTCACAGGAAACAAAAAAACGCTCCGACCCTTAAATAGTGGTCTGCCCTACGGACGTGTTTACACCGGCCCCCTCTGGCCGCCAGGCGCCGCGCGAGGACGCCGGAAGTCTGTCCCGGACTGCGCATGCGTCCTTCTTCTCCGTTACTCTTCCATTCACTTCCGTTGAGCTTTGCAAAGCAGTTTGTCCCAGGCGACAACCCGTACGCATCCTAATCTAGCCAGGGAACTAAGAGTCGGCGGAGCGGGATCCGGGAGTTTGCTCAGTCCGGACGTCTTCGGCACCGGCAGGATGTGCTCCCTGGCGTTGTTCCCTCCGCCGCCGCCTAGGGGACAAGTCACCCTATACGAGCACAATAACGAGCTGGTGACGGGCAGTAGCTATGAGAGTCCGCCTCCCGACTTCCGGGGCCAGGTGGTCAGGGCGAGGAGGGAGGAGACCTACAGGCGTGGGGGGCAGAGTCGGAGAGAATGGGGGAGCAGAGGCAACGTGATAGGGGCGGGGTCGAGGTCCCCAGACTGGAGTATTGGAAATAGCCTGGCTCAGGCTGGAGAAGAATAGAAGGACTGGGATGTATTTAAGAGCTGGGATTGGAGGATAAGGGATGCTGAGGGGCTGTGGTGCGGGCCTAGTGGGAACGGAGAGTGAGGGCGAATCTAGGGGATGTGAGGGTGCAGGAGGACTTCTGAAAAGTTGGTACAGAATCTGGGAGAACTGGGAAGGTACAACCTGGGGAGTTTTTTCCTGTGGTGTTTCTGGGAAGGAAAAGGAAGAGAAACTTACATTTATTGAGCGTTTGCTTGGAAGAAAGGCTCTGAGTCAGGTGTTCTCCACAAATGTTTTAATAATGTGATTTAATCACAGCAACCCTATGAAATATTATTCTAGTTTTACAGATAAGGGAGCTAAGACCTGTTTCCCTGTCCCACAAGTGTTATATATATATATATTTTTTCTTTTTCTTTAACATACTTATTGGAGTATAATTGCTTTACAACGTTGTGTTAGTTTCTGCTGTATAACGAAGTGAATCAGCTATATGCATACATATATCCCCATATCCCCTCCCTCTTGCGTCTCCCTCCCACCCTCCTTATCCCACCCCTCTAGGTGGTCGCAAAGCACCAAGCTGATCACCCTGTGCTATGCAGCTTCTTCCCACTAGCTATCTGTTTTACATTTGGTAGTGTATATATGTTAATGTTGCTCTCTCACTTCGTCCCAGCTTACCCTTCCCCCTCCCTGTGTCCTCAAGTCCATTCTCTACATCTGTGTCTTTATTCCTGTCCTGCCCCTAGGTTCATCAGAATCTTTTTTTTTTTTTAGATTATATATATGTTCGCATACGGTATTTGTTTTTCTCTTTCTGACTTACTTCACTCTGTATGACAGACTCTGGGTCCATCCACCTCACTACAAATAACTCAATTTCGTTTCTTTTTATGGCTGAGTAATATTCCATTATATATATATATATATATATATGCCACATCTTTATTATTTTTTAAAATTTATTTATTTTATTTTTGGCTGCATTGGGTCTTCGTTGCTGTGCACGGGCTTTCTCTAGTTGTGGCGAGCGGGAGCTACTCTTCGTTGCGGTGCATGGGCTTCTCATTGTGGTAGCTTCTCTTGTTGCAGAGCATGGGCTATAGGTGCCTGGGCTTCAGTAGTTGTGGCATGCGGGCTTCAGTAGTTGTGGCACGCAAGCTCTAGAGCGCAGGCTCAGAAGTTGTGGCTCACGGACTTAGTTGCTCCGCGACATGTGGGATCTTCCCGGACCAGAGCTTGAACCCGTGTCTCCTGCATTGGCAGGTAGATTCTTAACCACTGCGCCACCAGGGAAGCCCACATCTTCTTTATCCGTTCATCTGTCGATGGACACTTAGGTTGCTTCCAGGTCCTGGCTATTGTAAATAGTGCTGCAATGAACATTGTGTTACATGACTCTTTTTGAATTATGGTTTTCTCAGGGTGTATGCCCAGTAGTGGGATTGCTGGTCATATGGTAGTTCTATTTTTAGTTTTTTAAGGAACCGCCATACTGTTCTCCATACTAGCTGTATCAATTTACATTCCCACCAACAGTGCAAGAGGGTTCCCTTTTCTCCATACCCTCTCCAGCATTTATTGTTGTAGATTTTTTGATGATGGCCATTCTGACCGGTGTGAGGTGATACCTCATTGTAGTTTTGATTTGCATTTCTCTAATGATTAGTGATGTTGAGCATCTTTTCATGTGTTTGTTGGCAATCTGTATACCTTCTTTGGAGAAATGTCTATTTAGGTCTTCTGCCCATTTTTGGATTGGGTTGTTTGTTTTTTTTTTGATATTGAGCTGCATGAACTGCTTGTATATTTTGGAGATTAATCCTTTGTAAGTTGCTTCGTTTGCAAATATTTTCTCCCATTCTGAGGGTTGTCTTTTCGTCTTGTTTATGGTTTCCTTTGCTGTGCAAAAGCTTTTAAGTTTCATTAGGTTCCATTTGTTTATTTTTGTTTTTATTTCCATTTCTTTAGGAGGTGGGTCAAAAAGGATCTTGCTGTGATTTATGTCATAGAGTGTTCTGCGTATGTTTTCCTCTAAGGGTTTTATAGTGTCTGGCCTTACATTTAGGTCTTTAATCCATTTTGAGTTTATTTTTGTGTATGGTGTTAGGAAGTGTTTTAATTTTATTCCTTTACATGTAGCTGTCCAGTTTTCCCAGCACCACTTATTGAAGAGGCTGTCTTTTCTCCACTGTATATTCTTGCCTCCTTTCTCAAAGATAAGGTGACCATATGTGCATGGGTTTGTCTCTGGGCTTTCTGTCCTGTTCCATTGATCTGTATTTCTGTTTTTGTGCCAGTATCATACTGTCTTGATTACTGTAGCTTTGTACTATAATCTGAAGTCCAGAAGCCTGATTTGTCCAGCTCCATTTTTCTTTCTCAAGATTGCTTTGGCTATTCAGGGTCTTTTGTGTTTCCCTACAAATTGTGCAATTTTCTGTTCTAGTTGTGTGAAAAATGCCATTGGTAATTTGATAGGGATTGCATTGAATCTGTAGATTGCTTTGGGTAGTATAGTCATTTTCACAATGTTGATTCTTCCAATCCAAGAACATGGTATATCTCTCCATCTGTTTGTATCATCTTTAATTTCTTTCATCAGTGTCTTATAGATTTCTGAATACAGGTCTTTTGTCTCCTTAGGTAGGTTTATTCCTAGGTATTTTATTCTTTTTGTTGCAGTGGTAAATGGGAGTGTTTCCTTAATTTCTCTCTCAGATTTTTCGTCATCAGTTTATAGGAATGCAAGAGATTTCTCTGCATTAATTTTGTATCCTGCTACTCTACCACATTCATTGATTAGTAGTAGTTTTCTGGTAGCATCTTTAGGATTCTCTCTATATAGTATCATGTCATCTGCAAACAGTGACAGTTTTACTTCTTCTTTTCCGATTTGGATTCCTTTTATTTCTGTTTCTTCTCTGATTGCTGTGGCTAAAACTTCCAAAACTATGTTGAATAATGGTGGTGAAGGTGGGCAGCCTTGTCTTGTTTCTGATCTGAGAAGAAATGGTTTCAATTTTTCACCGTTGAGAACAATGTTGGCTGTGGGTTTGTCATATATGGCCTTTATTATGTTGAGGTAGGTTCCCTCTATGCCTACTTTCTGGAGAGTTTTTATCATAAATGGGTGTTGAATTTTGTCAAAAGCTTTTTCTGCATCTATTGAGACTATCATGTGGTTTTTATCCTTCATTTTGTTAATGTGATGTATCACATTGACTAATTTGTGTATATTGAAGAATCCTTGCATTCCTGAGATAAACCCCACTTGATCATGGTGTTTGAACCTTTTAATGTGCTGTTGGATTCTGTTTGCTAGTATTTTGTTGAGGATTTTTGCATCTGTGTTCATCAGAGATATTGGCCTGTAGTTTTCTTATTTTGTGACATCTTTGTCTGGTTTGGTATCAGGGTGATGGTGGCCTCATAGAATGAGTTTGGGAGTGTTCCTCCCTCTGCTATATGTTGGAAGAGTTTGAGAAGGATAGGTGTTATCTCTTCTCTAAATGTTTGATAGAATTCGCCTGTGAAGCCATCTGGTCCTGGGCTTTTGTTTGTTGGAAGTTTTTTAATCGCAGTTTCAATTTCAGTGCTTGTGATTGGTCTGTTTATATTTTCTGTTTCTTCCTGGTTCAGTCTCAGAAGGTTGTGCTTTTCTAAGAATTTGTCCATTTCTTCCAGGTTGTCCATTTTATTGGTATATAGTTGCTTGTAGTAATCTCTCATGATCCTTTGTATTTCTGCAGCATCAGTTGTTACTTCTCCTTTTTCATTCTAATTCTGTTGATTTGAGTCGTCTCCCTTTTTTTCTTGATGAGTCAGGCTAATGGTTTATCAATTTTGTTTATCTTCTCAAAGAACCAGTTTATAGTTTTCTTGATCTTTGCTATTGTTTCCTTCATTTCTTTTTCATTTATTTCTGATCTGATCTTTATGATTTCTTTCCTTCTGCTAACTTTGAGGTTTTTTTTGGTTCTTCTTCCTCTAATTGCTTTAGGTGTAAGGTTAGGTTCTTTATTTGAGATTTTTCTTGTTTCTTGAGGTAAGGTTGTATTGCTGTAAACTTCCCTCTTAGAACTGCTTTTGCTGCATCCCATATGTTTTGGGTTGTTGTGTTTTCATTGTCATTTGTTTCTAGGTATTTTTTGATTTCCTCTTTGATTTCTTCTGTGGTCTCTCGGTTATTTAGTAGCATATTATTTAGCCTCCACGTGTTTGTATTTTTAAATTTTTCCTGTAGTTGATATCTAGTCTCATAACGTTGTGGTCGGAAAAGATACTTGATACGATTTCAGTTTTCTTAAATTTACCAAGGCTTGATTTGTGACCCAGAATATGATCTATCCTGGAGAATGTTCCATGAGCACTTGAGAAGAAAGTGTATTCTGTTGTTTTTGGATGCAGTGTCCTATAAATATCAATTAAGTCCATCTTGTTTAATGTATCATTTAAAGCTTGTGTTTCCTTATTTATTTTCATTTTGGATGATCTGTCCATTGGTAAAAGTCAGGTGTTAAAGTCCCCTACTATTATTGTGTTACTATTTCCCCTTTTATGGCTGTTAGCATTTGCCTTATGTATTGAGGTGCTCCTATGTTGGGTGCATAAATATTTACAATTGTTATATCTTCTTCTTGGATTGATCCATTGATCATTATGTAGTGTCCTTCTTTGTCTCTTGTAATAGTGTTTGTTTTTTTTGTTTTAATTTATTTTTGGCTGCATTGGGTCTTCGTTGCTGCATGCAGGCTTTCTCTAGTTGTGGCGAGCGGGGGCTACTCTTCGTTGTGGTGTGCGGGCTTCTCATTGCAGCGGCTTCTCTTGTTGCAGAGCACGGGCTCTAGGCACGTGGTCTTCAGTAGTTGCGGTGTGCAGGCTTCAGTAGTTGTGGTTTGCAGGCTCTAGAGCGCAGGCTCAGTAGTTGTGGTGCATGGGCCTTGTTGCTCCACGGCATGTGGGAATCTTCCTGGACCAGGGCTCAAACCCATATCCCCTGCATTGGCAGGCAGGTTCTTAACCACTGCACCGCCAGGGAAGCCCCTAGTCTTTGTTTTAAAGTCTATTTTGTCTGATATGAGGATTGCTATTCTAGCTTTCTTTTGATTTCTATTTGCATGGAATATCTTTTTCCATCCCTTCACTTTCAGTCTGTATGTGTCCCTAGGTCTGAAGTGGGTCTTTTGTAGACAGCATATGTATGGGTCTTGTTTTTGTATCCATTCAGCCAGTCTATGTCTTTTGGTTGGAACATTTAATCCATTTACGTTTAAGGTAATTATCAATATGTATGTTCCTATTACCATGTTCTTAATTGTTTAGGGTTTGTTTTTGTAGGTCTTTTCCTTCTCTTATGTTTCCTGCCTAGAGAAGTTCCTTTAGCATTTGTGCTGGTTTGGTGGTGCTGAATTCTCTTAACTTTTGCTTATCTGTAAAGGTTTTAATTTCTCCATTGAATCTGAATGAGATCCTTGCTGAGTAGAGTAATCTTGTTTGTAGGTTTTTCCCTTTCATCACTTTAAATATGTCCTGCCACCCCCTTCTGGCTTGCAGAGTTTCTGCTGAAAAATCAGCTGTTAACCTTATGGGGATTCCCTTGTATGTTATTTGTTGCTTTTCCTTTGCTGTTTTTAGTATTTTTTCTTGTATTTAATTTTTGATAGTTTCATTAATATTTGTCTCGTTGTGTTTCTCTTTGGGTTTATCCTGTATGGTACTCTCTGTGCTTCCCAGACTTAATCGACTGTTTCCTTTCCCATGTTAGGGAAATTTTCAAGTATAATCTCTTCAGATATTTTCTCAGCCTCTTTCTTTTTCTCTTCTTCTTCTGGCACCCCTATAATTCGAATGTTGGTGCATTTATGTTGTCCCAGAGGTCTCTGAGACCGTCCTCAGTTCTTTGCATTCTTTTTTCTCTTTATTCTGCTCCCTGGCAGTTATTTCCACCATTTTATCTTCCAGCTCACTTATCCATTCTTCTGCCTCAGTTATTCTGTTATTGATTCCTTCTGGAGTATTTTTTTTAATATATTTATTTTATTTATTTATTTTTGGCTGTGTTGGGTCTTCGTTGCTGTGCACAGGCTTTCTCTAGTTGCAGCGAGCAGGGGCTACTCTTCGTTGCAGTGCACAGGCTTCTCATTGCGGTGGCTTCTCTCATTGTGGAGCATGGGCTCTAGGCGCATGGGTTTCAGTAGTTTGCAGCACGCAGGTCCAGTAGTTGTGGCTCATGGGCTCTAGAGCACAAGCTCAGTAGTTGTGGTGCACGGGCTTAGTTGCTCCGCGGCATGTGGGATCTTCCCGGACCAGAGGTCGAGCCCATGTCCCCTGCATTGGCAGGTGGATTCTCAACCACTGCGCCACCAGGGAAGCCCCTAGAGTATTTTTTTTTAATTAATTAATATATTTATTTTTGGCTGCGTTGCGTCTTTGTTGCTGCGTGCGGGCTTTCTCTAGTTGCAGTGAGCGGGCGCTACTCTTTATTGCAGTGCACGGGCTTCTTATTGCAGTGGCTTCTCTTGTTGTGGAGCACAGGCTCTAGGTGCACGGGCTTCAGTAGTTGTGGCACACGGGCTTCAGTAGTTGTGGCTGGTGGGCTCTAGAGCGCAGGCTCAGCAGTTGTGGCACACGGGCTTAGTTGCTCTGCAGCATGTGGAATCTTCCCAGGCCAGGGTTAGAACCCGTGTCCCCTGCATTGGCAGGTGGATTCTTAACCACTGCGCCACCAGGGAAGTCCAGCCCCTAGAGTTTTTTTTTTTTTTTTTTT
>NW_020837952.1:4460011-4670204 GCF_003676395.1 Aethalodelphis obliquidens | reverse complement strand
GCCCCTAGAGTTTTTTTTTTTTTTTTTTCGCGGTACGCAGCCCTCTCACTGTTGTGGCCTCTCCCGTTGCCGAGCACGGGCTCTGGACGCGCAGGCTCAGCGGCCATGGCACACGTGCTTAGTTGCTCCACAGCATGTGGGATCTTCCCGGACCGGGGCACGAACCCGTGTCCCCTGCATCAGCAGGCGGACTCTCAACCACTGCGCCACCAGGGAAGCCCCCCCTAGAGTATTTTTAATTTCAGTAATTGTGTTGTTCATCACTGTTTGTTTGCTCTTTAGTTCTTCTAGATCCTTGTTAAATGTTTCTTGTATTTTTTCCATTCTGTTTCCAAGATTTTGGATCATCTTTACTATCATTACTCTGAATTCTTTTTCAGGTAGGTTGCTTATTTCATCTTCATTTATTTGGTCTTGTAGGTTTTTACCTTGCTCCTTTGTCTGTAACTTTTTTTTTTTTTTTTAAAGAAGATGTTGGGAGTAGGAGTTTATTAATTAATTTATTGTATTTTTGCTGTGTTGCGTCTTCGTTTCTGTATGAGGGCTGTCTCTAGTTGTGGCAAGCGGGGCCACTCTTCATCGCGGTGTGCGGGCATCTCCCTGTTGTGGCCTCTCTTGTTGTGGAGCACAGGCTCCAGACATGCAGGCTCAGTTGTTGTGGCTCACGGGCCTAGTTGCTCTGTGGCATGTGGGATCCTCCCAGACCAGGGCTCAAACCCGTGTCCCCTGCATTAGCAGGCAGATTCTCAACCACTACGCCACCAGGGAAGCCCTGTGAAGTATTTTTTTTGTCGTTTCTTTTTTTTTTTTTTTTCTCTTTTTGATGGTGGTGCTGTATTCCTGTCTTACTGGTTGTTTGGCCTGAGACGTCCAGCACTGGAGTTTGCAGGCAGTTGGATAGAGATGGGTCTTGGTGCCGAGATGAGGACCTCCGGGAGGCCTCACTCTGATTAATATTCCCTGGGTCCTGAGGTTCTTTGTTAGTCCAGCGGTTTGGACTCGGAGCTCCCAGCACAGGAGCTCGGGCCCGACCTCTGGCCTGGGAACCAGGGTCTTGCAAGCTTCGTGGCATGGTAAAAAAAAAAAAAGAAAGAGAAAAAGGAGCAGTACAATATCAAAGAATAAGAAACAAAATAAAATTAGAAAGATAAAAAATATATTAGGAAAAATAAAACTATAGTTGAAGCAACTGGTTGCTGGGGGTTACTCCTGTCCCCTTAGGTGTCCATGGTTCCCCAGCGGTGCCTGGTAGGTGCCCTAGTTGTGAGGAGACACGAATTCCACATCCTTCTAGTATGCCATCTTGACTCCGCCCCTCTCCACAAGTGTTATATTTGTGGAAATGGGAAACAGGTCTCTGGAGCCTCTTACCCTCAGCCCTGCCGAGGGTTGGAGATGGCAGGAAGTTCAGTAGAGATTAGGGAAGAGACTGACTCACTGTCATACCTCATTTCTGGCTCTAGTGGATCAATCTTCCTGTCCTAAACCTTACTAAGGATCCCCTGAAGACCCCTGGGAGGTTGGACCATGGCACAAGAACGGCCTTCATCCACCACCGGGAACAAGTGTGGAAGAGATGCATCAACATTTGGTGAGACATGGCAAAGGGTCTCTTGGGCCAGTGGTCTGCAGATCCTGGAGGCAATGAGGTCACCACCCCCTCTGCCTTGGCCTCCCAGCCCTCTCTAGCTCAGAGCTGTGTATCATTCAGCATATCAAATTACCAGTCCTTTTTGTGGAAGTCAAGGCTGTGCAACAGTAGGTCCATTTCAACTCCAGTGACTTGCTTTCCTTTTTGGTTTAATTCTGTGAACCTGTTCCCTCCTTATGTCATTATTACTTTCTGAGCCTTTACTTGAAGCTCAGCAAGGTTAGGTATAAGGTTGCAGCGAATAATCTCATACATAGGTCATTCATTTTGCACATGTAGGAGTGAAGCCTGGATTGAATTCCTGGCTGTGCCACTTTTTAGCTGTGTGACCTTGGTCAAGTTACTTAATCACTCTGTCCCTCAATTTCATCTGTAAAAGGGAGCCTATCTTACAAGGTTGTAGTGATGATTAAATGAGTAAAACACTTAGAACAGTGCCTGGCCCATATTAATCCCATCAAGAGTTAGCTATTATTCTTATTATTATCATCATCATCATATGTAGGATGAATTCCTACAAGTGAAGTAGCTGGGTTCAAAGGGTATATTCATTTGTAATTTCATGAGCTATTGCCATATAGTCCTCTGTTTAAATTGTACATATTTACAGACCTACCACCAGTGTATGAGACAACTGTACTCCAATAAAAATTAAAAAACAGGGCTTCCCTGGTGGTGCAGTGGTTGAGAGTCCGCCTGCCGATGTGGGGGACATGGGTTCGTGTCCCGGTCCGGGAAGATCCCACATGGCGTGGAGCGGCTGGGCCCGTGAGCCACGGCCGCTGAGCCTGCGCGTCCGGAGCCTGTGCTCCGCAGCGGGAGAGGCCACAACAGTGAGAGGCCCGCGTACCGCAAAAAAAAAAAAAAAAAAAAAAAAATTAAAAAACATCAACAAAACAAACACAGTGTATGAGAGTGCCTGTTTCCTAACACATGTGCTATCAAGCTTTGATATTTAATATTGCATTACAGTTTAATTTGCATGTCTCCTTGAGTGCAGCTAAACATCAAGTCATGGTCTGAAAAGCCATTCAGTCCTGGGTGCTTTCTCACTTTCTGCCTCTCTAGCTGCTGCTTCTCTTCCTGCTCTCTTTTTTTTTTTTTTTTTTTAATGAGGTACGCGGGCCTCGCACTGTTGTGGCCTCTCCCGTTGCGGAGCACAGGCTCCGGACGCACAGGCTCAGCGGCCATGGCTCATGGGCCCAGCCGCTCCGCGGCATGTGGGATCTTCCCGGACCGGGGCACGAACCCGCGTCCCCTGCATCGGCAGGCGGACTTTCAACCACTGCGCCACCAGGGAAGCCTCCTGCTCTCTCTTAAATGTTGGTGTCCCTAGGCTGGACTTGTGATTGATGCTCCACACCTGGGTGTTCACTTGTCTGCCCAACACCCTCGGTTAGAGATATTCCACAGGCTTCATACACTCAGCTTGTTCAAAATCAATCTCTTCATTTTCCTCTCTAAGCTGGCTTCTTCCTTGTGATTTTCATCTCAAGGAATAGCCTTCCTAGTCATATAGAAGCAAGTGGTTTGAATGTAGGCTCTGGGGCAGGCAGACAGGTTGAATCCTGACTCTGCTATTTCCTACTTAGTTCACCTTTGATAATTAACCTCTTCACACTCTCTGTTCTCTCATCTAAAAATGCTGATGATAACAATACCTATTTTGTAGGGTTGTGATAAAGGCTGAATTAGATGATGCATGTGACGCATCTAGCCCAGCCCTGGCACAGTGTAAGCAGTATTAGATGCTATAATTATCACCTGCGTGTTTCCCTTGATATTGCTCTTTCCCTTACTAATGTCTAATTAGTCCTCAAATCCTGTCCATTCTACTTCCTCGAGCACTCAAATCTGTCTTTTCTCCATCCCCAGTGGTTCAGGCCACTTTGGCCTTTCTTCTAGATTCCTGAAGTAGCCTCTTAACCCATTTCTCTCTCCATTCTTTTTCCCCTCTAATCTGCAGCCAGACTGATCTTTCTAAAATGCCAGTGTGATCAGTTTATTCCTCTGCTTAAACTCTTTCTGTGGCTTTCCATTCACTATCTTAGGGCAAGTCTTTTTTTTTTTTTAATAATTTGTTTCGTAAATTTATTTTTTTATTATTTTTTATAAATCTATTGTTTATCAATCGATCTATTTTTTCTAAATCTATAAAATTTATTTTTGGCTGCGTTGGGTCTTTGTTGCTGCGTGTGAGTTTTCTCTAGTTGCAGTGAGCGGGGGCAACTCTTCGTTGCAGTGCATGGGCTTCTCATTGTGGCGGCTTCTCTTGTTGCGGAGCACGGGCTCTAGGCACTCGGGCTCAGTAGTTGTGGCTCGCAGGCTCTAGAGCACAGGCTCAGTAGTTGTGGCGCACGGGTTTAGTTGCTCCGCGGCATGTGGGATCTTCCTGGACCAGGGCTTGAACCCGTGTCCCCTGCATTGGCAGATGGATTCTTAACCACTGTGCCACCAGGGAAGTCCCTTAGGGCAAGTCTTGACTCCTTGATCTGTGCACAAAGCCCTGAAAGAGCTCTGAGCCTTAGTTGCCTCACTGGTGGACAATTTATATATTGTCCTCTCATGGGTACAATGAAAGGACTATATAAAGTACATGTCACATAGTTGTCACTCATTAAGTGTGAGTGTTATTTTTAATACATGTTTATTGAGTGAATGAATAGATGAACTTAGAGAGCAGACTGAAGGGATCAGAGTGACTCACAGCTCCCTCTCCTGTTCAGGCGTGATGTGGGACTTTTTGGTGTGCTGAATGAAATTGCAGACTCAGAGGAGGAGGGTAAGTGTGTTTACCTCTAGCCTTCTCTAGTTTTATGGTTGCCATCTCCCGTCCATATTCCCCCTAATTCATCCTAATACCTGTTGGCCCAGCGCCTTTCCCTTTAGCCCTGTATTTCCCAGCCCATTTGACTCTGCTGGTACCATCTTCTCTTCCCCTCTACCTACCCCCATACCATAGAGTGGGTGTCCGGAGCACTTGTTGGGTGGAAGGATCTGGGGAGTGCTTGCCCTTGCTCGTCCCTCACCTAGGAGGGTGCCCAGTGAGAACCCTGTGAATGGTTTAATCACAGCTGCTTTCTCAACCCCACAGTGTTTGAGTGGGTGAAGACGGCATCCAGCTGGGCCCTGGCACTCTGTCGATGGGCCTCCTCCCTCCATGGGTCTCTGTTTCCCCATCTGTCTGTAAGTTTGGCTTCCCCCCGGCCCTCCCTGGCTGCTGCTCCCCCACTCCCACCCCCTCTCCACTTCCTATGTCTTAGGGTCAGGGTGTGATGAGAAGACTGCAGAGGGTATGAATGGTGCAGCTCCCCTGTGGGAGCATCGAGGGGATAAGCTCCTTTTTTCCCAGTGCAACCTCTATCCGCTTTGTTATTACAGCTCAGGAGTGAAGATCTGATTGCTGAATTCGCTCAAGTCACAAACTGGTGAGCGTACAAGCTCTGGAGCTATTGTGGGAAGCAAGTCCTGAACCTTGGAACTTCTTCTGGGGAGAGGGAAATCAAGGCAGAGACTCCTCATACCCCTTTCCTGACTGCTCCCCACATTCTCCCTCCTACCGCCCCCAAAAAGAAAGAAAAGCAGTGAAAAATAATAGTGTCCTCACACAGAAGGGAACCCGAGCTCTGGGCCGGGAATGGCGAGGTGCAGGTCGGGACTCCTCACCCTCACTCCTGCCCCAGGTCCAGCTGCTGCTTGAGGGTCTTTGCGTGGCACCCACACACCAACAAGTTTGCGGTGGCCCTGCTAGATGACTCCATCCGTGTGTATAATGCCAACAGGTATGTGTGGGGCACGCTGGGTGGACTCGGAGTCTTCAGTCTCCATCGGTCAGTCCCCACTTCCTTCTCCAGCCTTGGTGCCCAGGGAGTCCTGCAGTTCCTGGGCCTGGTCCATGGCTCCTTCCAGAACTGGGGTCAGGGAGGCCCCACAACTGGATGCGTCCTCTTTCCAGATCCAGTCTTTATCCTGTCCTCTGTCCCACAATACCCACAGGCCCTGGATGATCAGCTTTCTCTCTGGATTTCCCTCCTCAACCACAACTCAGGTCGCTGCGCCTTAGTGTCCCTGCTTTGACCCCATCCCCTCCCCTTTCACCCCAGCACTATAGTCCCCTCCCTGAAGCACCGGCTGCAGCGAAATGTGGCGGCCCTGGCCTGGAAGCCCCTCAGTGCCTCCGTCTTGGCTGTGGCCTGCCAGAGCTGCATTCTCATCTGGACCCTGGACCCCACGTCCTTGTCTACCCGGTGAGTCCCAGCTGTCTCTCTCTTACCTTGGCCTGAGGGTCGTGGCCATGCTGGGGTGGTGAGGAGGTCTGGAAGGAGAAGTTCTTTTTCCTCACAGCACTTCCCAGGGCTACGGGAGAAGCAGACCTAAGGCCAAGGTGGAGGTGCTGAGAAGATCTAATCTAGAGAAAGGGACAGAACTGGGGGCTTCTGGGATTGTGGGGAGTTTGTACCTATGGATCATGGATTGGAAAGACTGTCTCTTTCAGAGGACTGCCAGATGTAGGTTTAAAGGAAAGGGGGAAGGGAATTAATATGGATAAAAGCTGAAACCGATGAAATTGGAAAAAATCCCCATGAGGACTAACTAAATATAAAACCAGAAACTGGTTCTTTAAATTATGAATAAAGAAGAAAACCTTTTGGCCAGCCTTAATAAGGTAAAATAGAAAATCAAAGTACACTATTTTCAAAATGGGAAAGGAGAGATAACCGCAAATATGGAAGAAAATAGAATTATTGAGCATATTATATATAAGTTTAGACTAACAGATTTGAAAACCTAAAGGAAATGTTTGTCTAGCAAAATATATGTTATCAAAGTGGACTGTAGAAGCAATTAAAACGGATGAGCTCTACCCCTAAAAAAAGATGCCAGGCTGAGATGGTTTTATGAGAGTTCTATCTAATTGTCAAAGAAAAGATAATCTCCATGTTATCTGAACTAATCCAGATCATAAAAAATTTGGAAAGCCTCCTGATTTATTTTCCTTTTAATAAACTTTGTGCATAATTTTAGATTTTTAGAAAAGCTGCAAAGATAGTAGAGTTTTGGTATACCTTTCACATCATCGTTAACGTCTGATATAACCATGTTAGATTTGTCAAAACTAAGAAACTGACATTTGTACATTGTTATTAACTAAACTCCAAACTTTGTTCTGATTTCACCAGTTTTCTCATTAATGTCCTCTTTCTGTCCCAGGATCAATCCTGATTTATTTCTTTTTATACAAATCTTTTTTTAAAAATATATATATATTATTTATTTATTTGGCTGTGCGGGTCTTTAGTTGTGGCACTCGGAATCTTTGTTGTGGCATGCGGGATCTTTCATTGCGGTGCATGGGCTCTCTAGTTGTGGCACACAGGCTCTAGAGCACACGGGCTTGGTTGCCCCATGGCATGTGAGATCTTAGTTCCCTGACCAGGGCTCGAACCCACGTCCCCTGAGTTGGAAGGTGTATTCTTAACCACTGGACCATGAGGGAAGTCCCCATCCTGATTTATTTCCATAAACCTAATGTAACCTAACCTGACAATAGGTGGTATAAGAAAGAAAATATTTGAGCATAGATTTTATTTATTTATTTACTTACTTCCCTCCTTCCCTCCTTCCTTACTTTACTTCCTCACCATGCCTCGTGGCTGCGGGATCTTAGTTCCCCGACCAGGGGTTTTTTTTGTTTTAAATTTTTATTGCAGTATAGTCAATTTACAGTGTTGTGTTAGTTTCTGCCGTACAGCAAAGTGAATCAGTTATACATATACATATATCCACTCTTTTTTTAGATTCTTTTCCATATAGGCCATTACAGAGTATTGAGTAGAGTTCCCTGTGCTATACAGTAGATCTTTAGTTATGTATTTGATATACTGACCAGGGACTGAACCTGCGCCCTTGGCAGTGAAAGCATGAAGTCCTAACCACTGGACTGTCAGGGAACTCCCCTGAGGATAGATTTTAAAATGCTTAATAAAATATTAGCAAATAGAGTCCAAAAGCATATTTAAAAAAAAATCGTAACCAAGTAGAATATTCCAGAAATTAAAAACTATTCACCATTAGGAAGTCTATTAAAATGATTGTTACATTTGCAAATTAAAGGAGGAAAGTGTTTCTATAAATAAATGCCCTTCTCAATAAGCAGACATTCAGCTGAATACATAAACAGGAATACAAAGAGACAACCTAAACATAAAGAGTATATATGCAAAATCAGTGGCTACCATATTGAACAGTGAAATAGGAAATACTAAAGGTATTTCCAGTAATGTCAAGATAAAGACAGAGATGTCATTACCACCATTATTAACCAACATTATTTGTGGAGGTTCTTTTGAGGGCAGTTAAGACAAGAAAAGGAAACATGGTAAAGTCTTGTGAAAGAAGAGAAAATTATTTTTATTTGATGATATGATTTTAAACCTAGATAAGACAAGAGATTCAACCAAAAAAACCTATTTAATCTAATAAGAAATTTAAGTAGTAAGGTAACTGGATCCAAGAAACTGAAAATGTAATAGCTTCCCTTGGTACCAACAATAATCAGTTGAGAAATTACAATGGAAAATATGTTCTATTTACAACAGGTACAACAATTACTATAGATTACTAGGAATAAATTGTTAAATTTATTTAATCTGTTAGACATCTGAAGAAAGTGGTTGAAGAATATTAAACAAGAGCTTAATTAATGGAGGGATGTGTTATATTCCTGGGTAGGAAAATTTAATCATGAAGATGTCAGATTAAGTGTATTTCCCATCAGAATTCTGCTGGTTTTTGTTTGTTTTTGTGAACTGGACAAAATAATAGAGTTTTTATGAAAGAATAAATGTGGAAGGATTGCCAAGAAAAGTTTGAAAAGGAAGCATATTGAGAGGAGATTTGCCCTACCAGGTATTGAAATATTTTATGAAGTTATAGTAACAGAAAGTTATTGGCATAAGATCAAACAGATCAGTGTAACAGAACAACATTCAGGAACAGATCTAAGAATTTATGGAAATTTAATATATGATGAATTTGGATTTGCATTGCAATAGAGTAGTTTTTGTTTTTTTTTTTTAAGTGGTTTTGGCATAATTGGCTATCTATTTAGAAAACAATACAGTTTGTCCTTGCTTTACATTTTATATACAAATAAATTCCAAGCAGACAAAAGAACTAAATGTAAAAATAAATAAATAAAAGGACTAGAAGAATGTATAGAATGCTTTTTGGCCCATTCAGAATTATAGTATGATAATTATTATTTTTTTGGCTGCACCGTCAGGCTTGTGGGGTCTTAGTTCCCTGACTGGGGATTGAACCCTGGCCCTCAGCAGTGAGAGCGTGGAGTCCTGACCACTGGACCACCAGGGAGTTCCCAGTATGCTAGTATTATTAAAGTTGAAATGTTTGATAATATCCAATACTAGCAAGACTAGGAAAACTACAGGTAGAGTATATTGTGGTACAAACTTTTCAGAATATATTTGTTGGCATATTTATCTTTTGAAAGGTTCAAGCCTTTTTTTACCTGCAATTCCACTTTAATACTCTATTCTACACAAATAATGACGAGTACATAAAGATATAGGGAATATTTTTTGCAGTACCGTTTGTAACAGCTGAAATATCCATTTGTGGTGGCCTGACTGAGTAAATTGTAGTTCATCTATTCAGTGGAATGCAGTGGGGCCACTGAAAAGAATGAGATGGATCTCTGTAAACTGATGTATTGTAAAGTTAAGAGAGTTAGTTGTAGACTGGTGACCTAAGATCTCATTAGAGGTTAAGGGGGTTATAGATGGGAGGAGAAAGGACAAGGTGGCATTAATTTGGCTAGTAGCCTGTACCTGTCAGGCCAAGAATGTGGCTCTGGAGATACAGAGCTGACGGACACAGCCGGGGCCCCTCAACTAGTTCCCAGTTTAGTGGAGGGGGGTGGGGGTTTGCCACGTGCGCCGTCTTTGATGAGGAGAAAATGATGTGGGAGCGCCGGGGAGGGAAGCTGATTCTGACAAGGAAAGGCAGAAAGACAGAGTTAGGAGCACAGGCTGAATCCTGGAGAGTGGTGGATGACTGTAGGAAGAGAAGAGATTGGAACCTTGAAGTGATGGCATGGATTATCCCATGCTCCAGGCAGGATGGTCCTGTGGGGAGAGGGCTCTCATCTAGAGCAGAACATGCATCTCCCCAGCCCAGTACCTTCTAGCTTTACTGGTCAAAAGTTTTTGTCTCGTTCAGGCTTTTTTGTCCCTTTCACCTGTTTTCCTTTCTGGACCTCCTGATAGTGACTGCCCTTCCTTCCTTCTTTTTCTTTAACTTCCATGATCCTTATTCATTTTCCCCAACCTGGATTTGAACTCAGAGGGGCCATTGGGATTGGGAAGTTTTAGCAGGAGGAGGCAGGGGAATAGAATCATGAGCTTTCTTCCTGTTGTCTTCTAACTCCACACCCCGTTTCCCCTCGGCAGACCCTCTTCCGGCTGTGCCCAAGTGCTCTCTCACCCTGGGCACACGCCTGTCACCAGCTTGGCCTGGGCCCCCAGTGGGGATCGGCTACTCTCAGCTTCACCTGTGGACGCTGCCATCCTGGTGAGTTGGTCCCCACGCCTCTTCTGGTCATTTCAGCCACCCCAGACTTGAGGAGAGAGCTTTCTTTGCCTGGTGGTGGGAAATACCCTGGGGGAAGGAGAGGAACAGCTGTCCATTCAATCTTAAACATATCCAGGGGAAGGCGCTGCACCAGCCTGACTCCTCAGATGTAGATTTCTGCCTGCTGTCAGTATAGACATAACCCTATTTCCTCCTGTTTTAACTGTCCCTTTCCCACGTCCTCCCCTCTGGTTCTTTGTACCTTAAGGAAGGGCGGCCCCCCGTGGGATGGTAGGGTTGCTTGAGTCTCCCCTGTCTCACTCTCTTCCCCTTTCTCCTAGGTATGGGATGTCTCAACAGAGACCTGTGTTCCCCTTCCCTGGTTTCGGGGAGGTGGGGTTACCAACCTGCTCTGGTCCCCGGATGGCAGCAAAGTCCTGGCTACCACTCCTTCAGCTCTCTTTCGGTGAGTAGGGGGAGGGCGGGGAGGGGGGCAGGAACGACCTAGAGAAAGGCACTAGGCTCCTGGAACTGCGAGTGCCACAACCTTCTGTCCGCGTTCCCATTCACCTGAATGTGGGACTGACAGGAAGGGAAGTCCAGGCTGTGACACCTAGAGTTCCTAAGCTGTGACCTGCCTCTCTTTGGCACAGAGTCTGGGAGGCCCAGATGTGGACTTGTGAGCGGTGGCCTACCCTATCAGGGCGATGTCAGGTAGGAGGGACTGTGCGTCTCAGGAGCGGGGGCGGAGGTGGGCCCTGCTCCCCCCAGGCGTGTCCCCCCACCTCCTCTACTTCTCTTCCTCGTGTGCTTCCCTCCTGTATTCCCATAGACCACTCTTTCCCTGCCTTTTGCTCCCTGACCCCAGACTGGCTGCTGGAGTCCTGATGGAAACCGCCTGCTGTTCACTGTGTTGGGGGAACCATTGATTTACTCCTTGTCGTTCCCAGAACGTTGTGGTGAGTCCAGGGAAACACTTCTGGATGCACAACATCTGGGGTAGTCGGAGGGGGACAGGAACCATCTGGAATATGCTGCTCTGAAGGATAAAGGGAAGAAACTTGGGGAAAAAAAAAAAGGAATAAGCTTGGGAGCCTTGAGAGGTGTTGATGCCTGTGATGGAGAGGAGGCAGGGGCCAGTGGGAGGCCCCTTTCTTGTCCTTAAGAGCCTCTGCCCTGATCCGCAGGTGAGCGAAAGGGGTGCGTTGGAGGCGCGAAGTCAGCTACGATTGTGGCAGATCTGTCTGAGACGACAGTACAGACACCAGATGGAGAGGAAAGGTGAGCTGGGTGGGCGAGGGAGGGGCAGTGAGACAAAGCTGGGAGGGACCACGCTGAGCCCTCCCAACCTGCTGTTCTGACCCATAGGCTTGGGGGAGAGGCTCACTCCATGGTCTGGGACCCAAGTGGGGAGCGGCTGGCTGTGCTCATGAAAGGTAAGAGGAGGGGAGGGAGGCCTTTGCTCCGGCCACACCATCTTCCCATTAATTGACTGTTTCCAGGCCCTGGCTGCAGTTCTTCTCTGCCCCTGCCCCTACCCTGGGATTCTGCCTCCAGAGTTCCTTCCTATCCCTGTATCCACTTCTTACAGGAAATCCACGGGTCCAGAATGGTAAACCAGTCATCCTCCTTTTTCGCACTCGAAACAGCCCTGTGTTTGAGCTACTTCCTTGGTAGGTGCTGGGCAGGTGTGGTCCCCCCCCGGCCTCCCATACCAAACCCATACCCTCTACACCTGCCTTCTGCCTCCAGCAGCCTGCTCACCTTTCCTTCTGCCCCTAGTGGCGCTGTCCAGGGGGAGCCAGGAGCCCAGGCCCAGCTCATCACTTTCCATCCTTCCTTCAACAAAGGAGCTCTGCTCAGCGTGGTGAGTAGGCCAGCTGCTGTGGTTGCAGGAGTGGGCTGAGGAGCAAGGGCTGCAGCTGCTGTGTGGCTCTGCTGTATGGCCTTCTTTGGGCTCAGACTGGTAAGACTTTGCTTTCCCCTCTCTCTGCAGTGCTGGTCCACGGGCCGGATCGCCCACATCCCTCTGTACTTTGTCAATGCCCAGTTTCCACGTTTTAGCCCAGCGCTTGGCCGAACTCAAGAGCCCCCAGCTGGGGGCGGAGGCTCTATTCATGATCTGCCCCTCTTTACTGAGACGTCCCCAACCTCTGCCCCTTGGGACCCTCTCCCAGGGCCACCCCTTGGTCGGCCCCACTCCCCTCACTCCCGCATTCAATAAAAAGTGTCCTTTTTTTGTTTTCCATTCGATTATGAGACTCTTATCTTTACCCAACATTGGGGTATACTGAAGAAGAAGAAGCCGTGGACTTTGGGTTAAGATCTTGGCTCTTTCACTTTTTAGTCATTTCTTGTGAATTTGGTCAAGTTATTTACCCTTAGAAACTGGAGAGTTTCCAAACGATTTGGAAAGCAAAGCTGAGAAAATACCTAGCACAGGCTCTGGCACATAACAGATGTTGTACTTTTCCCAAGTTTCAGCAAGTTCCCAGAATGATACAGGGCAGTAATGGAGAAATACTTCGTCAGTATGAGACAGAAGAGATTTTATTGGACTAGGGAATTTGTGGGAGGCATAGGTGCTGGGCGCTGGGCCAAGGTGGCACGGGCCATGCTCAGGGCACCCTCTCGGGTACGGTGCCCACCAATGAAGCCACTGGTGTGGACAAAGACACAGCCAGGAATGCCACTGACCTGGTCCAGGGCCGCATCCCGAAGACCCCGCCATGGCTCTGGCAGGGGCAGCCTATGAGTAAGCAGAAAGAGGGAGTTGGTGGGAGCAAATGGAGGCCTTGAGGAACTGGGAGAGGGGGAGCAGAAGCCTAGGTTAGTGGCCTCCTCCTCTGATAGGGTTGAAACAGGCCTGAAGGGCTGCAGGGCGGTCCCCTAGGGCCTCACCTGCTCTGGAATGAATGCAGCTCCTTAGGCACACACTGTACCCGCCACTGTCCAGCCTGGTCCGTGTAGATAACAAAGGCGATGGTCCCCGGGGGGGAGAGCCCCGATTCCAGGTGGTAGAGGTGCTCCTTCCAGGGGCATCCACCCTTCACCAGTTCTATTATCTCCCCACTTGGGTCCACCTGAAAAGGAAGTGGAGCAGGGATAGAAGGTTTAGGGTAGGAGTGGGAGCCCCTGTTGGCCAGCAGCCCACCAGGAATCACTAACCTGAGCCACAGTGCCTCCTCCCAGGCCAGTACCTGGAACCGCTGGGCCAGGGCCTCTTCCACCAGGGCCCGGGCTGGCAGCCAGCTGTGCTGGTAGAAGTCTAGTCTCTGCAGAAACTCCTCTCGAACCAGGTCCATTGCACGCTTGAATCCGGCCTGGGAATCACATGGGAATTAGAACCACAGTGCTGGCCCAAACTGCTAACTCTGCTAGGGCCTGATGGGACAGCCTCTCTCATTTTCCCGAGGTTCTCACGTGCCTCACGGTCTCTTCCCCATGGTCGTCCTCACCTCAGTGTCTTGGTTGGGCTGGTTCCAGGTGGGATTAAGCCGAGCAACCCGGGCGCTCAGCGTAGTGGTCACCGCGTACCGAGGCTCTCCCTCCTCCCACTGAGAGATCCCGTTGTCCACCGCATCCACCTCCTCCACAAAGTTCTCGTATATCTAAGGCAGCACAGGAGAAATGCTCTGGAGGGCGCCTGCCATTTGCATAAAGCTTCATAGGCCTCAAAGTTTGTGCATACACTGTCTTTAATCTTCACTACAGCCCTGCAAGGATCTCCCAACATTAACTGGATGAGGAAGGGGGGAATTGGGGAGTTCAGCAGCTGGCTAAAGGTCAGAGCGCATACAGTGCTGGGGCTGGAATTCAGATCACCTGATTTCTAATCCAGTGCTCTACTACCGCTCAAAGCCTGAGCCAAGGCCAGCCTGTGTGGGGAGGGGGCTGCTGCCTTCTGAACAAGGAAAAGTCTAGAGTTCCACGAGGGGTTCTGTGGGAGTGGATCCTCATGGCCTGGGGGTGTAAAGCGCCAGGTGAGCTGAGCAGGCTATTCACTGATCCAGTTAAGAGGTACAGGAGGAGGGCTCCCCTGGTGGTGCAGTGGTTAAGAATCTGCCTGCCAGTGCAGGGGACAAGGTTCAAGCCCTGGTCTGGGAGGATCCCACATGCCGTAGAGCAACTAAGCCCACGATCCACAACTACTGCGCCTGCGCTCTAGAGCCTGCGAGCCACAACTACTGAGCCCATGTGCCACAACTACTGAAGCCCGCGTGCCTAGAGCCTGTGCTCCACAACAACAGAAGCTACCGCAATGAGAAGCCCGTGCACTGCAACGAAGAGTAGCCCCTGCTTGCTGCAACTAGAGAAAGCCTGTGCGCAGCAACAAAGACCCAACGCAGCCAAAGAAGATGAGTACTGGACTAGACATCAGGGCTGGGATGTGGTCCCAGGGAAGCCCATGATGTGCCACGTGGCATCAGCAGCTGCTGCATCTCCTGAGGCTAAAGAAATGGTAGGATGGGGCTTCCTTGGTGGCGCAGTGGTTGAGAGTCCGCCTGCCGATGCAGGGGACACGCCTGCCGCCTGTCATGCCCCAGTCTGGGAAGATCCCACATGCCGCGGAGCGTCCGGGCCCGTGAGCCATGGCCGCTGAGCCTGCGCGTCTAGAGCCTGTGCTCCGCAACCAGAGAGGCCACGATAGTGAGGGGCCTGTGTACCGAAAAAAAAAAAAAAAAAAAAAAAGCTATAAGGACATACTATACTGTATGGCACAGGGAATACAGCCAATATTTTATAATAACTATAAATGGAATACAATCTTCAAAAATTGTGAATCACTATGTAGTTATACCCGAAACATACAATATTGTACGTCAACTATCCTCAATAAAAATAAATAAAATAAAAAAACCTTGGGCATAATTTAGTTCAATTGCTTAGAAAACCCTTAGCAGTAGAAGGGAAAATTGACCCAGGCAGTCTAAAACCTTAGTATTCCAGAAGCTCCAATTTATCGTTCATATTTCTTCAGTTTTGGATCAGAGAACTGAACTCAACTGCCTATCTGCAAAAAACAGAGTTGACTGCACCTGCAGTTTGACTTGCTGTGAACTTCACATTAGTGGGGTCAAGTAGGAGTCCTCAGAATCATCGATCCAACATGCACACCAGGGACGCTAGCCCTGTTCTTTCCCCAACCACAGGCACCTGCTGAGCTGCCTGCAGGGGGCGCTGGTGGAACCTGAAGAGGTTTTCATAATCAATCCCTTCCCAGTTTCCCAACTCAGTGTGCCTCCAGTGAATACAGTGGTGCCCGAGATATGCTGCCCTCCACCTTCAGGGCAGCCAGAACCTCAGCCATATGCTTCCAAACATAAGCAGCCTCCTCTATTACCAATTTGTTGAAGAACGTACATATGTCAGGTCATGCAAAGAAAGCCCTTCCCCATACATTACCTCATCCACTAATCACAAGCACCCCAGGATGGAGGCAGGAAGAGATTAACCATTCCCCTGTGAGAAGGTGGGCCTGGCTGAGGGAGAGAGCAGTGGGCCAGCACAGGTCAGGAACCCCGACCCGAGCCCAATCCTGAGTGCCACTCCGGCCCGCCTGTTGGAGACGCATGTGGGGGGCATCTCTGTCCTCGAGTCCCCACCTTGTCATAGAGGGTGCCCACCATGCTGTCCTCTTCGCTAGTAACCAGCAACTGGGCCAGCAGCTTGTGCCCGAAGTGCAGATAGATGAGTCCCGCACTGCTCAGCTTGGTCTGCCACGGCTTCCCAGGGGACAGGGAGCTCATGGTCTCCGTGAAAGACCTGAGGAGCACAGGGAGGTGGGGCTGAGGCAGAGCTGCCCCGGTTCACCCCCAGGGTCGTGTGCACGTGCAGGCACAGTGGGGTGGGGCGGCTGGGGAACGCTATGGGAGTCGGGAGAAAGCCCAGCTGGGAAGGCTTTGGCTTGTCCTCAGGGGTCAACATGGACGTGAGTTTGGAGTCTCCATTCATGCATTCATTCGACAATGGTTAACTAAATGCTTACCACATGTCAGGCTTTGTGTTGTAGACATTAGAGATGAAAAAACTAAGACCTGTCCCTGCCTTCAAGTTCATCCACCTAAGGTGGACACACACGCACAAACAACCAAGGGAATGCTCTAGCGAGTTATAAACAAGGAAAAGGCAAGAGGGAGGAAAGGGTTCAGGAAGAGAGCATTCAGGTCATTTCTGAAAGAAATGCCTATTTTATATACTTTTTAAAAAAATTATGCAGTGTTTGACACATAAAAGAATATATTTAACATTTCTGGAATATAAAACGTAAAATGAACACCCATGGGGCTTCCCTGGTGGTGCAGTGGTTAAGAGTCCGCCTGCCAATGCAGGAGACACGGGTTCGAGCCCTGGTCCGGGAAGATCCCACATGCCACAGAGCAACTAAGCCCATGCGCCACAACTACTAAGCCTGCACTCTAGAGCCCACGAGCCACAACTAATGAAGCCTGCACACCTAGAGCCCGTGCTCCTCAACAAGAGAAGCCACCGCAATGAGAAGCCCATGCACCGCAACGAAGAGTAGCCCCTGCTCATTGCAACTAGAGAAAGCCCGCGTGCAGCAACGAAGACCCAGTGCAGCCAAAAAAAAGAAAAACCTAAATAATGTCAAGTGCCACAAAGAGGTTAAGGTGAGACCCTCAACCAGCAACCTTAGCTTGGTGTTGAGGTCACTGGTGCCCTTTCCACAAGCATTTCCAGTAGAGAGACTGGGAGAGAACTGGCTGAATGAATGAATAAATGAAAGGATGGATGAATGGAATGTGCAGCCAGGGTCAGCTCTTCTTCTGAAGAGTGGCTGAGAAGTGAGGGTGAGAGATTAGGCTGTAAATACCAGGAGCATTCCCTCCCGACATCATTTATGAAAGTAATACGTGTATTTGGAAAAAAAGGGAGAGAAATAGCTAGGGAAGGAGAGAGAGAGAGGGAGAGAAACAGACTTAAAACAATATAAAACCTCGGAAATAACCACTTTATACAGCGTGGCGTATATGAGGTAGGGTTTGGGTTTTTTTTCCCTTCTTTGTTTTCAAGATGGGAGATGCTTAAGCAGAGTTTCTTGCTGTAGGCAAGAACTAGAAACCCTGCCATGTGAAGCCCCAGAGCATAAAATGATACACTGGAAAGGGGGCAAGCAGAAGGAAACAATGTCTCCTGAGTTGGGAGAAGGGAGCTGTTCAGGAGTGAGAAACTGAGGCTGTCCATGCAGGAAAAGCTCGACTTTCTTTAAAGGGAAGAGACAGGATCACTCACTAAGGTAGTTTGATGAGGCAGGGGCTTGAGGAGAGGAGAGAAGGACTGGAATGGTACTGTGGATAATGGGCTACCCTCGGATTAAGATTGATTTCCCAGTGGAAGAGTGTCAACGACAAAGGAAGACAACACACACCTCAACTATCACCACCCACCACAATCGTGTGGGCCCAGCAGTCTGAGGTGGGGCAGCAAGGGCACATGACTGGATTAATCCCAGCTGGGGTATTCACCGGGGTGACGATGGGGCTGGTGGGAGAAAAGCCTGACTGAGCCAAAGAAGGAGGTGAGTTGGAAGGGGCCCAGGAACTGACCCGGGCCAAGAGAGGCCCAAGGCCAGCTAGATGGGTGCAGAGCAGGTGGAGAGCTGGAAGCACGGAAGACGGTAGTCCCATGGGGCTCAAGAGTTTGCTTTCCAGGATGAGGCGGTTCCCTTCGCTGACGCGGACCACGGCAGTAGACTGGAGCACTGAGAAGAGTCAAGGAAACTTAAAGAAATGGTAGTGGGAACCCACCTCTGGTGATGGTCATATCGGTGTCTCTGAGGGTCGTACTCGCCACCCACGTCTACCACGATGTCACAAGAAGCCAGTTTCTCGGGGTCCCGGGTCCG
Organism: Aethalodelphis obliquidens; assembly: GCF_003676395.1. Taxonomy (NCBI): domain Eukaryota; kingdom Metazoa; phylum Chordata; class Mammalia; order Artiodactyla; family Delphinidae; genus Aethalodelphis; species Aethalodelphis obliquidens. The sequence continues at coordinate 4,652,094 of NW_020837952.1, read as the reverse complement.
CACAATCTCTGCATCCTGCAGGGGACACAGGAGGTGAAGAGGCTGCCGGGGTCGCACGGGTAGGGGATTAATGTTGGGCTTCCAGGGAGCCGGGGAGGGGAGGAGGGTTTCTCGGGCGGGACCCCGTTAGGGGGACGCGATTTGCCCCGGAGACTCGCCGGCAGCCCCCCGGTCAGTTTGCGCTGCCCGTACCCGGTACTCGGGCAGGAGGCGCAGCAACGCGCACGCCAGCGCTTCATCGCAGTGGAAAGTGCCGTTGTGCGTCCCGATTCGGGGCGGGGCCATGAGGTGGCTGCGGGGTCGTTTGGAGAGTGGGACGGACTCCAGGCTGCGCTTGAGATGCGGGCTTCGGCGGGGTGGCGGCAGCAGCAGCAGCAGCAGAGGTAGAGAACCGCGCAGGAAGCGGTGACCCATGCAGCTTCCCCTGTGGGGAAGCAGGCGGCCGACCCGGAAGAGAAAGCGCCCGGGCAGCCCCCACTTCCTCTTGCCGGCCGTTTCCACGACAACCAGCCGCAAAGGGAGGGCGCGCCGCCCGGCACAGAATTTCGACCCCCGCTCCTCGAAGGGCCCCGGGTGGAGCCTCCAAGATGAGCACTGTATCACCCCTGCTTATCAGGCTCCGGGAGGGGCAAACCCTCTCACCACCGCCCTCCCATCTCATCATCAGTCCCTTGCCTAATGCAAGAAAAGACCAACACTCTGCCCAGCTGGCGCATTTATTAGCATTAAACACAAGACCCTCCTCTTCCCGCATTGCAGGAAACCACGCCCACAAAGTCCCAGGCCCCTGAAGCAGGCGCCCTATGTCCGATTTCTGAAACAAGCTCTCAGGCCTTGGCGGTAGCCTGAGGTGCTCCCAGGGCTGTGAGCTGCTGAATTTTCTGGCTCATCATCTCCATGACAGCTGTGGGAAAAAAGAAGAGTCAGACCCTGGTCAGGAACTAAAGGGGAGAACCCAGAGTTAAGGAAAAGTGACAGGGAGACAACCAACTACAGTTAATAAAACTTTTAACACAGTGATCCACTGTGGAGGGCACACACAACACAAATTTAGAGTCTAAAATGTGTCAGTAAATATGAAAACCACTGCGATATAAAAACGAACAAAATACAGTATTCAAATGAGTCAGATATAACCAGAAAATAACGTGGAAAAGATGTCTGCCTTTAGAACAGTGGTTCTCAATCCTGACTGTATAACAGAATCACCTGGGGAGCTTTTAAAAAAACATTGTTCCCTGGAATCCCTGCCACCCCCGCCCCCCCCCATTGACTTACGGTTGATCCTTGAACAACAGGGGTTTGAACTGTGCAGGTCCACTTATTCGGGGTTTTTTTTTTTTCAGTGGTAAATTCTACAGTACTACATGATCCACGACTGGTTGAATGTGCAATGCGGAATGGAGGATATGGACGGCAGACTGTAAAGTTATATGCCGATTTCCTTCTACTTCACCAAGGGTTGGCACCCCTAACCCGCACACTGTTCAAGGGTCAACTGCAGTTGGTTTGGAGTGGGCCCAGGTTCTCTTTTTAAATTCTCTGGGTGATTCTTAATGTGCAGCCAGGGCTGTAATTGCTAGCATAGCTAGTTAGGGCTGTATTTCTTCGCCGGGTGTTCATTTACATGCATCTTCTCCCTCATCCCATCCACACTAAATAGGAACTCAAACACAAAAACAAAGACATGATTCCCTTTCTGTAAATTTCTCAAGCACGGAATCCAGGAATCTATAAATAGTGGGTATATATTGCACAGAATCTAAAGAATAACACATCAAGACACCAAAGAGAAAACCATGGTTTTAATCCAGCAAAGGGGACATCCCCATGGATCACAGTGCAATCCCTGTTTATTATGGCTGTAGAAAGGGTTCAAAGAGGTGCCCAAGGCCAAGCTTACCCTGTTTCATGGCATGCTTCTCCTGCAGAGCTGGCTGGATTTTCTCCATTTGCTTGGTGAGAAAGTCTATCTTCCTCTTGAAGAAGTCCCTAGCATCCTCAGCCGTCTGCAAGGTCAGAGGTGAATGAGGGGTTAAGAGGAGACCCCATTCTGCACTCTAGGACTCCCCTTCAGAGAGGCATCCATATGCTTCCTTCCACTCACCTTCTCTACATAGTAGCCAGTTCCCACATCGATGAGCACGTGTTCCACATCATGCAGCTTCCCAGGGACATACATCTGAGAAGCAAGGATTAAGGGAAAACTAGCCCAGCATGAGTCATGATTCCCTGTCAGCTAGTGTGCTTGACCTCCTAAGGCCCTTCTTTCTAAAAAGCTAGAAGGCAGGAATTCCCTGGCGGTCCAGTGGTTAGGACTTGGCACTTTCACTGCCGGGGCCCAGGTTTGATTCCTGGTTGGGGAACTAAGATCCGGCAAGCCTCGGGGTGCAGCCACAAAAATTTAAAAATAAAAAGCTATATGGCCCAAGGACCAAATAATCTGGAGGCCTACAAACTCCAAATGCAGAGAGACAGGGAAGTTGGTTCCTTATGGAGAAAATCACATATGCTGATCCTGCCCTCATCCCATCTGCCACCTTCCAAGCAGTTCTTACAGTTCTTCCCATTAGCCCTTCCAGAAAGACTAGAGTGATTTTTTTCCTGTTGCTGTTGAGTAGTTGAGTGAAAAGGCAGCCTCACTTTCCCTTTAACACTCCCAAACATGAATTAGCTAATTCCTGATGAATTTAATGTTCATTATTTAAGCAATCCCTACTACACTGCTATTCCTGTGTTTCCCTTTCAGCCTGTCAGTTCTCTGGTACAGTTTACAGGTGCCTATTGTCATAACTTGCTCACTCAAGTAAAACATTCAACAGGTAGACACAATCCAGGTTTCTTAGTAACAACAGTTTAGGAATAAGAGCCACAGTTGAACTAAAATTGAGGATTAATAAACAGAACCAACACCCTTGTTTCTGTATCCTCTCTTCTAATTGCTTATGTTTTCTAAGTTATTAGTAGAACTGTAAACCACCAGTTTTACTTCCCTATTAGGTTATATCCTCAAACAGCAAAGGGAAATAATCACACCTCAATTCTACATACACCTGGGTGCTCACAAAGCATTAGCTGGATGTTGGCTCCGGGTTAGAGAGCAGAGCTAGGAAGCGTGTATAATAGTACTCTCAGAACCATCCGAGCACTCTGGAGTAATTAAAACCTCCCGTCCTTCTTGGCAGGTTAGGTGTGAGGAGAAAAGGCGAGGGCAGGGTAGCAGTTCCTGCAGAAAGGATACAGAACTCGTCAGTGGGACCAGTAATTCTTTCCCTGTGAAAGCAATTAAGACAAACAAATGGGGGAGGTTGGCAGCTCCAACGTTTAGACATTAAAGGGAGTTTCAACACGGCACAGCACCTAGAGACTGTACAAAAAGGACGGAAATAGGGACAACAGGAGCAGAAGAACGTCCTGGACATTTCAATTCTAGGTAAGCAACATGCAAAGGGCTCCCGTAGCAGTATACAATACATGATGGACTGCTCTCTCGTCTCAGGTAAGGAAAACTGAATTAGGAGGCGGGAAGAGAGAAGCCGGCTCGCAACATCCCCCAGGTTGCCTTCACACGCCTACCCCGTACCCTCGTTGCTTTTGTTCAGCACGTTCAGACAGTCCTTGGCTTCCACATACTTGGTCTGTACCACCTTGAGCTGGGCAATGGACGTGGACAAGAACTCCACTTCCTACAGAGGATGAGAATAAGGGTCAGTGTGAGGGCTGGCGGGAGAAGGGGGCACAGCCGGAGAAGGGGCGGGTCCTGGCACCGCGTGGCGGTTTCGCCTGGGAAGGGAAGCCTCCCCAGCTGGGGAGGAATGGAGTGGGGCGAGGGAGTACCCGTGGTGGGGAGGGATGTGACGCGGCAAAGCGGTGTCTCTGGGGCCCATCCCCACCTGGTCCAGCTGGTTCTTGAGCATTTCTAGCTGCGGCAGAGTCAGCTCGGTGATATTAACCGACTGCGCCATGCTGGGAAGGACGACTTATGAAGCTGAAGCCGGCCGGGCGAGCAACGCTCTAGCCATCCTCTGTGCATCTCGATGGCTGCGTCGGGAGGCCTCGCTGCGCCAGACGTCTCTATGGTCCTCCGTCCCGGAAGGGAAGGAAAGGCTGGTTAGTCTCTGTGACTCCCATTGGAAGAGAAAGGGTATAGGCACTTTATTTTCTCACAACGTCCCAAGCCTAGCGTAGTCAAGTTGTAGCACACAGGATTCCTACGCTCAAGGAACCTAACCATAACCACAGCGTTGTAAAGCAATGTATGCTACTCCACGTAGGTGGTATAAATCTAGTGACAACAGGCAAGGAGGAAGCCTGTGAAGTTCTCCGAGTCGGGGGGAGTAGCACTGTGAAAGGAATGCTTTGGGCAGATGAAGCGGGAGTCTGGCGGTGGAGAGAACACAAAGGAGGCCCGTTATCAACTAAAAAGTACAGCAGTGAGTTTATTAATCAGTGCAGTGTGCTAAATTACCATGTGCTAGAAGTGAGGGATACATAAGAGTGTTAAGATACGTACTTCTGGGGGCTTCCCTGGTGGCGCAGTGGTTGAGGGTCCGCCTGCCGATGCAGGGGACACGGGTTCGTGCCCCGGTCCAGGAAGATCCCACGTGCCGCGGAGCTGCTGGGCCCGTGAGCCATGGCCGCTGAGCCTGCGCGTCCGGAGCCTGTGCTCCGCAACGGGAGGGGCCACAGCAGTGAGAGGCCCGCGTACCGCAAAAAAAAAAAAAAAAAAAAAAGATACGTACTTCTGAACTTAATCTAGTTGGAGAGATAAAGCGTACATCAGCATCAGAACCCCCCAGAATCTGCTGCTAAAGTGCATGGCACTAACAAGTGTAACAGCAGCCTATAACATCCGCTTAGGAGGGGGGCAAAGCAACTGAGGCATTAAACTTGTGTCACTCCCAGGATACCTGAGGGCAGGAAGACAGGATAGACATGAGGGTACCTGGCCAAGACACTCTCAATGGATCTGTCTCTACCCTTCCTTGGGCCTTTGTCCCCACTTAATAGCATTTTGATGCCCCTCTCTCCTTCAGCTTTGTCTGCTGAGGCCAAGACAGGCCCAGCTTTGTCTGTTGGTTTTGCCTTTCTTCCCAAGACTCTCAGACTTGAACTCCTGCAAGCTATTCTTATCTATTTATAGTACTACACAGTAGGAAGCCAGCAATAGTCTTATCTTCAAATGTTCTCAGAGGAACTACACAAAACAGGGTTTAAGTGATGTATCTTTATTATATTAAAAATTAAATCAAAAGGAAATGTTGCATATAAAACACTGGGGAAAATCATTTAAAATATTTATCGTAAGGGCCAAATCTAAGTTTGGAGGTAGAACAGTCACATGGCTTCTATCAGCAACAGGAGAGCTCCAAGGGGGTCACTGCAGGGAGACAGGCAAGCCATAGGCTACAGGTGCAGCCCCAATAAGATACTTGAGTCGGGGAGCCTGGCGGGCCTGGCTGACATAGTACAGAAGTGGGGCTCCTGGGCCTGCTCCAAGCCAGCCCTGCAGCAAAGCCTCTGTGTAGCGGTCAATGTCACGGTCAGTCACATCCCAGAGGTTACCTAGAAACAGGGGGCTGGGAAAAGAGAAGGAAGAAATACAAAGTAAGGGTCTAAAACAGAACACCTAGGAAAACACGACTGGTGGTGGTGGTGGTGGTGGTGAGTGAGTTGAGAGGGATTAAGCCAATGAGGAAATCCCTTGACCCATAGTTCCAGGAGGAGGATAGAGGATGGCAAAGGGTTAAGGGCCCAGGTATGCCAGGGAAGTAGGGTGGGAGGAAGGAGGTGGGGCACAAAAGAGGAAGGATTTAGGGTTCAGACCTGGGAAAGCACTTGGGATGGGGACCTAGGATGGACTTTGCCCCTCGAGACTCACCAGCCAGCCATGATATACTTGAGCACGATGCCAGCCCCCTCCAGGTTTCCGTGCACAGCCAGGGCTGCACTGCTGCAGCCGAACAGCAGGGCCACCGCCCGGCAGCTCAGCCGCAGGACAGCCTGCCCATCCAGGAAGCGGGCACCAGCCCCATGCCCTGCATAGCTGAGGCAGAAAGAGGCGAGATGAGCCTGACCTAGCAGGGCCAGGCCTCTGCTGTGTCTCCAGAGGTGTCCTGAGCCAGTCAGGGGCTCCAAAGCCCCAGAGCAAACCGTGGTGATACCCACCCTGTGGGACTGTCCCTCCCCCCACCTCCCTGCCCTGAGCACTCACATGTACAAGTCACGCTCCGCCAGGGCCGCCTGCACCTGTTCTGGGCTCGGCACCTCCCCGACCACCCCTTTCCAGCCAGCTTCACTACAGGGAAAAGGTAGGAGTAAGAAGGGTTATGGGACAAAGAGGGCAGAAGGAACAGTAGGGAGAACGTGGGCTGCAACATTTGATTCTGGAGAAAAGGACATTTGCCCCTGTGTTGTGCTACCCCTCCCCACCCCGCTTCTTACTCTTCTCCCGCTGACCTGCTAAAATGAGCTCGGAATTGCTCCTCTGTGCTTGACAGGTTATTGTGGGGATTCAGGACGTAGAAGGTACTGCGAGGATCCACACCTTGGCTCAGCACCGACGAGGCCCCAGACTGATGGGGAGACAGTGGTGATCAGAATCCTGGTCTGGCCCAAGGGCCCAAGCTCCCACAAACCCCAAGCCCCTTTCCACAGCTGATCCATTCCTAAGACCTCCTTCTTGTCTTCCCAGGTTTCTCTACCTTTTCTTGCCCAGTCCCCAATCACCCCCAGTCCCCACTCCCTGAACCCCGCACCTCTTTGATGATGGAGTAGCTGAGTAGGAATCGGAAGGAGGGCAGCCGAGTGACAGGCAGGGCCCGGAGGCTGGGCATGCTCTCCCACGGGAGCTTCTGTAGGTCCTGGGCAAAGAGCACTCAGAGGTTACTGTCCTGAGCCAGGGGTACACAGGAGTCAGAAAGGGCATGGCGGCGAGTAGCTACCCACTGCCCACCAGGCGCTGCCCCTCCGGCCCCTGGCTCCTTACCTTGTCCAGCACCAAGACAAGATGCCTACTGCTTGGTACCGTCTGACCCTGTAGATGCTCTACTGCCTCACTCAGGAGCTCTTGGGCTCGTTCTGGCAGGGCTGGGCACAGCCCATAAGCCAGGGCCTGAACGTCCTGTGGGGTGAGGGTACTGGCACCGCTGAGCATGATCTGCAGGGGAACAGTGGTCATTGAGTACCATAGCTCCCATCTCCACCCTCAGTGGCAGGTGGGAAAGTTAAGGCTACCTTCTTCCCCTTCCCTGATTGCTCAACTCACTTTCAGCAGAGTGGGGTCAGGATACTTCCAGCCACATTCCTGCAGCAATTCTTGTAGACGGGAGGCCTCCTGGGCAGGGCCGGGGTCCTCACTGGATGGCAGCAACAGCCTCCGCCAGCAGCCCAGCACATACTTCTCTAGGGAAGTGGTGAGAACCTGAATGCAGAACAGAGCTGTCAGTCAGAAAGGAAGCTGAGTTTCTTTCCCCACAGGCACCGACATGTTGGAGACGAGGAAATGGGTCTTCCAATAAGTGGATGTGCCTTACTTATCCTACTGCCAGTCATAAAAGGCAAGAAGCGAGAAACATTTTTTCATTTGTTGAGACTCTGGGGGAGTATAGATAAGACGATTTGTAGGGGGACTTCCCTGGTGGTGCAACAGTTAAGAATCTGCCTGACAATGCAGGGGACACGGGTTCGAGCCCTGGTCTGGGAAGATCCCACATGCCGTGGAGGAACTAAGCCCGTGCGCCAAAACTACTGGCCTGCGCTCCAGAGCCCGTGAGCCACAACTACTGAAGCCTGCGCGCCTAGAGCCCGTGCTCCGCAACAAGAGAAGCCACCGCAACGAGAAGCCCGCGCAGCACAACAAAGAGTAGCCCCCGCTTGCAGCAACTAGAGAAAGCCCGCGTGCAGCAATGAAGACCCAACACAGCCAAAAAAAAAATATATATATATTTTTATAAAAAAAAAAACTAATTATATCTATCTTTAAAAAAAAGATGATTTGTAATAAATCACTACGTTTTGACAAATACGAACAGGTGGGCAAAAGCTAAAGCCAGGAAGTGAAATGAAAGCTGTGGTCGGGAGGCTGATACTTGGGCTTAACTTCTTTTTTTGTACTTATCTTTAAACATTCCATTGCCATAACCCCTTCCAGTCTCAGACTCTTGTTTAAAGTGCTTCCCAAGTGACATAACTTTTTACTTAGGCCTACACTTCCAGAAAGGACTTGAGGTGGCTCAGCAAGAACCTGGGACCCCTGAGAGAGAAGATATTCCTAGGGCAGGCCGATCCCACCCCACGCTGGGGACACACACCTCCATCCTGCGGTCCAGTTCCAGCCGCCCCGTCCACCATTCCCGCTTGTCAGTACAGCTGCTGTTCTCTTTCTGTTCCTTCTGGATGGCATCAAACTCTTTCAGGGCTGAACTCACAGAAAGCTGAGGGAGATGGGGTTGTAAGAGTTCTGCTTGTCCACGTGACCTCCATCTCTCCACCCCCCAGCCACAGCTTGACCAGAAGCCTGCCCCAGCCCAACTTTGCTCCCCAGCCCAGAAAACCTACCTTGTTCTGGGCAGTGGGGATCTGCACAGTGACTGGGGGATTGTCTTTTTCCAGCCGGGTCAGCAGGAGGGTGTCACCCATGGTTCCAGGCTGGAGGGTGGCCAGGGCCAACACACACACGGTCACCCCTGACACACAGGACGTGCCCAGAGTTATTTCAGCTGTTACAAAGAATTCCCTTCCCTGTCTTCTGCATGCAATCCCTGTCCATCACTCAAGACAACTCCTAGAAGATTTCCCTGGCCACTGGAGTTCAAAGGTGCTCTCCCTTACCCTAACAGCTCCCTGTAGTCAGAGACCATGTTTTGTATTTATTTGTGTCCCTACAGAAACTAACAACCACTACCCCCCACCACTCCCCACATACAGTGAGGCACTCAAATCATCCGTGAACATGTTTCGTGTTAGCATAGGAAGACCCATGACACTTGAACCAACTTACCCCTAAAGAAAGAAAAACACTGAATTTGCTGGTAACTCAAATTGAGATTCAAAAAAAAAAAAAAGAGGGGCTTCCCCGTGGCGCAGTGGTTAGGAATCTGCCTGCCAATGCAGGGGACACGGGTTCGAGCCTTGGTCTGGGAAGATCCCACATGCCGTGGAGCAACTAGGCCCGTGAGCCACAACTACTGAGCTTGCGCGTCTGGAGCCTGTGCTCCACAACGGGAGAGGCCGCAACAGTGAGAGGCCCGCGCACCGCGATGAAGAGTGGCCCCCGCTCGCCGCAACTGGAGAAAGCCCTCACACAGAAACGAAGACCCAACACAGCCAAAAATAAATAAATAAATAAATTAATTAATTAATTAGAAAAAAGAAAGACTTCTAGATTTAAGGTATGTCTGTTTGGTGACAGTTACAAAATGTCTAATCAATGGAAAATTTATGATCCTTCCGTAAGGATCATAAACGTGTGTGTGAACTAACTAATGCCTTAAACTCCTTCACCCAACTCTTCCCTAAGAAGATGAATAAAAGAACAGCAGAGGCACTGATGCCTGCCGCCATACCACTGGGGATCAGAGCCAGGCGCTCCTGGAAACTCTCCTTCTCAGGCTGGGGGAAGTGGCCAGATCCCGATGCTCTGAAGGAAAAGAGGCGCTGGATGTGGGCCAGGGGTATGTCTCCAGGCCTCTCCTGGAGGTTCAGCCCCTGCAGCTGCTCTGCTATTTCAAGCGATCCTCGGCGCTTCTGGGCCTTGCTGCAGGCAACACAAGAGGGGGTGAGTTCTGCCTCCTTCAAAGTCTGGACCACTCCCCCCAGTCTGTCCCAGCACAAGCCTTAGGGATGGTGGGCACTCACCTGAGCTGCCTGTGGAGGTGGATGAGCAGCTGGTGGCGACAGGTGATGGAGACAGACTCGGTGACAAGGCAGGCAGTGGCGTAGGGATCCCGGTGGCCCAGGCACAAGGCCAGGAGGCGGCAGAGGTGAGCGTAGAGCCCACTAGGAGGGCAGTGACTGACCCCACGGAAAGCAATGCTTAGTGAGTCACAGATGGAATCCAGGATAGAGAGACCTAGAGGAAGGTCAAGACACCGATGAATCCCCGACTTCCTAACTGATAGGAACTTTCCAAGAATGAGTGTCTGTCTCCTCTCCCACGTGGAAAACAGCAGCTACCACTTATGAAGGGCAGTGTGCCAAGTGGGGAGCTACGCAGTTTACATGCATCAACTCTCTCCATCCTCCCCAAATTCCACCTTACAGTTAAGTAAATTGAAGCTCAGAGAGGTGGAGTGACTAGAGTTCAGCTAGTAGACAAAGAGTGCTAGGATTCAAACCCAGGTCAAAGGCTACCAGATCCAGATGGTCCAAAACCAGAACCAAGGACAGTAATGGAAAGGCACTGGGATCAAGTGATCACACCTTTGTGGTCAGCATACTTACTGACGGCTACGGGGGCCGAGGGGAGTCGGAGCGGAGGACCAAGATCCTTATCTCTCTCCTTGTCTGGGCCCCGGACGGGCAGCTCTTCTTTGCTGGCATCCCGTCTCAACACCTCACATTCTCCTATGGATGAATCGAGCCCTGGAGCTGGGGTCTTCCCACCTGGGCAGAAAACACGACTTTCCTGTAGAGTTCCCTCTTCCTGCCATCCCCTTTGCTCTCCCTTCTAGGGTCTGGTCCCAGAGCCAGCAAAAGAACTTTCTTCCTGTTCCATCTTTGGCACCAGTTATTTCTCATGTTTTGGCCCCAGGGCAACCCCAAAAAATCATGGACCTCTATTTTCCACCCTTGCCATCATACCTGAGGCTGAGTCTTCCCCATCAGGGCCCCTGAGGATCTCAAAGCTCATTTCCATCTGCTTGTCAATCAGTTCCTCCTCAAGGATGGTCCTCATCATCTCGGGGCCCAGCTCCTCGCAATGTCCTGATGCCAGCTTCTTGACCCTCCGGCTTCTACCACTGAGGCCAGGGTGCCCAGGGGCACTGCCTGGGGCGGCCACCGAGTTTGTCTTCACGCTTGGGCCCTTCCTGGCCCGGCCCCGGCCCCGGCCCCGGCCCCGGCCCCGGCCGCAGCCCCGGGAAGCAGTGCCCCGTCCCTTGGGTCCCTCTGCAAGCCATGCCCCAACTGAGACAGGGTCTTCCAGGTCACTGTCATCACTGAAGTTCACCTAGGATGGTGGGAAAGGGAGAAGGGCCAAATGACAAGACATTGTCCGCCAGCAGGTGGCGCTGTGGAGGCGCCATCATAGAGGCCCTTGGGGAAGATTTAAGAATCAACCTCCCAGGTATTAGGCCACACTCAACCAGGGGCAGTAACCCTGGGTTGTGGAAGGAGGGAGAAAAGGAAGGAAGAGAAGATAAGGAGGATGAAAAGGGAAAGGAACCGTATAGAGTGAAGAAAAGTCCCTTCTGTCTGAAACAAAGATGGACTCGAACTAGGTCTTGCTGTGGAAGATGTAGGGGTCCTGCAGTAACAGGAGAGCTTAAGGTTCCCCACCCCCACCCCCACCAGCCCTAGGAAGCTATTCCAGAGACACCTGCTCTGCAGAACTCTTCTGCAGGATCACCCCCACTCAACACCAGTACCACCTAACCACAGTCCCATCTCACCTTGAGGCGTGTCTGGGACCTCTGTTGTACCCTGGGGGCCTTGGGAACCTCAGGCTTGCTCTTTGTAAGGAGGACTTCCTCAAACACAGTGAAGGGGACACGAGGGCCACCCTGCCTGACCCGGCCTGGGGGCTTAGGTGTACAGGGTGGTCCTCCACCTTCCAGACCTTTCAGAGAGGTATTTGAGAGTGGCAGGGTAGCAGAGACCTCTTGCTGGCGTCTTTGTCCACAATGTTTTTGGCTCCAAGGCTTAGAGTGTTCTGAGCCTGCAGGGGTCTTTACTGATGGTGGCTGCCAGCCCCAGGAGCTCGCAAAAAGTCGAGGAGTGCAGCAGCTGAGGCTAGCCAGCTTTGCAAGGGCCTGAACCAAGAGCAGGTTGGCTCGCCAGGGCTCCAGGTGGGGTATCCGAGCCACCACAAACTTTAGCCCCAACTCCAGGATCTTCCCCAGGCTCTTGTTTGACGGCTGGCTCAGCCCCTCCAGTGCCAGCTGTGCGTAGGCCTGAGCCGAGATCTCATCGAAGAGGCCCAGGACAGGAGAGGGGGGTGCTTTGTGATTCAGGGAAGCTTGCAGAGCTTGGGTGAGGCGCTCACTGGCTGCGGGGCAACGCTTCAGCACAACCTGCAGCAGATCCAGGCCCTGGGCCTGATGGCCCATGGCCAGCTTCGCGCCCGCTGTGATCAACACCCAGCGCAGACAGACTGCTGAGAGGACAGGGCTGGCACAGAGTGAGCAGTCACAAGTGGGCAAATGGGTCAGGAAGCCAGGGCTGGGCTGGGGCTTTGTTTTCAGGATCGGGGAGGAGTTAGTAGAAGGTGCTACAGGGCCAGGCTCCTTGGCCACGGTGGCCACCAGCTCCAGGTCAGGGCCTCTTAGAACAAGCTCTTCCTCTGGAAGCTCTGGAGGATGGGGCACCCAGGCCCGCTGCTTCCCCTTCTGCAAGTGGACCTTCTTCACAGAGTCTGGGTGTTGCGCTAGTCCGACAAACTCTGAGGGAAGAGTGGAAAAAGAATTACAAAACTGGGAGAAACGATACCAGTGTGTCCTGAGCTACCTCAGTGGCCAACGACCTATGTTATTTACTCACTAACTGTTCATATACGTTACTGTACTAACATACTAAATATTAGCATCCTTGCTATTTTTTCGATAAAATCCTAACATTTTCTGCCCTTCTAACAATGCATCAGCACAGCCCACAGAGCCCCCATATCTGCAGCTCAGAAGGCTGCATGGCTCAGGCCAGAAGGCCGGCACCCAGAGGCCCAAGTCTTAATCCTGTCTCTGGCCCCTGACTAGCCCCATGATCCTGGCCTCAAACATTGAATTTCTCAATTTTCTGAGTTTACAAATGAAAAAACTCTATGTTCCCAACTCAACTTTCCAGGATTTTGTGTGGGTCCAGTGAAATACTACAGGTAAAAGTGGTTGATAAGGGAAAAAAAAAAAGCACCATAAATACAATATTTTATTATTAGCTTAAACCCTTCTGAGGATGCTACATTTGTGCTGCCCCATACAGTAGCCACATGTGCGGCTACTGAACACAGGAAGTGTGGCGAGTACCTAAGGCACTGAATATTCAATTTTATTTAAATTAAAATATATTAGTGCTGGGAATTCCCTGGCAGTCCAGTGGTTAGGACTCAGTGCTTTCACTGCAGGGGGCCGGGTTCAATCCCTGCTCCAGGAACTAAGATCCCGCAAGCTGCATGGCACAGGCAAAAAAACCAAAAAAAACCAAAAACAGAACAACAACAACAAAATATATATATATGTATGTGTCTAAGCACTGAAAACTAGAAGCAGGTAAGGAAGTCCTGGACAGCCCATCTGAAGGAGGGACACCAATGGTCTGACTGAAGTGAAGGGAGCTTTGCCCTGGGACACAAGTCAGTCTGATTTAGGAGAGAACCTAACCTTGACATGTAAAGCTGTGTTGCAGTGTGTGCATCACTCTCACCACCGCCCACGGGCATAGGGGCCGGGCTGCTCACCTGTGCAAGACTCGAGCAAGAACAGAACCTGCTGCAGGTCCGACTGACAGAGGTCGATGTCATTGCGCGCCAGCTCCAGCTCCCCCTTCAGCACCAGGAACAGGGCACACCTGGTTGGGAGAGAAGATGACGACCCATTAGTGGAATCCTTTGTTTTCCTGGAGAGTCTTTTTTTAAAAAATAAATTTATTTATTTATTTGTTTGTTTGTATTTTTGGCTGTGTTGGGTCTTTGTTGCCATGCGCCGGCTTTCTCTAGTTGCAGTGAGCGGGGGCTACTCTTCATTGCGGTGCACGGGCTTCTCATTGTCATGGCTTCTCTTGTTGTGGAGCACGGGCTCTAGGCACGCGGGCTTCAGTAGTTGTGGTATTTGGGCTCAGTAGCTGTGGCTCGCGGGCTCTAGAGCGCAGGCTCAGTGGTTGTGACGCACGGGCTTAGTTGCCCCGTGGCATGTGGGATCTTCCTGGACCAGGGCTCGAACCCATGTCCCTTGTAGTGGCAGGCAGATTCTTAACCACTGCACCACCAAGGGAGCCCTCCTAGAGAGTCTTTCTGCCCCTTTCCCAGGCAGAGCCATTACAGTCTTTTCCAGTGTCCAGAAGGCCTTTAATTCCTAAGGCTGACTTCAGGCACTCCCTGACGAAAACCCTCTACACTCATCTCTCAAACCAACTCACCCTCGTGCCTGAGGACAGGATTTCCCAGACCGAACTCCTCACCAAAAGGATCCTCCAGGCGAAGAGATTTAGGGAAACATTGTATACTAGATCTCCCTTTTGGAGATTGATAATGTGTGTTAGCATACTGGAGGACATGGTAAGTCCTATAGGAAATGAAAACATCTAATCTTGATTAACTCAGCATTTCCCACTTGTTCGCCATGGAATGCATTCTTCCACCAACCCGTCCAAATATAACATGTTAATCTGTGGAACAGTTTGGGAACCCACGGTCAAGGTCGTAGGCACTCAGGTTTGGGAATCGGCATCCTCTTGGGCCCTGTACTCACTGGCGCGGTATCTGCAGCTTTGTTGTAAGTTTCAGGGCCTCCAAGCAAAAGGCTTTGGCTTCGCTCACACTACCCAGGTGGACCAGGCGGGAGACCAGCTTCTCCGAGCAGCTTAGCACCTCAGTAAGAACCTGCCATTTTTGTACCAGATTTTCACCTGTAGCAAAGGAGAGAGACGAGACCATCATCATGTGGAACCAGGACCCGCAGCCTGGATCCTCTGCAGACACAACTGCCAGCCCCGCCATCTAGCCTGTTCCTTCCACCTTAGCTCTCCTCCTCAGACTTACCGTAGTCCAGAAATGGTGTCTCCACAGCTGTCTTCTGAGCCGAGAGCACATCGCTGCCCATGAGCAGGAGGATGATGCTTCGGAGGAGCTTGTGGGCGTCGATGAGCGCTATCTCAGGTGTCTGCCAGCCTGCGCAAGCGTGGGGGGAAGGTGGGAGTGACAAGAAGGAAGATGATGTGGCCAGAACTTCCACCACCTTCAAACAGTAAGAAAGCAAATGCGAAGCACGCTCTCACCCTCTCCCTCCACACTCAAGGCAGACAGAGCTAATCAATCACAGAACTCTCTCCCCCGAGGCCACATGGAGTCTCAGAACCCTTGTCAGTGTCGTGTTCAGGGCAGTCACTGAGCAGTCAGTTAGAGTCAGCAAGCAAGCTGAAACTCATCTGCTATCTCAGGCCTGCTCTGGGCAGCTTCTAGTTAGGCTCATCCACGCAGCTGGACAGCAGAGGGGACGAGGGCAGAGAAGAGCTGACAGCGGACAAACCACACAAGGAGGGCCATCCACCCTCTTCTTTCACCTTGGGCACAGAGCTGCTCCCACAGGGAGGCCGAGAGGCTGCCTGATGAGAGGCTCAGGTAGACTGCCACAAGCTGCAAGGCCTGGACGCGCAGCAGGTACCAGGCCTTGGATGGCCTCTGGAGGGCAGGGTCCCGAAGCACAGACAGCAGCAGAGAGGCACCCTCAGCCACCTGGGGGGAGGGGGAAGGGGCGGAGGAGAGCAGTGGGTGAGGCAGGATCAGCAATTCAGAGCTCAAGGTGCCCCTACGGATCACGTAGCCCAAACCCCTGCTTTTCAGATGATAAAAGCTGGAGAGCAAACCAGAGCCTGAAAGGGCAGGAGACTCAGCCAAGTCACACAGCTAGTGTGTGAGGAAGCCCAGCCTTTTGGATCCCACTGGATCTCCAGTTGAGGGCGCCAGTGTCATCCCAGTTTCTAGTCACGGGACAGACTTTCCCCCTTGCCCCAGAGGGAGCTGGAAGAGGATGAAAAGGATGGAATGGCTCCTAGAGAAGCACACGTGGACGATCCACGGGAGAGGGCAAGGCGAGATGTTTCTGCTCCTCGGGGCCATGAACATTCTCCCCAGCTCCAGGGAAGCCTCAGGAGCCAGACAGAATATCTGGAGAATCCTAAAATCCTTCCCATACCCAAGACCTTCGGGGATCAAGAAAGTGAGAAGCACCTTCTGGCAAGCACAGTAGAGTTGACTTCGCAGGAGGTCACAGGTCAGGGAAAGGAGCAGGAATGTATCTGTGGTGCGATCCAGAAGCTTCAGACTTGATTCTGCCTCTTCCAGGTACAACTGAGGAAGCAGTCGGGGGTGCGTGAGCATGCTGGTGAGGAGAGGCAGCCGGACTCTCCAAATTAAAGCAGATTAAAGCATTTGCAAGCAAAATGTTGACTGTGTCCAATTAAATATTAAATTATTTCAAATATTATAGTCTATGCAGGAATTATTCTCTCACTGACTAAAACGCTCATTTAGTACCTTTCCGTTAACCACTAAGCCAGAGAGACAAAGCTGGATAAGCTGTAAGCAGGCCCTTCCATGCAATAGCTTGCAATGCGGGGGCAGGGGGGGCGGGGGGGGTGTGGGCACCCAGGACCCAGGGAAAGTGGTTGATTTTATCCTTGAAGAAGGGGACATATAAAATGCTTTATGAAGGAGACAATTGAGCTACACCTTGAAAAGAAAGTATGGGTTTGCTGAAGGAAAATAAAGTTGGGGCGAGGGTGCATTTAAGGTGAAGGGTCTACCACAACCAAAGACAGCGGGGTACGTATGAGGAATATAAAGTAAGTGGTACAGATTAGCATAAAGTTCATGGTGTGGAGCGGCGAGACAAAGAGTGAACCAGAATATAGAAGGTGTGCAATCCAGAGTAAAGGATCTGGACAGTATCCCTCAGGTAGCGGAGAAGCCAATGTAATCCTTTAAGCAGGAAAAGAGATAAGATCAGATCTGTGCCTAACATGATGCCGCTAGTAGCCGGAGGGGAAAAGGGAGGAACTGGAGGCCAGGAGACCAGTTAGGATACATTGTTAACAGCCCGAAGTGAACAAGAAGCATCAACTGGGACAACAGAAATGGCTGGGAAACCCCGGATTAGCAGCGTATTGCCAGTGCAGACTAGGTAAGACTGAATGAACAGTTGGTTTGGCAGTGGGACGGAGAAAGATGCCTCCTCTCCCCCAGCTGCGTCCCAACCACTCCACACTTTACCATCCTTCAGCCAAATGTGGCACGGAAAGCAGAGAAGCCACTCCTTCAGTAGCCTACCTTCTCAGAGGAGAGCTGGGTCACCGAAGCCAGGTCCCCCTGCAGCCCCAGGCTAGCGCGGCTGGGCACTCACCTGGGCGTAGCTGGGACAGCCGAGTGTCAGGAGGAGCTGGGTGACGTGGCAGGAGGAGCCGGCTGCCTTCGCGTGGTCCTCCAGTCTCTGGGAGACGATCCGTATGAGCAGGAAGACCTCCAGAGCTCGCAGGGGCTGGGAGGCCAGGAGCAGCACATTTACCCAGCTCGTGCTCAGCCTTCATTTCTAGCCCCTCCTCTCCAGCCCTTTGGGACCTTGGTCTGACCTGAGGGCCTGGCTGGAATGTGGCCACCCAGACCGAGCAACCACTGGCCACCCTCAGGGAGCCGGAGAGGAAAGCAGCGAGGGCGTCTGCAAACCCTCCTACCCCCTCACTTGTTTTAAAGCCCACACGCCAGGTGTCTTCAATAGCCAGGATTTCCTGAGCGTTTGCTATGTGCCAGGCACTGTGCCAGCTCACTTTATTTTCATAGCAACTCTAACCCTAATCTTACAGACGAGGAAACTAATAGGTTAACATATGTTAAGCTGCTTGTCTAAGTTCGCATAACACGTATGTGGTAGAGCCGAGACTCAAATCTAGGGCTCAGGCAGCTTCCCAGGCTCCTCCTGCTAGGAATATGACCTAATGCCCACAGTAACAAAGATCCTCTATGTGCAACGTCCTTTTTCAGAGGTTCCTAACATGGGGTCCAGGGAAGAGCTTCAGGGAGTCCTTGAAACCTGACATTGCATGTAAAAATGTAAAATTGTATCTGTAGGCATTTATGTATTTTTTCTGAGTATACAGGTCTCAAATTATCTGATAATTATCAATAATTATGGCTAACGTTTGAGTATTCCGTTTACACACACCATCTTTCACGCATTATCTCACTGAATGCTAACAAGGCTATGAGTTAGTAGTATTATTACCCTCATTTTAGAAATAAGGAAATGGGCTTGGAAGGTTAAGCAACTTGTTTAAGGCCATGTACTAGTAAACGCTGGAGCCTGGATTTAACTCAGGGAGACTGGTGACACAGCCCACACTGGATGACATGACTTCTCAGCAAGGACACAGGCCAAAGAAGGTGAAGGAGCTGGGTTTCTGGCCCGTGTCAATGCCCTGCCCCGTTACCTTTGCCACCAGCTGATAGAGGGCCGCTAGGATCTGTAGGGAGGCTGCTGTCTGCTGCAGACACCGCACAGCGGGGGCCTGCCCCTTTGTAAGCACCTCCTTCCACAGGGCCAGGGCTTGGTCCAGGCATGTGGACTGAGCTGTAAGTCAGAAGAAAGGGACCAGCCATTCTCTCAGTGTGGGCATCTGGGGAAAGGTGGTCCTCTTCCCCATAATGGCCTCTGCCCTTGTGCCCACCTTCCACTCCACAGGGCAGCCTCCCTCACACCTGGGGCACCCACAGGAAGCCACAGAGGAGGCCCCATCCCACCACACTACGTTCACGGTCCTCACCAGCATCTGCAGCCAGGTTGAAGGCAATGTTACTGTATAGGAAACGATCTTCCTGGAGTTTATCTTCATAGTTCAGGTCATTGACTTCAAACTCCTCCAGGTTACGAGGGGCCTGGGCCCTCCGATCCCGCTCAATACCCTGGATGGGGCGACCAGGGTGAAAACACGGTTGTCACGAGCCTACTGGGGCCCAGGGAAAATAAACCCTGTATCCAGTCCTGCTCAACCCCACAGCAGCGATGCTCACCTCCTGCATTTTGGCCTCCAGGGTACAGATGTAGAGCCACAGCAGGGCCTGTGCTTTATCATCCAGAAGCCGATCCTCGGCCTGGGCCTCGGGCCTCACAGACTCCAGAAGCTGCAGGGCTTCCCGGATGGCATCCAAGGCAGAGCTACAGGGAGAAGATGCACTTAAGCCAGGCTACTGTGAGTGCCTGCCACGCTGTCCTGGGAAGGGCCTTCTGCAGCACAGCTGGCCTCATCCTTTGAATTGAGTTCCCATGACCACAGACTCAAGGGAGTGCTCAGGGACGTGGAGAGGGAAACGGGCTCCAGGAAGGGTAAGAGGAGCTAGGGCAAGAAGCAAGAGTGGCCTTCCCAGGCCTTCCTCCTCACCAGTCGGTCTGCTGGGCAAAGTCGTGATAGCAGAGCACCTGAGCCAGTTCCACCAGGTGGGTGGCTCGGGCCCAGGCCCCGGCCGGAGTTTCCTCGGGGCTCAGCTCTAGCAGGTCGCAGATGACATTGAAACGTTCCTGCCCCGTGTTGGCCCGCACCGCCTTGTAGGTCCGCAGCTCCTCCCTGAGCAGGACGGCCATGGTCTCTGGGTCCCAGCCACTCAGGCTGTCTCGCAGCGTCCTGAGAGAGGGCAGGCTCAGCACCGGGGAGCCCATGAAGCACGGCGCCTCTGCCCCAGGCCAAGGAGTCCCCGCCTCAGCTTGCTGAGAGCTCAGTTTCCAGTGGGGAAAGCAAGAGCAATTGCCTGTCACCGCTGTCCCCCCAGCTACCCAGCACAGTGGCTGGCACACAGTCGGCACTCAATCCATAATGATGAATGGAGGAAACAGTGCCTTTTTCAGACATGAGGATGAATGTGACCATGAGTGCCAAAGCAGCCCTCTCCAGGGGATAAAAATGGTTGTCCCCTCCCCACCAACTCACTTCAGCTGTAGCTCCTTGTCTCCGGCTCTGGCTGCATCCATCTTGACCCGGACCCAGAAGGTGACTGGCTCAGTCATGTGTTTGGGGCCACAGGGCTGCAGGGCTGCCAGCCACAAAGTCACCATCTTGCAGCCCTGGGCCTGTTTACCCAGTTTCTTCAAACTCTCTACGTGCAGCCGGAAGCATCTGTGCAACTGACCAGAGGAAGAAAACAGACCAAACTGGAGAGAGGAAGCAAGAAGTCTGTACCATGGGGGAGGATGTGTGTGCTCAGGGTCCTCCTGCCCCCAAGCCCGCCCCACAGACACCTAACAACTAAATATCTGGGTGCTCTCAACCTGAGGCTTCGACCCATCCCACCCATATATCCGTCACCCACACCCCTGCAAACCTGCGCCTTTTTTTTTTTTTTTGTTAGAAGATGTTGGGGGTTAGGAGTTTATTAATTTATTTATTTATGCTGTGTTGGGTCTTCGTTTCTTGTGCGAGGGCTTTCTCTAGTTGTGGCAAGCGGGGGCCACTCTTCATCGCGGTGCGCGGGCCTCTCACTATCGCGGCCTCTCTTGTTGCGGAGCACAGGCTCCAGACGCGCAGGCTCAGTAGTTGTGGCTCACGGGCCCAGTTGCTCCGCGGCACGTGGGATCTTCCCAGACCGGGGCTCGAACCCGTGTCCCCTGCATTAGCAGGCAGACTCTCAACCACTGTGCCACCAGGGAAGCCCCTCCTGACCCTTCTCAGCAAATCACCACCTTCTCCTGAGTTGGAAAGGCGAGACCATCTTGGCCTCTTCCTTCTCCCTCCCTCACACCAGTCACTTTCCAGGTTAATCCTTGACTTCTTGCACTCACCCACTTCTTTCCATCCCTTGGGAAGCTGTTTCAGTTCAGACGCCCACCCTTTCCTGCCTGGGCTGCTAGAGCCGCCTGGGTGCCTGGTGTTGTCCTTTCCTTCTGTTTATTCGCCACAGTGATGCCGAGAAGCCCAAGATACCAATCCGATACCAGGCCTCCACTTAAATCGAGAGGCTCATCAAACGAAACCCAAGGCGCTCTCTGACCCGTCTTGCCAACCCATCATTTCATGGGTATTCCTGCTTTATGACAGTGGTTCTCACTCTGGTTGCCCAAAGGACCACGTAGAGGAACTTTAAGAAAAATATCCAGATGCCTGGGCTCCAGTGCCAGAGATTCTGAAGCAATTAGCTTAGGACAGGCTTTAGAATTTTTTTTTTTCAGTTCACTCAGGTGATTCTAATGTCTAGTCAGGTTGAAAACCACTGGCCCAGGACAAGGCTAAATATAAAAAGTGAATCAAAAAAAAAAAAAAAAGTAAACATGAAAGCGTGGTGAGATTAAAAAAAAAAAAAAGTGAATGAATCAAAAAAATTAAATAACAGTACAGGTGAGGTCCGGGAAACACTGCCCCAGGTACTGCTGCCAGCATGCAGCTCCTAACTCTCTACTCCAAGGCAGGGTCCTGGCCAGGCCCTTTCACGCTACTCGAGCCCCTCCTCCCTTCAATATAACCTCCCTCCTGCCCTCATACCTTCTCAGGAGGCACCTCAGGATAGGTGTCTGGCTTTGCCAAGCCCAGGTGCTGACAGAGGGGCTCGGAGATGGCACAGGCCTCGGCATAAAGCTTGTGACTATAGAAGTTGTAGGCCAGGTTACTGGTGTAAGAGGCTGCAGGGGAGAGAGACGACAGCTGACCGCAGGAATGGTTCCACTGCCCTCTGCTGTTGGAGGGGCAGCAGAGAGATGCTAAACCTGTGGTCAGCTCAGCAGTCCCCAGATCAGCCAGGCACCCCCATCGCTAGGGAATGAGAACGGGACAGCTCTCCCCTTCATGCTCCAAGTCAGCCCATGCCCTCCATTCCAGGAAGGTAACCCCACACCAGCCAGCCTCTCTGCACTTGTTTTACAAGAGCCAAGTCCTCATCCCCACACAGGGCCTGTCTCTCCTCACATGCCAATCTCTGTCCTCATCTTGCTCCAAAGGTCAGCATTTTGGGGGAAACGCTCTGGCCTATCCTTTACTTCCCTCTCCTTCCCTCATTCTACTGAAGCCACAGTAGCCTCCCTGCTAGTCCTTGAACACGCCAGCCCCTCTCCTGCTGTAGGGCCTTGACACTGGCTGTTTCCTCTGCCAGGGGACGTCCTTTCCCAGTTTTCCACATGGTCAATTCCCTCACACCCTCCAGGCTGTGCTCATGTCACCCTCTCCAAGAGGCCTACTCGGACCACCTTTTTTTTTTTTTTTTTTTTTTTTTTGGCCACGTGGCATGTGGGATCTTAGTTCCCCAACCGGGGATTTGAACCCACACCCCCTGCACTGGAAGTGTGGAGTTCCAATGACTGGACCGCCAGGGAAGTCCCTGACCACCTGTTTAAATGGTAATTTGCCCCCCCTCACCTGCCCTGACCTCCTAATTCCCTTTCTTATCCTGCTCTACTTTTCCTTTCCCTCCATATTTCTGATCACTTTCTAACATGTTGTACTTCAATTATTCTACTGTTTATGGTCTTTCTCCCCCAAACAGAATGTGGCTTCATGAGAGCAGAGATCTTTGTTTTATTTACTGACATATCTAAGTACTCAGAACAGTGCTTAGCACATAGTAGGTACTCAATAAATATTCACTGAATGAATACAATTTTCCTAAGTTCTAGTTTAGGCAGCTTCTTGGCTATCGATGTAGATGGCTGGGAGAAAATAAAGAAGGTCTTCAATATCAATACTCTGTGGGAAGAATTTTCATACTATTAATTTTTGTGACTCCTGATGACCTGTGGCCAGGTTCAACCTGATAATATGAATATGAAAAACGCTCCAAAACCTTCTAGTGACTGAACTCATTAGGTTTATATGATTCAAACTAAAGGGCTATGCTTTTTGTAAAACTGAGGGGGAAATTTATTATGAAATACAAAACAGGTAAAACTAATTGATGCTGTTAGGATAGTTAGTGGTTACTGTTGGGGTGTGGGGACCAGAAGGGGGCACAAAGAGGGGTTTTCTCAGGTGTCTATGTCATGCTCTGTTACTTGACCTAGATGTTGGTTACAAACCCAGCTCACTTTGTAAAAATCCATCAAGCTGTCTGCTTATGATCTTTGTATTTTCCTGTATGTATATTTCAATAAAAAGAGTGGGGAGAAATATTCATGCCTGTTGGTTAATATATACATATACATAGTATATATACATATAGTAGATATACACAGTATATCTCTAGAGGGATACATAAGAAATTGACCATATTAACTGCCTCTGCAGAGCGGGACTTGGGTGACTAGGATTAAGTGCAGTAGAGGGACTTTTCGCTGTACGCCCTTTTGTGCAATTTGTATTTTGGATCATGTGAATGTTCTACCTGGTTTTAAAAAAATTAAGTTATAAATGTTCTACATTTTCATGAAACAAATACCAAGTCAGATTTCAAAGCCAATGAGAAAAAAATTCACATCTGCTATGATAAATGAGCCTCATCACTTCTCTCCTGCTGTTAAATACAGAGATCCTTATAAATATCTTCCTCACTGCCTCCCTAAGCCATAGGGAGGTCCCACAGAACTATCCAGCTACTGCTACTTGCCTGCCTAACAAGCGATGACCCTCCCAAGAACCCTGTATCTGGGCCCTAGGACACTAACCAGTCATCCCCAGGTAGTCAGTCAGCTCTCGGCCTGACAGGCCCTGTAAGGCCTCCATCATCCAGACAACAGTAGATTTGCAACTTTCCACTAGCTGGGCCAGGTCAGCCAAATCACCTTCCTGAAGGGACAAAAAAGGTGAGAGGAAACATAATAGGTCTAAGGTGATGTCCACCCCACCTCGTGTCCAAAGCCAAAGCAACCCCAAAGCTCTACTGAGGGCAGTCAAGCAACTCCAGACCCTAGGACCGGTCCAGGTTTTTTGATTCCAGATGGTACCTGACAGCCTTGGGCAAAGTCATAAACCACCGTAGTGTAGAGGTGAAGTCCCTGAAAGTGCATCTGAACCAAAGCCTGCAGTTGCTTGGCGGAGTCCCCACAGACCTGAGGAAGGAAAGGGGAGCTTGGTTTGAGGGACAGGGAGCTCCAAGCTGAAGACTGGCCCAGAGCCCTGGAGAGCTGAGACAGCCGGGGAGTAGGAAGAAGGACATCAGGATGGGCCACTGCCCTCTCAGCGTATACGAGGCTGCTTGCTGGCTGGCAGGCATGGTCCAGAGAGCAGCTTACCAAGGCGGGAGCCAGGGCTTCCAGATCTTACCCAAGACCCTAGCCCGATGGAGTCCACAGAACCACATTCCCACCCTACCTCTAGGTCCTTAACTCACGCCATCCTGCAGCTGCCGGAGGAGGCAACAGTAGCTTCCAAGAAAAGCAAAGAGGCCCAGAATGGCATCAGGTCCATAGTGCCCCTTGGTGCCTCGCTCCAGGACTGAGAGGAAGAACTGGCAGCTGTCACACAATGCCCGCAGTGCGGGTGACGGCGCCTCCATGCTGTTCTTCAGGACAGCTGATGCCTTGAGCAGAAGCTTGGCCACCGCCTGGGGTCCTCCCTCGCCAACCTGCTGAAGTTCAACTGCCAGCTGGCAAAGCTGGAGGCTGGGGGCCAGACTGGTGCTCCTCAGGTAATCGTAGGCCTTCTCCACTGCCCTCGTGGCTCTGGCGTGGTGGTGGCCCCAGCAGAGGCGACGGCAGTGTTCCAGGGTGAGCTCCAAGAGACAGAGGGCCCTCTGCGGGGAAAGAGGACCAGGAGAGCCCCCTCCCTCTCCCACCAAAGCTCTGATCACATGCCTGGAGAGCAGGTCACCTAGGAAATCAGCATCTGCTTCATTCAGACCATGCCCACTACCTTCAAATAGCTGATTGGCAGCTACCACTCGACAGGCTGTGGGAGAAGCAAAGTGGGGAACCTCACAAGGGGTACTTTCATCCTCCAAGAGTACTAGAAAGCTCAAGGCCTTTAGCCGAGCTGACAATGCAGCCTGTCGCTCCACCAGGGCTTCTGCCCCCTTCCAAAGCAGAGAAAAGCTGCCCCGAGCCACAGCCTCATAGTCCTGGGGAGCAGCTTTTCGAGAACACTGCACCAAGCAGGTATGGAGGGGCTGAGCGACTCGGAGTGTGGCCTCTGGGATTCCCTGTGCAGCAGTGTTCCGCAGAAAGATGAAGAGAATTCGTTCCAGGTAGAGGGGTGGGCGCTGGGGTGTAGACGTCAAGTAGCCATCGCAAGCCACCTCTGCCAGCTCCAGCAGGCTCCCCAGGTGCCTAGGGCAAGCCAGCTTGACAGTCAGCTGCTGGTTGCAAGCCCTCAGGATGGCATCACAAGCTTGCCTCCTCTCGGCATCAGATCGGCAGCTGGGAGAATCAGGTGGAAGCTTGGACAGGAACTCCTAGGAGGAGAAGAAGATGTGAATGAGGCTACCAAAGGAGAAAAAAAAAGATAGGGAAAGGAACTAGAAATGAGATGGCTCAAGAGTGGATCTCCTACTAATCTGTCTATTCAAATAAGTCAAAAAACAAAACAGCTCAGCTTGGTAAGCCAGGTGTATCCACAGCCAGACAGCACTCCCACCTTCAAGTCAGGCAGCAGCTCTTCAGCCTCCTTTGGACTTCTTAGCAGAGTCCCAAAGTTGACTCCTTTGAAGCTCCTCATGGTGCCGCGGGACTAGGGGAAAGAAAACGGATTAGGGAAGGCGGAGAAGATTTGTAAAGGAGCTAAATGAAGGACGGGAGAAGGGCTTGAAGGCCGCGGAAGGCGGGGGGTGGGGGTGGGGGCAAAAAATCCCATCAGAAATCCTATCGGAAAAACATACATGCCAAGACGCCAGGCTCCCGTTATAAACCGACGCTTCTGCTATTCCTTCCTCCCAGCCTATCCCCAGCCTCACTACCCGTCCCACCAACCAACGCCCCACACCGGAGGCCTCCACCGAGCTCTTCAGCACCACCAGGACGTCCCGAGGTCTCCCGACTCTACCTCGTAGAGACGCCCGGCCTCTTCCTCAAGTCAGCGCTGGGGCCCCATTCACCTCGGCGCATACATACGTTCACGAGTACCTCCAGGCCTTCCGTCCCAGAGATAGTTCTTCCCAGAGGCAGGACTTACCCACTAGACTGAGTACTCCGCAAGGATCCAAAATGTATCCTTCGTTTTCCGCGCCAGCCCCTCCTTTCAAATATGCCCAGCGACCAATCAGCGAGAGCTACGTAACGTCGGCGGGCCGCGAGGCGCGCTGGGAGTTGTAGTTTACTCGCCGCGCTGCGTCCTCACGTGACGCCGGCCGGCGGGGTTTAGCCGCTATGAGGGCGAAAGCCTTTCGGGAATGCGGGTTTTTCCACATTTTCTAGTCGGGGCCGACTTCCTCAGCTACATGTAGCTTAGCTGCTATTGTGAAGGCCAGTCCCCTGCCTCCTTCTCCTCCCCTTTATCTTCAGAGCTCGGAAAGAGTTTAAATTTGCAGACAAGGGAAATAGGTTAGATAACAAAAAGAACTTACTTGGAAACTCGCGGTTTGGGTTACTAGGAAAAAAGGGTATAGCCTTTCATAGAATTCTTTAAAAATATAGTTTTCCGGGGCCACTGACATGAGTACTGTGGCGACTTCCAGCTCTCTCTGCCTTCCAGCCTTGCTCCTTGCATCAGTTGGATTGTTTGAGGAAGACAGAGGATCTTCTTGATGGGGGATGGAGGGTAGAGGGGTGGGGTGGAAGCTGTGAGTTACGACGGGAAACTCATTCACTGGGATATTTCGCAGTTTTTAATCGCTTATATTCGGTAAGTACTAACTACTTCCCCAAACATACACGTTCACTTGGCTCTGCTTCTCTTCCCTTCCTCCAAAGAATTCAGTTCACAACTTTGGGTCTTCCAGTTAGCTTTTCCCTGATGAACTCTATTAACTCATCCTTCTCTGTTATTGGTTTTCTTCATCATCATCAACCTCTTTTAGGAGCTGAGAATCTAGCAGGGAAGACTATTTAAAAACAAACAACAAAAAAAAGCAATGACGAAGAATCTCAGCGCTGTAATGGTAATATTGCTGCAGGGGCTGAATGTGTATGATACATCAGTTCTCTCAGTACTCATTTCGTCTTGCTTACTCCTTAGCAGTCAGTGCTTTGACAGTGTTCTAGGACTTTTTCCCTATGTATATCTATTTGATTCTCCTGAAGGGCAGAAAACATCCTTTTTTTTTTAAAGAAGATGTTGGGGGTAGGAGTTTATTAATTTAATTATTTATTTTTGCTGTGTTGGATCTTCGTTTCTGTGCGAGAGGTTTCTCTAGTTGTGGCAAGCGAGGGCCACTCTTCATCGCGGTGCGCGGGCCTCTCACTATCGCAGCCTCTCTTGTTGCAGAGCACAGGCTCCAGATGCGCAGGCTTAGTAGTTGTGGCTCACAGGCCTAGTTGCTCCGCGGCATGTGGGATCCTCCCAGACCAGGGCTCGAACCCGTGTCCCCTGCATTAGCAGGCAGATTCTCAACCACTGCGCCACCAGGGAAGCCCTAAAACATCCTTTTTTTATGCGTCTTCTACTTCTAACAAAAAGGAAGTTCTATAGAGATCAAAAAGTGCTGACAAGGGACTTCCCTGGTGGACCAGTGGGTAAGACTCCTCACTCCCAATGCAGGGTGCCCAGGTTCGATCCCTGATGGGGGAACTAGATCCCGCATGCATGCTGCGACTAAGAGTCTGCATGAGGCAACTAAAGATCCCGCATGCGGCAGCAAAGATATGCCACAACTAAGACCCGGTGCAGCCAAAATTAATTAATTAAATGGTCCACATAAAAAAAAAAAAAGAACTACGATAAAACTGAAAAAAAAAAGTGCTGACCAATGTGAATTTGAGTCACATAATTCAATCCCTCACTTGAATCCCTGATGTTTACAAAGAGACAGTACGGGACAGTGAAAAGAGCTTTCAACTTGAGTTTGGACAGAGGAGCCAGGTTCTAGTCCCAGCTGAATTTATTATTAATCTGTGAAATGGGGTAGTAACATCTAGCCTCGCTCCCTGCCAGGGATTCTGCCAGCCTCAACTAGAACAGATATGAAATGCTTTCCAAAGGCCCAATGAGGCTTCGCAGCCGTTAAAAGGCGTGTTTTATATATAATGACATATGAAGATGCCAGAGATACATGAATGCTTGTTATAGTCTTCCTATGGATTTCAATCGTTTTAAAAAGAGAAAACCAAGATATACTTTTATGTAAAAAACAAGATATACTTTTATGTAAAAAACAAACAAGTTGCAACATGAAAGCTATGATTCATTTTTATTAAAAAGCATTCTATGCACTAGACTATAAACATTTAACAGTGGTATGACGAGCAGGCTTAAGGGAGCCTATAATTTTTTACATTTTATATTTATATTTGTAATATATTTATACATCAATATAAATATATGTATTTTAACATTATATACACATGTATTTACATTCACATATTTATATTAAATATATATTTCTGTATTTGCATTTGACTCTTTTACAATGAACCCATATTACTTTATTGTTAAAAATAATTATTGGGCTTCCCTGGTGGCGCAGTGGTTGAGAGTCCACCTGCCGATGCAGGGGACACAGGTTCGTGCCCCGGTCCGGGAAGATCCCACATGCTGCGGAGCGGCTGGGCCCGTGAGCCATGGCCGCTGAGCCTGCGCATCTGGAGCCTGTGCTCCACAACGGGAGAGGCCGCAACAGTGAGAGGCCTGCGTATCGCAAAAAAAAAAAAAAAATTATTAAAGCAAATGTGACATATTTTTATAACATTAGGTCTGATCCCAAGCATGACAAACTTTTGTTTGTCTAATAATTCTATTCTGTGGTTCTGTGGGGAAGTGGTGGCAAAAAATAATAAAAGCAACAAGGAGAACCACAGGATTGGGGTTAGGGAAAGTGTGTTGGGGAGTGGAACCTAGACCCAGCCAAAGGGTCATGGCTATTCACTGGGGGTAGCCATTCCCCTCCCTGAGCAGGGACTGAATTTCCAGGAAGAGGTCATTCTCCAGCCTCAGAACGCAGTACTGTCCTCATGACCCAGTCCTCCTGCCTTCTTGTCCATTGGCTCCTGGTTCCTTGGGCTGTTTCCGTTCTCCTCAGGATCACTTAAATGCTCCAAATAAAATAATTATATATCCAGCTGGATGGAAAGTCAGAAAATCAGGAGCCTCTCTTAGTGAAAGATGGTGGTGTGTATCAAGTCTGACACCAAGCTGACCTTCCCACTTGAGGAAGAGGAAATGAGTTCAAGTGGAACACACTGACACCCTCCTCAGCTGCTCACATACCCCAAAGTAGAAGGCTTCTCAGATAGCTTGATCCTGCTCTCTGGGCCAGGACCAAGGATAAACACTGCTGGGAATCACCCAACCACTGGGATGGGTTGGAAAGTTCTATACCCCATTACAGTCCCATCCACTCATTCTCACACCCAAATCTGGCTAGGCTCAGCTGGATTGAAAAAGTTAAACAATAAAATATGAACGCAAACACTTATGTAGTACTTACACTGGGGGCCAACTGCTGCTCTAAGTGCTTAATTTAATCCTCACATGAGCCCTAGGAGTAGAAACTACACCATCATCCCCATTTTATAGATGAGGAAACTGAGGCACAAGGTTGAACCCAGGCAGTCAGGCTCTGACTCCATGCTCTTCACCAGTTCCCTCTGCTGCCTCTCAGCAAGGCATCACAAGCAGCGTTCTGCAGGCAGCATGCGCCTGGTGAAGCAATCCCTCATTTGCCCCATATGGGTAAATATCCAAAGGTGGGCCAGGTGGCCACGGCTAAGTGCTCCCACACTCTTGCCCTTCTCCAGGGACAGGGCTCAGGAGGAGGGAAGAGGGCTAGAGGGGGAAAGGCAGGTAGGTGAAGACCCAGGGGACAGAGTCAGTACATGCCATATAGAAGGGGTACTGCGCAGACAGCAGGAGGCAAGGTTTGGCCTTGGCTTTGCCATCCACTTGCTACATGCCCTTTAAGTGGGTTTTCCTCTTGGGTAAAAAATTTCACCAGCACCTAGTAATACAGTGCATGGCATATAGTAGGTGCTCAATAAAAATATGTTTAAGGCTGACTGGACAATCTCTAAGATGCCTGTGAGCTCTTCACACCCGATGAGTCTTGACAAGAAGAACCCTCCCCACTCTATCTGCTACTAGCTCCTTTGAAGAAAGCTCAGCAGGGACAAAGCTAAGGGAAACTCATTAGTCTGTCTCCTCTACCCCCCCATTTCCCTGTCACTTAGGAATATGGGGCCTCCTCATGCTTCCATCAGTAAACAATTACTGTCATCCAAAACAACAAATCATTAACTAGGCTCTGGATTCTAGTCTAATAGATTTCCCAAATGGGCAGCTCTTGAAAAGCCATGTGTGAGCTAGCCTGTCTCCTCTCCAGACATTTACTGAGCACAGCCACGGGCCAAGCCCCCACTTGTGTGTATATATATGGGGGAGGCAAGGGCAAATAGGACACAATTTCCTCCTGTCTTCAAGGAGATCATACTGTGGTAGAGAGAGACGGAAAGTCTACAAATAACTAAAGTACATCGAGGTCCAGCTCCACAGGGCAGAAAGGGGAAGTGGAGTTACTGCAGCAGACTCTGTTTTAGCCTCAAGATGAGGGAAGGAAAAGATATCTGTTTTTTCATACTTAACCTCAGCTTCTATTCCCTGCAGGCTGGGTGGGGGAATGTGTTTTTTCCCTTGTCTGACTAGGGACCTGAGACCACCACTCTTCCCTCCCACTTGGCCTCACCCTGCAGGAGCACATCCACCCCACATTCCTCCTACACCAGGTGATACTATCTCGCCACACAGGTTTGGACCTGCAGCTCTTGGAAAGTCTTGCGTCTTCCTGTCTGGGAAGTAGTCTAGGACCCACGGAAAGGTCATCAACCTGTTTTCCAGACAGGTAGGTCCCTCATGCCCACCTCAAGCACATTCCAGGACACACCCTTGGGCCTACCCACCCTCCATCCCCACCCTTCTTAACTGCTGGCTCTGCTTCCCCTGAGAAGCCCAGGTTTGGGTGGGAGGAGGAAAGGCAGATACAATCGGAGGTGAGGCAGGGAGGGGCTCACAGAACTGGTGTTCCCACTGGTACTGTTTCCTGCCCTGATGGCTCCCTCACCCTCACTCACTCTGGGTGGGGAAGAGTCAGGTACAGACAAGATCCCAGTCCCTCATCCATTCACTGCTCTCTCTCCCTGGCAGCCCTTCACTTGGGTTTCATGCAAGGATACAGGAGCTGGTGGACCCCGGTGATGCTGGACAAATGGTGCCTCTACAGCCGCAGAGGCAGAAGGCAGACAGCACACATGTGCTGAGCTGCAAGCTTGCTCCTGAAGGAAGGCTCCGGATTTGCCCCAAGGGGTGGTCACAGACGCAGCTCAAGCCCCTGGAATCTTTGCTCAGTGGCATGGGCATCCACCCCATAGGCTCCAGAGACTACCTCACCCTGGATGTGGAGCAAGGTGTTTGCTTGGCAACCGGGGAGGGTGCCTGACCCCAGAGTAACAAGATATAGAGGATCTAGGGGCCTCAGGCATTTCCCACCCATTTCTGTTGAGAGGCAATTCCACAGCTCTCAGTTTAAGCTGGAGGCAGTCTTAGGCTCTTTTTTCTTTCTTTTTTTTTTTTTTGCGGTACGCGGGGCTCTCACTGTTGTGGCCTCTCCCGTTGCGGAGCACAGGCTCCAGATGCGCAGGCTCAGCGGCCATGGCTCACGGGCCTAGCCGCTCTGTGGCATGTGAGATCTTCCCGGACCGGGGCACGAACCAGCGTACCCTGCATCGGCAGGCGGACTCTCAACCACTGCGCCACCAGGGAAGCCCTGGAGGCAGTCTTAGAGAGGCTAGAACTACAAACCTTCTGCTGGTAACCCCACCTCTCACCTCACAACCTCCAGCTGCCGTCTCATCAGAACTACTGAGGTGGGTACAGGTGAGGATGAGTAAATCAAATCGATGATCAATTAAAAGTGTTTATTTTTAAGTAGAAAGGGGGAAGAGAGTGACACAGAGGCAACTTTTGGCATCTTCTTTCCGGGCCATCACCCCCATGTGCTTCCCAACCCAAAGCACTGGCAGGAGGGGCCCCGGGACAGGATGAGGGGCCAGACAGTCGCAAAGTCACAGAGAGATCTGTACAGCCCTGGAGAGGTGGGATTCAAGGATCCATCCCAGCTCCCTCGTCCTGGAACAGGATTAGAGCTCAGGGGCATAGGGCTCCCCGGTGGGTGAGGGCACCCGCAGCTCAGCATCATGCCTGACCACGGTGAAGAGCCCCACCACCGCCAGCAAAGCCATCACCATAACGGCGGAGCAGATGCTGAACATGTTCCGAGTGCCCGTTTTGCGATCGCTGTCATGGAGGACCAGAAGCCCCAAGCAGGCCAGTAAGTGCAGGGGCACCCGGAACCAGTTGAGGACACCAGCTTGCTCTGTCTCAGGGATCACTTTTCTCCGCAGGAAGCCCATGCTGGGAAAGTACAGCCCACAGGCTAACTCGATAAGGAGGAAGGCTATAAAGGACTCCACTGGACTTTCCTGACCTGGGCTGGTAGAGAAGGTCAACATGAAGAGGGAGAAGACGACGATGAGGACAGCGAGGGAGACTAGGTGCATGGGCTGAAGGTGGTACCTCTTGGAGGTAGCGATGCGGTACAGAGAAGAGCCGAGCAGGCTGGCTGCCATGAAGCTGGAGAAGATGATGCCCAGCGGGGCCCCATGTGGGTCCAGCACAGGCGTCCAGAGGAAGACAAAGATGAAGATGACACTCTCAAACAGGGCCTGAATGGTGCCTAGCAGCAGCACACGACGGTCCGACAGGAGACAGCGCAGACCCCCAGCACAGGTCCTGGGGAAGGCACGCTGCCGACCGTAGTTCTCTCCCCAGTTACGGAGGGCCAAGGCTCCAGCCAGAGCCAAGAGAGGGATGGCAGCCACAAAGGGTGCCACAGGCCCCAGGCCCATCCAGCAGGCCACGGCCTCAGCTGCCACACCTGCCACTACAGCCAGCACGTGATTCCAGAAGGCAGCTCGGGCAAAGGTAGCCGGGATCCACTCTGCGGGGAAGTCATGCCGTTCCACATGCTCGTGGATGTACCAGGCCTCAAAGGCCGAGAAGAGCAGGGCTGTGGACAGCCCACCAAGTGCTCGGCCCACCAGCAGCACAAAGTAGTCCTGAGAGAGTTTGGTTAAGCAGCAGAGAGAGTAAGTGAGGGAGAAGAGGACACAAGACTTCTTGCGACCCAGCCAATCCACAAGGGAGGAGGCCACCAGTCCAAAGAGGACTGTGGAGGCAAGGCCGCAGACATAGAGGATGGCGATTTGTCCCTCCAGGAAGTGGTAATGTTGATAGAGTTTATAGAGGTAGGGGGCCTGGAGCCAGTCAGCCGCCAGGGCCAGGAAGTAGACCTGATAGAAGTCCAGTTGAAACCGAAGGAAGGAGGGATTGCTGCAGGCTCTTCCAGAGGGCTTAGCCCGGCATCTTGACAGCTCCAACCCCAGGCAGGAGGCCAGGAGGACCACAAAGGCAAGGTAGGCAGTCACCAGCATGGCCGGCCCCCGGAAGACCTAGGGAGAGAACGGGGCTTCAGAGTCACATCCATTGACCGGATAGCGCCGTCAAGGAGCTGCGTGTCTAAGCAGAAGGCAGCTCCACCCAACCCCCGCTGCCACCTGCACTTCCCCACCCCTCAACTCCACTCCCCCGGAGCTCAGACCAGAGGGACCAGCTGGGTGGGTGGCAGGAGTGGCCCACCAGAGCGGTCTCCAAGGACACTGTGCGGCAGGGAAGGGGTGGGAGAAGGGAGAAGATTGAGCATTCGCCCCATCCTTGCCTGGTATAGCAGAGAGGGAGTTCCTTCACTAATCCCAGCCCTGCAGTCAAGGGGCTGCTGCCCTCTCCCACAGTAGCTTATGCATACAACACTTCCTTCTGTTACCTCCCATCCTCTTTGGGGAGCCCGTTTTTGCCCTCAATGTCTCGTCATCTGTCCCGGGCATCCCCACCGCCCGCGCGGGCCTCTCGAGTTGCTTCTGGGTCACGCGCGTGCATCTCAGACTCTCCCTCCTCCAGGTCAGGGCACCCCCCCCACACACACACAATGCGCCCCCTAGTCCCTGCCCAGCGCCGCCACATCCGCTCGCGCCTCGCCCAGACACCATTTCACCTGCTGCCCCGGTCTGCGGGGACGCTCCGGACACGCCCGGCTCCAGGCCGCCTGCCCGCCCTGCCCGCCCTGCCCGCCCTGCCCGCTCTGCCCGCTCTACCTCCGGCTCGGGTTCCCCCAGCGCGCCCGCCCCTCACAGCCTGCTTCCGGGAGCCTGGGAGCCCTCTGGCCGCAGCCATGATGGGTCCCGTCACGTGACGGGGGCGCGGCGCTCAAACTCCGCCCCTACTCCGCCCTCTTGCCCCAACCGGGGCGCTGAGCTCCGGATGCCTGCTGGGGCTCAACAGGAGGCGGTGGTGGTCGCTGCTCCGGGTTTAGCCCTGTCCGCTGCCCTCCCGTGACACCCGCTCCTTCGACTCCTGGATACCTACGGGGCCCCCTGGAAGTAAAGACACAGTTTCTGTCTCTTCGTCCGTGCCCTGGGTTAGGGAGCGCAGCAGTGTCTGGGAAAATGCCAGCAGTACCGCAGAGCTGGCGCTCGAGCTTCTTGAGGAACATCGCCGCCCCAAGCCGAAACAGGCTCCTCGCTTCCCTCCTCTCCCAGAGTAGTGACCTCCAGGCCAGAAGTCAGTATGGCCCAGACACCTGAGGGAGGCAGTGTGGTGTAAAGGACTTGGACTTTGGTTTGCAGACGGCCAAGGCTCAAATCCCAGCCCTGTGGCCTCGGGCAAGCCATATGACTTCTCAGTGTCCCAGTTTCTTGGTCGGCAGTCATAGGAGGGCAGCGCCCAAAGAAAAAAGGCTGAAGTTCAGTGGCAGTTAAGGGTTAAGAATTTCAGCCTTGGAGCCGGATGCCCACCCTCTGCCACTTACCAGCTGTGTTACCTTGGAAAGGTTATTTAAACTCTTTCCAGCCTAGTATTATCTCCTCAAAACCCTCCAATGGTTTCCCATCTCACAAAGCATAAAATCCAAAATCACTATAATGACCTACAAAACCCTCTGTCCCCTGTTCCACTGCTACATCTCTGACCTTATCTCCTACCATTCTCCTTCCTACGCCTTCTCCATCTATACTGTCTACCACCAGGGCCTTTGCACACTGTGCCCTGTAAAGTTCTGGTTCTTCTCCCAGAGATCCACATGGTTCCCTCCCTCAGCCCCTGCAGTTCTGTCTTCAAGTGTCACCTTATCAGAGAGGCCTTGCTTGGCCAACCTGTTTGAAAAAACACCACCACCTCTGCCACAGTAATCTACCTGCTTCCCTACCAACTCTCTATTCTCCTTTGCTGCATTTTCTCCATAGCACTTAACACCATCTGGCACACTATATATTTTGCTTAGTTACTATTTCTTCTCCCTACAGATTTTCATCTGTTTTGTTCACTTGTATTCCCAGTACTTAAAATGGTTAATGGTACATAAAAACATTCAATAAATATTTGATGAATAAATGAATGAATAATACGTGTAAACTACTCTAAAAAGTGCTGGTCTTTATTAGCTGGTAACACTTATCAAACAGTTATTATGTACCTAAGTTCTGTCTTAAGAAGTCCTGGGCCACCTGCTGTAGATGAATTGTTTAACTGTCACAACAACCCTTTAGGTAGTTACTATGATTATCCTTCAGAATTGGAAAGGTTAAGTAACATGACTAGAGTCACATGGTAAGAGGTAGAGTCAGAACTGGGACCCAGATCTTTCCAGTTCCACACTCATGATTTCTAAGAAGATTAAATGGGTTCACCCACCTGCACAGGTGATTAGCAAATGTTGGTTTTCTTTTTTAAAAATTTTTATTTATTTATTTATTTTTGGCTGTGTTGGGTCTTCGTTTCTGTGCGTGGACTTTCTGTAGTTGCAGCAAGCGGGGGCCACCCTTCATCGCGGTGCGCAGGCCTCTCACTGTCGCGGCCTCTCTTGTTGCACAGCACAAGTTCCAGACGCGCAGGCTCAGCAGTTGTGGCTCATGGGCCTAGTTGCTCCACGGCACGTGGGATCCTCCCAGACCAGGGCTCGAACCCGTGTCCCCTGCATTGGCAGGCAGATTCTCAACCACTGCGCCACCAGGGCAGGCCCTGTTGGTTTTTCTTTATACTAAAGTTTGGAGGGTAGAGGGTGGGAGGATCTGGAATTATAACTTGAGAAATACTTTCTTATGATAAAGTAAACAGCTGAGATTTATATCCTACAAGTTCCAAGTTGCCTTTATCCCTAACTGGCAAACTTCTAGAGAGTAGAAAAGGTATTGGTTCCCATGCATTTGTCTAGAAACACGAAGGCTCAAAAATCATCATTTCCCAAGGTCATTCAGTGAGTGAGGGCATAAGGGATCGAAATGGCCTTCTATTCTGATCCTGGACTGAAACCCCTTGAACTCCTGACACCCAGTCTCTCAGTTCCTGGTGGTCTTTTCTTTGAGGGAGGAGGTCATCCTGAATGAAGGCAGGGAGTGGGACAGGATGGCCTTACGTGCTTTGTCTTCTGTTTTCCAGGATGGAGGCCAGTGCTCTCCATTATTGAGTTGCATTTTGCTCAGAAGCACCTGACAAAGAGAGACTTTAAGGAAGATTACATTATTTTGGATTACTTTTATTGTAGGACCTATTCAAAATATGTTAACTCTTTAAGGTTCCCCTGGCCCCTCGAAGCTGTGAAGCACAGCTGGGAAATGTGCCAGCTGAGCAGCAGGGGACTGAAGGGGATAAAGGACAGCCTGGGAGTGCAATTCCATCTCTAGGACACACTCCTAGTAGAGGGCAAGGAGGGCTGGGGTCTCTGTGTGGGGAGTCACAGGGGAAGTCTGGCTTTCAGGGCAGGTGGGGAGGATGCTCTGGGAATTACTAGGAACCATGCTTACCAGAGGAGCATCATTTAAAACCTCTGTTATGAAAATGTTCAAACATACATAAAGGTAGAGAGCATAGTTCTATGAAACCCTATATACTTAATTCAACAATATTGATTTTTGTACCTTTGTTTCTTCTCCTCCTTTCTTTCTTTTTTCGTTTGCCAAAATACTTAAAATTAAATACATCACTTCACTCCATACTCAGTGTGCATCTGAAATACGGACCTTTTCCTACATAACCTCAAAGCCATTTTCACATTTAACAAAATCAACACAGATTCCTTGGCATTGTAAGTACTCAGTTCATAATTAAATGTTTCCAGCAGTCTAAAAATGTCTCTTTACAATTGGGTGGTCCCAATCAGGAACCAAACAAGGTCTCCCCACCACCACCACCAGCCATTGACTAGTTGAAGAAATCCAGTCAGATCTCCTTTAGAATGTCCCACGTTCTGGATATGTTTTCTCACTTCCTTGTTTTGTCATTTAATATGTTCCTCCACCCCCCATGTTTCTCATTAAATGGAGGTTAGCTCTAGAGGTTTGATTAGAATCATGTTCAGTTTTTTTGTTTGTTTCTTTGTTTGGCAAGAGTCCTTCACAGGTGGTGCTGAGTGCTTCAGATTGCATCACATCAGGAGGTACAGGGCATGTGGTTGTGCCATTTTTAGCGATGCTAAGATTCATCAGTGGGGTCAGGTAGTGACAGCCTTATTCCTCCATTGTAAAGTTCTCCATCAACCACCATCCTTGGTTTCATCCATTGACGATTCTTGCTTTGATCAATTATTTCATTAAGGGGTTGCAAAATGGTGATTTTTCTAATTCCATATTCCTTCTACATTAGCTGGAGTTCTTCTGTAAGTAAGAAGTTTTCTCCACCACTTAGAGCTATTTGGCCACCCTGAAACATAAGTTACACAGGACAGGCAGCATAAATGCATAATTCTTTTTCTTTCTGGTTGCCAATTTTCAGAATATGAAGTTGGGAGAAAAACTTCATTTTTTAAAAGTTTTGGGCTTAGAGCTGAGTAGGGATGGATGGCCTGGACAGTGGGCAGGGGAAGAAGGGTCTATTCTGGTAGCTCTGTCCAGCCCTCACTCATTCCAGGGCATGGGGTGTTTGGGGGACAGCTGGACAATGGAGGACTTGGTGTCCTGGCCCCTGGGCAGCAATGAGATGGGCATGACATAGGCCTGGTGTGCAGGCAGCTGCAGGACCCAGAGAGAGAGAGAGAGAAAACCAGATTTTGGGCAGGCAGAAAGTGAGGTAGGAATTGAAAAACAGCTGGACCCAGAAGACAGGAACAAAGACAGAAAGGGAAATAGAAATGGAAGAGATCGAGAATGACTTGCACCCAGAAGCAGAATAGGACAAAGGAGAGAGGCAGGAGGTGAATCAAAAGACCAAGGAAGAGGAACTTCCCTGGTACCGCAGTGGTCCCAATGCAGGGGACGTGGGTTTGATCCCTAGTCCAGGGAGATCCCACATGCGGTGTAGCAACTAAACCCATGTGCTAAAACTACTGAGCCTGCGCTCTAAAGCCTGAGCTCAACTATTGAGCCTGAGCTCTAGAGCCCGAGCCACAACTACTGAAGCCCCTGTGCCTAGAGCCCACGCACTGCAACGAAGAGTAGCCCCCGCTCTCCACAACTAGAGAAAGCCCACAACGAAGACCCAACGCAGCCAAAAAAAAATTTATTTAAAAAAAAAAAAGGAAGAAAACAAGATTTTAAATTGGATGGGGAAAGGGAGGGACGAGTGGGGGAAACAGATGTAGAGATACAAGTTAGGTGAAGGCAGAAAGTCCAGGTGATAGAAACAAGGAAACAGAAATGGAGAGAGTGGTGTAGAAAGCTAGAAGGAAAGATAAGCAGAAGGATAAACAGAGATAGAAAGGAAAGAACAAAGGGTTCCAGAGAAGGAGGTTGAGAAAGAGAAGATTGAAACAGACCAGCGTCAGAGAACTTGGGGAATGTGGAGGGGTGCTTAGGGGCTCTCAGCTTAAGATCCAGTCCCACGCAGATGCCAAGGTCTATCACTTCCAGCTTCCTCTTGGTGGCTTCTCCAAACCCCCAGCCCCAGCCCCACCCCCAGGGACAGGGGACTTATGACTAGCTATGTGTGGATGGGATCATTGGGACCCTGAGTCAAGGGTTCCCAGCTTCCATCATCCCCCTGCCAGATGAGCATGGATGTAACAGATGGGATTATTGCTGGAAGATTGAGGTCATGCGGCTGGGCGAGCCCTCAGAGATTTGAGAGATAAGACATCCAGGTAGAGAGCGCCAGGTTCCTAGAAGCAAAGGACCATGAAGGATGTCATGATATCCAAGGGGAGGGAGGAACCAAGAATTCTCTGCTCAGCCTCTTCTTCTGGTCCAAGAGCCATTGACCTTCCTTACCAGGCTCATGATGAGAGGTAAGGGATTCAGAGATTCTTGGGTCATTTAGGGATATGGGTGGAGGTCCACACGGCAAGAAAAGTGGTCCCTGGACAAAGGATCCCCTGTCGCCTCTAGAGGAAGAATCCATCTCATCCACGCAAACTGCAGAGAAGATGAGCCAGGACGGGTCTCCAGGGGAGGGTGACCAGAGGGGAAAATGGCCAACTTGCTCACCTTCAGGGGCCGTGGGAGAGGCTCTGAGAAGAACACTTTCCATTCCAGAAGTTGCAGAAGAGGAGGTTCTGGAACCAGTGAGAGCATGCCCAGAAACTAGCTTCAAAGCAGACGTCCCGGGACTGAGGAGGAGGCCGGGGGATCTCAGCAGCCAGCCTCCTCTCCCTGCCTGGGTGAGGGGTCCAGCTGATCCTTCTCTGTCCTCCAGAGCTTCTGCCTCCTCCCTGAGGAAGCAGCTGCAGAAGTGTCCTGGAAGACTGGCAATCTCTCAAGGGGCAACAGCCCAGCTAGACTATCAGACAGTGTCGAGAGGTGCGGTGTCCCCTGAAGCAGCAGCTGCAGCGGCCGGCGGAGCCTGGAGGTCCCCGGGCAGCCCCCCGGCCACGGCCACAGCTGTCACTGCAGCCCAAGCAGGAGCTGGAACAGGCGGCTTGACCCCTGGAGCAAGGGTACATGGGGCAGGGAGAGGGGTGGCAGCAGGTCAAATGCGGAGCAGAGCAGGGGCTGCAGGAACTGAGGGGACAAGTCAAGGGCGGACAGGCAGGGCAGGGAGAGCAGGGGCAGGTACAGGGTGGGCCAGGGAGGCCGGGACAGGAGGGGCAGGGAGCTGCGTAATAGGGATAGGTAGTGCAGGAGCAGGTGGCAGGGGGACAGCCAGGGCAGGGGCAGGCACAGGGAGAGGGGGGGCAGGACAGACAAGGGGAGGCAGCTGGTGGGCCGTGCCCGGCGGGTGGAGGGGGATGTTGGTGGCTGGCCTTCTTGTTCCGAGGCCCCAAACGTAGGCCCAGAGAGAAGTCCATTCAGCTGCAGGAGCGGCCAGGCTGGGGGGTTGGGTGAAGGGGAGGGCAGGGGTGGGGTCAGAGGGGGGACAGTGGGGAGCAGGGGTGTGGGCAGGA
The DNA here is from genome assembly GCF_003676395.1 of Aethalodelphis obliquidens. NCBI lineage: Eukaryota > Metazoa > Chordata > Mammalia > Artiodactyla > Delphinidae > Aethalodelphis > Aethalodelphis obliquidens. The sequence continues at coordinate 4,611,770 of NW_020837952.1, read as the reverse complement.
TTAAACTTAAGCCACTGCTGAGCCTCTCTGAGCCTGCAGCAGCTCAGACTTCCCCAGCTAGCCCTCCGCTTCCTGGCCTGCCTGCTCCCCTCCCCTCCACTGAGAACCCACCAAGGGCACCAGACCAGAGCACGTCCTCCAAATAGCATGTGCACTTTCATGCCTCCAGTCCTTTGTTTCCACTCTTCCTTCTGCTCCCAGTGCCCTTTCTCTTTTCTCCACCTGGCGAGGTCCCATCATCTCTGAAGTCTTCCCCTTTATTCAATCAGAAAGTATTTCTTGGGAACTTCCCTGGTGGCACAGTGGTTAAGAATCCGCCTGCCAATGCAGGGGACACGGGTTCGAGCCCTGGTCTGGGAGGATCCCACATGCCGTGGAGCAACCAAGCCCATGTGCCACAACTACTGAGCCTGCGCTCTAGAGCCCGCGAACCACAACTACTGAGCCTGTGCGCCACAACTACTGAGCCTGTACTCTAGAGCCCGCATACCACAACTACTGAAGCCCGCGCGCATAGAGCCCATGCTCTGCAACAAGAGAAGCCACCGCAATGAGAAGCCCGCGCACCGCAACGAAGACCCAATGCAGCCAAAAATAAATAAATAAATTAAAAAAAAAAAAAAAAGTATTTCTTGAGCTCCAGGCACCTGACACCTGCCCATCACTCTCCAGCCCTGAAGGCCAGAACGGCTGCTTCAGGCTCCCATATGGTCCCTAGAGGAGACGTCGGGAAGCAGCAACAGCACCAGCAGATGCTCTGAGACTCTGAGACTGAGCCAGGGATGTTGGTGGGAGCTGGCAGGGGAGGGAGGAAGCCTAGGTTCTGGGAGTTTCCAGACAGGGCAAATCCCAGGTGTGAGGGTTGGGGGAGGGGCTGGCTGTCTCTGGGAGCCTGACAACCAGCCTGGACAATTATTATTTGAGGGCCTGTCATGCAGCAGGCACTGGCCATGGGACAGAGCAAGACAGCTTACTTTAAAGTGAGGGGTGGGGCAGGGTGGAGACAAAAACCAAACAGGTAAACAAACAAAGGTAAACAAACAAATACATTAGCTTACTTCAGAGCAAGGGAACGGCTATGAAAAACAACAGGGTGGGGGCTTCCCTGGTGGCGCAGTGGTTGAGAGTCTGCCTGCTGATGCAGGGGACACAGGTTCGCACCCCGGTCCGGGAAGATCCCACGTGCCGCGGAGCGGCTGGGCCCGTGAGCCATGGCCACTGAGCCTGCGCGTCCGGAGCCTGTGCTCCGCAACGGGAGAGGCCACAGCAGTGAGAGGCCCGTGTACTGCAAAAACAAAACAACAACAACAAAAAACCAGGGTGATGTGATGACTCAGAGAGGTGGACCCTTCAGGAGGGGCAGCTAGACAGCCCCCAAACAGTCAGCTATGATGGCCCTTAAGGGTTTGGGAGGAGATAAAAGCACTGGCAGGAACTTCCCTGGTGGTCCAGTGGTTAAGACTCTGAGTTTCCAACCTGCATGCCATGTGGCAAAAAAAAAAAAGTGCTGGCCGACCAGGGGAGAGCTGCTTGAGGCTGAATGGAACCCAGGTGGCTGGACTACGAAGAAAACTAAAGCTGAGAAGGGTATAAGGAGGGCTGGAGGTTGCAATAGAAGATTCAGTGGTCGGGGAAAGCGCCAGCGAGAAGTGACATTTTAGCAAGGACCTGAAGAAAGTGAGGGAGAGAGCCATGGAGATAGCTAGTGGAAGAACATTCCAGAGACGGGGGACAGCAAGTACAAAGAGCAAAGGGGAGAGTCACATGGCACAGGCAGAGAGCCAGGTAGAGGCCCTGGGAGCTACGGCAGTGACTTGGATCTTATTCCAAGGAAAAGAGAAGACCACTGAGAGTTTTAGGTAAGAAAGGTGTATGGGTCTTCTTGATCCTACACCTGCCCCTGGTTAGAACGTTCTGCTTCCTGTGTAACTGATACAACCATTTTGGAAAACAGTTTGGCATTATCTGGTAAAAATTGAGATTTCCTGTACATACATTTTGACTCTTAGTTTTACGGCCTAGAAAAACTCTTGCATGTATGTACTGGGAAACACACACAAGAATGTTCTTAGTGGCATTATGATAGCCCAGACTGGAAACAACTCAAACTTTCACCAACAGTAGAATAAAACAATTAACTGTGGTATATTCAAGCAACTGAATGCTCTGTAACAATAAAAAAGACAGTTATGTGCAACAATTTGGATCTCTCTCACAAACAAGAAGTTGAGCAAAATAAGTAAGACACAAAAGGGTAATACAGTGTCATTCCGTTTATATAAACCTCAAAAACAGGCAAAATTAAGTAATATTGATTAGGGATGCATACATAGGTGCTAATCCTATAAAGAAAAAGAAGGAAATAATTATCACAAAAGTCAGGATGGTGGTTACTTCTTAAGGGAGGGAGGGGATGATGGGAGAGTCACATGGGAACTTCTGGAGCAGGAAGTACTCTATTTCTTGACCTGGATGCCAGCTGAGTAGGTATTCGCTTTATTCCAATTTATTCTGTACCCTGTTCATAATATATTTCTTTACTCTTTCAGAAAGAGAAAATAGAAGTACTGTTTCTTTCTCCACTCCATTGCGCCTCATTCAAATCATTATGCTGAAGTTAGATACTGCCGAGTTCATACACCTATCTTTCCCACTAGACCTTGAGTCAGCAACCTTCCCTGTCACTGGTCTGGCACCTGTCCGGGCCTGGCATACAGCAGATGCTCAATAACTGTTTTCTGAGTTGGATTGAACTGAACTGATTTTTTCTAAGTCTCTCATCTCATGGAGAGGTGGGCAGCTGCAGAAGAGGAGGAAGCCTGTCGTGGTGAAGAGACCTCAGGACCACCAAGACCTAGGTTCCCATCTTAGCTCTGCTATGTGCTAGCTGTGTGATGCTATTGGGCAAGCTGCTTAACCTCTCTGGTTCTCAGCTCCCTCCCCTGTGATGGGGTTGATAATAACTGCTACTTCTCTGGACTGCTTTGTGGATTAAATGAGTAACGTACATGCCCTAGCACAACGCCTGGCACATAGAGATGGTCAACGAAGGATAGCTTCCCAACACCCTCCCCCCAGCCCCACATCTTTTCTTTGAAGGGGTTCACTAGAAAGGGCAGCCAGACATCAAATATGGTCCCAGAAAGTGGGCCCACATCCTCAGGGCCCCTCAGGGCTAAGGCGGAGATGTAGTCTGGAGGAGAGCTGGCAGACAGGGAGATCCCACTGTAAGTGAACAGAACCCAGGCTGTTGGTGGGAGCTGGCAGAGGAGGTAGGACACCAGGGTTCTGGGAGTTTCCATCCAGGAGAAGTCCCAGGTGTGGGTGCAGGGGTGCCAGGCCTGCCCCACCCAACACCCTGGCCCCAGGGCATGTGGGCACAGGGAGGAAAACGGGTCAGAGCAGGGCTGGAACTTAACCCCATTGGTCCCATGACCTCTTTGCCAGCTCCGGAGGAGGCATGGCCACAAGAAGCCTGCTCCCTCCTCCAAAGGACCCTCCATCCCTTTTCTTCAGAACGAAAGAAGCTTGGAACCTCCGTGTCTGGGCAGGAGGGGCTGGAAGCCCCCCAGTGGACAGAGGAGAGATAACCCCATAACCCGGGATGGAGGTTCTGTACAAAACGGACTGCTGCACCCACCCACACTGGGCCTGGCCGCCACCTGGAGCAGTCAGCTCACAAACTCCGGGCAACTGTGGAAGCAGACATGCTCCTCATTCCAGGGAGTGGAACAGGTCAGGGCTGGATCCCAGAGGGGGAGGGTGCACGGTCAAACAGATCAGAGTAGAAGGGTTTTCTATCTGGTGAGGCTCCAGCCAGGCAAACTCAGGAATCCCTCACCCTGAGGGATTTGCCAACAATGTGCGGCCTTGTTTTCTCTATGTAATCTCAGGCCTATGCCTGTGGATTCCTCCTCCCTATCTGTGCCTCTGTTTCCCTTTCTGGAGGAAGAGATGAAGGAATGGGTGGAATCATTCCAGGGCAGGATCACCAGGTGTCCCAGGGGCCTGCTTTGGCCATTAGGAGGTGCTTACCATCCCTCCCTTGTAGCATATCAAAATCCAGGTGAGGAGGGACCTTCTTCTTTCTGGGGGAGCAGGGTGGCTGGGAGCCAGGACCCTGATTCCAGGGCCTTTGCACATACTCTTCTGCTGCCCTCCCTTCTCTCTACTGCCTCCCCACCCCCCCGCAAAACTCTTTTCTAATCTCCTTGGCTGGGGGAAAAGACTCTTCTACTATCCATTCTCACAGCACCTTATACCTCTCCACGCTGGTTGTCACTTGCAATTTTGTGGGTGATTTATTTCATGTCTGACTCCTCTACCAGACTATAAGCCCGCAAGGGCAGAGACCATACCCAGGGCCTAGCACAGTGCTTGGCATATAGCGGATGCTTAATGAAGATTCGTTGAATTAATGAATGGTGCATGTTCAGGGAAGAAATTCCTCGAGTTGTTTAGGCCAGTCCTAAAATGCTGTGTTTCAAAATCGAGGCCTTATTCTATGTGGGGATCTGGGCAGCTCTGAGGCTGGTAAGTATCTTCCACACACAAACTCATTCACCAGGAGAACCAACAAACTGGCAAGCAGCAACATAGGCCTGATACAAGGGGTGGAACTGAGCAAGCACCCAGGGCAAGGCTGGCACCAGCCTCGGCACAGAGCAGGCCTAGGGGGAGGAGGTGGGAGAGGAGGGGAGGAAGGGAAAGAAGACACATGTTGTACATGTTTTCCTCACGCTCTCCCTGGGTGCCTCTGGTCTCCAAGCCCCGATGGTATTTCTGTGCCGTAATGATGTCCTTGGGGGTTGTAACATAGCTCCCCCCACCTCCCAAAGACATCTGCCAGCCACCTCTGAGCGTGGCCTAGGACATCCTCCCAGTACCAGCCTGGGCATGGGGAAGTTGCCTGTTCAGCGTCCTGATGCTGATGGGGAGCCGGCAAGGGTGAAAACTAGGGGCGGGCAATACGGTAAATCAGGGCAGCTGGGACAGATGTGTGGATCCTTTTCCTCTCCTCACAATCTCTCCTTTTGGTCTTCGTGATGAAGGGAGCAAAGGAAGCCTGGTCCTAGGGCCCCCAAGATATCACTTTCTCCAAGTTGCCAGGGTGACCAAGTGAAGCAACCACAAACAGAGCAAAGCCTAGAACTGGGGATGACCCAAGAGAAAGAGAAATGAGGGGAGCTCTCGCTACCAGTTTCCAGAGTGGGAGACCCCCTTCTCCAGCTTCCTCCGAGAATCCCTGGACAGAGCACAGGCAGCAATGCAAGATGGAGAGAAGAATCTGAACCCCTCACAATGCCCCTCTTCTCTGCTCCCCAGTCTGCCTGTTTGGTTTGACTTCCAAACCGCTGCAGCCCACAGACCCCAGTCATTGGGTCCTGGGGAGAGGCGGGGGCGGAGGCGAGGCAATCCCGAGGGGAGGGGCCGGCACAGGGCGGGTCTTCCTGGGCATCGCCCCCTGGCTGCTGTCGTTGGCTGGGGACCGTACAGGCTGCCAGAAGGGCGGAGCCACAGTTACCAAGACAGATGGACAAACACCCACCAGAGACAAAGACAGAGGCAGACAGACAGACAAACCAAGACAAAGAGGAAGGCAGAGACAGATGGAATTCCAGACCCGCTCTCTCTTTCCAGGCTACCCAAGAGTTTTGTCCCCCGTTAGCTTCCCTGGCCCCGTTTGCTACCCCGGCTGCATAGTCTCAGAGCTCTAGCTCTGGGGGACCAGACCCTGAGCCCCTGTAAGAAGGAGAAGGGGAAGAGTTGAGAAAGGGCTACCCAGCAGGGAGAGCGTTCCAGGGGTGGGTGGTGTCTGGTTCTGTGTCAGGATGCCCGGCCAGGGGCCAGGGAGGGAGTGGTGCTCTCACCCGGTTCATGAGGACAGGAGACTCATTCACTGTAAACCAAGTGCAGATGTGCTGGGAGAGGGAAGGGGAATTAGGGCCACACTCACGAACCGCAGCTGGGCCCGCCCTCCTTCCGCCAGCTACCACCACCACCAGGGCAGGAGGGGTTAACTTCGCAGGCTCCTGACGGGGATCCCTGCCACAAAGGCTGAGTGCCATCCCACCCCAGCCTGGACGCCTCGGTCCAACTCTCCGACACCCGCCCCTCTCACACTGCTGAGAGCTGCTCCCAGGGTAACCAAGCAAAGTCAACAGCAGCCAGGCCACCTGGGGACGGGACCCTGGAGTACCTGTTCCCGGCTCTTCCCACCCCCAGTGTGAAAGGGAGGGCCTTGTCTGCACCCCATCAACGGCTCCTGTTCTCCTGAGAGAGCCACAGCAGGCCCCTCTTTCCTCTCCCCTTCGCCTGACTCTGGCTACCAGAAGTGGCCTTTCCCTTTCCCCGGAGGGAGGCTACCTGGTCCCTAGGGTGGCAGTGAGGACAGAGCAAAGTGATTCCGGTATGGGAAACGTGACGTGACCAAGACTCAGTGTCCCCAGTGCTGGCCACCCCAGAACTGTTGCTGGGGAAGGTCCCTTGGGCGCATCTCTCCAGCCGAGTCCAGCCCCCACTGCTACTGCTGCCCTTCTCCACTTTCTCTCTCCCACCCTAGCTCCTGTAGGAATGTTGGAGCTCCATGTATAGAGCTTGGACTCTTCTCTTGCTCTGCCCTCAGTAGAATGGACGCTGACGCCCCGGGGTTCCTACTCTAGGACTGAGAGTCTGTGGTGGTCACATTGAAGTCAGAGAAATGTCCCCATCAGACCCTGACACTGACACTGGTTGCACGTGCCTGCACACACACACACGCACACGCACGCGCGGCTGGAGTCAACAACATCTGTGGTGCATCCAGCAGGCAGGCAGGCAGGCAGGCAGGCTCTAGGTAAGGCAGACACACCCCCCGACTTGGGCTTTCCCCCTCACACCCAGCCCCAGGCTCCTTCCACTCCCAGCTACAGTTCCCCTTGCCCTCCACCCCAGCCTAAATGTAGGCAGCCAGGGACCCAGAAGCCCTAGCCCAAGCTTACTCAAGGCAGGGTGACAGGGAAGAGGTCTTGAAGCCCGGGACTTAGCATCCGCACAATCTCCACTAGTTCAACCAGTTTGCTCTTGGGACCAAAGGACAGGCTGGGGTAGACAAGCGGAAGTGGAGCCTACTTTGACCTGCAGGTGAAGGCTAAGCGAAGGGTAAAGACAGTGGCATCCGCTCTGGCATATCCCTGCGCAGTCACTCCACCCCTTGGGGGGACGTGGATACAGCCCCCCACTGCCTACCCTGCAGAGGTACGGAAACTGGCCTCCGTGAACCACAGCCCGGCCAGAGGACTCAACCAGTCCCCCCAAATGGCAGGAAGGGGAAAAGTGCCAGAGAGAAAGGGTAGCATCATGGGCCCAGGACACTGACCTCTTCTGCCAGCCTTGCCCGGCCTCCCGGGGACGGAGCCAAGGAAGCCCAGCAAATGGGCGGGACAGAGACCCAGGCGTCCTGGCCCGCCCCGCCCAGCCCCCCTCCCACCCACCCCGCCGCCCCCCCGCCCCCCAGCCTCAGGGCACCGAGGAGGGAGCCGGGCAGGGGCAGGCGGCAGGGGAGGGAGGAGCGAGGGCGGGAGGGGGAGGAGGGAGCCAGGCTGGGAGGGATGTTGGGGGGGTGGGGAGGGAGAAAAAGAAAGAAAATATTTTCCGTGTCCCCGCCTGCAGAGTCAGTGTGCGGTTTGGGAGAAAATGTGTCGGATATTTTGGGGCGGTCACGTGGGCGGGCGGGCTCCGAGAGGCCCCGGGACCGTCCCAGCCTAGAGTCTGTGCCCCCCCCAGAGCCCCCCATCACCGAGAGCCCCTGCCACTGCGACGCTCTATCCCCGCGACCGCCCGACGCCGGGACCTCGGGGCTCGGCGGCCTCCCTTCCCCCTCCCTCCCCCTCCAGGTGAGTCAGGCGGGGAAGCAGGCTCGGCCGCCGCGGACGCCCGGGTCCTCCGGCGAGGTGGGCCGGGGGCGGGGGCGCCGGGAGCCACGCCGGCTCAGTTCCCCCCCGCGCTGGTCCGGCTATCCGCAGGGGTGGAGGGGGACTTCCTGCCCCGACTTGGGGGTCAGCCCTGATGTGGGAAGGGAATGGGGAAGATTTTAGACAGGCTGGGTTGGGCTGGGCTTTATCCACCCTTCACTGCGGTGAGTAGTCGGGGAGAGCTTTGAGGGAAGAGTCTTCAGCCAGGGGCCTTCTATCCTATGTTTGTGCCTGGAGTGTGAGGGCAGATAGGGTCCCCTCTTGCGGGGAAGGTCCACCATCCGCCTCCCCTGAGGCTTTCCCTGGGGAATCCGAGGGGAGGATTTCTGGTCCGCGCTGATCCTTCCCTAGTGGAATGCCACAGCTTGGACAACAGAAGGGCGAGGAAAAGGTCCAGAGGCAAGTGATTCTGGCCGTCTGGGTCCAGCAGTTTGGAGAGACAAATGGATAGGATAGGGGTCTGTGAAGTTGCCTTGAACCGCAGTGCAGGATTCCCTCTCATATCCGCAACCTTGGGTGTGAGTCCGGGCTCCCTCCAGCCAAGGTCGGGGGCTCCTCTGGAGTATTCTTGAGGGGAGCCCGAATGGTACAAAGGAAGAACAGGGAGACTGGGGCAGGGACCTGGGAGTTCCAGTCCTGGAGCCTCACTGACGCTGCCTCACTGTCTCTAGCACTTTACAGCCCAGTTCCCTCAACCTGACCCAGTTTGTAGGAGGGAATCTCTGCAGGTGGCCAGAGAGTAAGAGTATGCAGGGTTGGGCAGGGGGTGAGGTGGGGTGGTGGGCAAGGGAGCCCGAGGAGGGACCCGTAGGGCAAGAACCTGAGATGACTGTGCCCCTTCAGGGCCCACATCCAGGGCAGCTACCGTCCGAGTCCTCAGGTCTGAGGCTCCTGCCCTTACCCCTTACCATCACTCCTCAGATGCTGACTGGGGGTTGAGGACCACAGGCAGTGTCCCATATCCTGGAGGCGAGAAAACAGAGGACAGGGAAGGGGGCAGGAGGCAGTGTGTGAAGGGTGCCTGGAGCTTGGGTATCCCAAATAGGGAAACACACACTCACACACACATGTACACACACGCCGTGGCTTAGAGCCTAATAGGCAGCACAGGGCACACACCCCCGTCCCGGCACACCCCCACCCCCTGGCTCAGAAAGCCACCCAACTGGCACCTCCAGTTCCCCCCTCTGCCCCACCCTACCCATGCCCTCTGATGCCCACACACATTCCACCGGCCTTGCCTGCCTGCCTCCTGGGTACTGCCCCTCCCTGGGGCCAGTGAGGTAGAGGGAAGGCACCTGGTAATGGGAGGTGGAGACTCAAGGGTCTGGACTCCCTCAAGGGTGGCACGAGGCCAGGGAAACCCAGCCCACTGTTGCCTCCCGGGGAGCAGGCTGGGGGCCCAGGCTAGAGCAGAGGATGCCCGGGTTCTCTGCCCAGGCTGGGGATGGGGTCATGGAAAAAGGTGGTCGTGTTTATACAGAGGGGAGGGGGGCAGCGGGTGGAGTGCAGCCGACAAGGGCAGCTTTGTTCCAGGCTCTGAAGCGGGCAGGACGGCAGAGAGACGCCCCCCCACCCCCACCGCCTCCATCCAGCAGCCCCCTTCATCCATGCCCTCCCCTCAACTCCACCTCAGCTCGAAGAGAAGCAACTTCTCAAGGGCCCCTTTCCCCTGGTCAGCCCCCCTCAGTCTGAGGTGGCACCTTGGGAGGAAAGAAGTACATTCTCCCTTCCTCAGGTCCCCCAAAGTACCAAGACCTCTGGGTCCCTAGTTTAGGATTTCCTTTTACGCTGTGTACCACTGTCTTCAATTCCTTGGTCCCTTCCTCTACCCAGGACTTAGGACCCTCCCCTTCCCTTCCTAGCCAAGGCAGAAAACCAAGGCTCAGAAGTGGGATGCGTCTCTGTCCCCTTCCTCTGTTCACTCAACTCTCAAGTTCCTTCTCTGAGGCAAAATAAGAGGAAGGCCAGGGAGAGCTTGGCTCCCTCACAGCTTCATTCCTCCGTAAGGACCAGGAGCCCGAGCATCCCTCTCTGGGACCCTCGAAGTCCTCCTGCCCCACCCCCAGGTCTCTGTTTCCCACCCGCAGGTGAGAAGCAAAGATAGTGAGTGCTGGAGCCCAGAGCCGGGTTCTCAGTCTAGGCCAGTCTGGGGAAGATGGGGTGGGGGGGACCTCTAGTAGCTTCTCATCCTTAGCATTGGAGGGGTTAATCCACCTGGAATGTGGCCCAGCCTGTTGAGCTATGGCCCAGGGGCCTCAGGGGCCCGGACGCCTGGCTCTACCTGGGCTTAACCTGGGACAAGGACTTCAGGGAATAGGGGAAGGTAAAGGAGGTGGATCCTGGGGGCTCATAGCTCAGACTTTTAGGGCTTGGGGAGACACTGGGCTGAAGAGTCAGGGTGCTGGGGAGCTGGGTGGTGGCTAGTGAGGGACTGAGTGAAGGGTGGCGGCTTGGGGTCTGAGTTCCTGTAACCTCCATCCAGTTTACCCTCAGGAGCTTGAAGGCCAAGGCAGATGAGAGATAGAAAAGGAAGGAAGAAAAAAAGCAGAGGTACAAAGACGGAGCGATATTGATCTTAGAAGCAAAGACTGATGGAAAGAGATGCAAAATACCCGTCATCTACTTCTGGGCCTGCCCACCCCAAGGACTCTGTGTTTCACTCTCTCTCGGCCCTTCTCTGTCCTTCTTCATCTAGTCCATTATGGTTCTGGCTGGTAGAGGAGGCCTCCAGGCTGGGGTGACTCTCCTTCCCCAGCCCCTAACTCCCTAGACAGGTGGGTAGTTCTGAGGCTCCTGGGAAAGCCTACCTTTCCCGTGTCAGAGCATCAGGAGAGGAACCACCTGCCTGGCCCTGGGATTCCCACTTCCTCTTTCCCTCCTTCCCCTCCCCCTCCCTTGGGCTCAGGTTAAAAACCTCTGAGGTCAGGTTACATTTGAGGGAGGGGAGGATGTAGGGAGGGCTTCCTATAAGCAGAGGGCTCAGGAAAGAGAGAGAAGAGATGGAGAAGCAAAGTAAACTAAGGACAGGGAGAGGAGCTTCTTAGCATCATACCTGGGACACAGCGGGGCTTCCATTAACCTCTGTGGATTTGAGGAGAGGTTAGGGAGGGAGGGATAATTGGAGACAGAGACAGAATTGCGAGGGGAAACCGGGAGAGGGAGTATTGAGGAAGGTGGAAAGAAAGGAAATGCAAATTAAAAGAGAGGTATGGAGGAAGAGAAGGTACAAAGAGAAAGAACCGGAGACATTTATATAGCATTTAGTATGTGCCCTATATTATTCTAGACACTTTACATATGGTAAATTATTTAAGCCTCCTAATAACCTTATGAAGTGAGGCTTATTATGATTCCCAATTGACAAAGGAGGGAACTGAGGCCCAGAGAGATTAAGTAACACTAATACATCCAAGGTCCTGCAGCTGGCAAGTGGTGGGGATCAATTCAGGTAGTCTGGCTCCAGAGTCTGTGTTCCAGAGAGGTGTAACATTTTTTAACAAAAATGTTAAAACAGATACGTTTGCTTTCTCCAGGATGGTAGAGAGTTTGAGTCTTGGCTCTACTCTTTACAGCCATGTGACCTTAAACTAGTCCCTAAACCTCAGTTTCCTCATCTGTGAAATGGGAATCATAATTCCTACTTCACAGGGTTGATGTGAGGGTTAAATCTAGTGTCCAGCCCATGGTGGTGTGTAATGGTCACTTCTTAGCCTAGGAGTCCTCTCTGCCAGGAGTTTGAAGACCGTGATTCACCTTGGAAACTCAAGTTACCCTTCCAGGAGAGTTTCTCTGAGCCTGCATCAGCACCTGCCCTGCCTCCCCTACTGTGTGGCAGAGGGCAGCAAGGAGGGAAAAGACTCCAGCTGGGAGAGGGCCATGGGGCTTGGAACCTCAGAGCGATCATTCTCTCATCCCTCCTTTTCCTTTCTTTCTCCTTAGGAGCCTTGGAGACCCAGTGAGCAGGCCAAGCAGGGCGGGCACGGAGCCTCCCAGGCCAGGGCAGTGGGCATGGGCGGGGGCTGTGGCTGAAGAAGTCCCCCGCCCACTGCAGACCCCAGGGGATTCAGCCTCCCACACTGCAGCCGCCATGGCCACCAATAAGGAGCGACTCTTTACGCCTGGTGCCCTGGGGCCTGGCTCTGGCTACCCAGGGGCTGGCTTCCCCTTCGCCTTCCCAGGGGCACTCAGGGGGTCTCCACCTTTCGAGATGCTGAGTCCTAGCTTCCGGGGCTTGGGCCAGCCTGACCTCCCCAAGGAGATGGCCTCTCTGTGTGAGTCTCAGGGATCTTGGGGGATGAGGGCAAGTGGAAACAGGAGGGCATTTCGTGGGTGGATGATAGAGAAAATTGGTGTCCCGGTTAGGAAGACAGGCAGGGCTGGGGGTTTGATCTAATGGAGGAGGTGACAGGGGTAGCCACGAGGGGGTTTGGATGTGGAGCCAATGGACGTGCTTGCAAATGAGAGTTCTCCTGTGCAACTAGAATGGGAAAGTAGAACGCCTAAAATTTGGGGCTCTGCAGTTGCCTCCTGAATGACTCAACTAGCAGGGAGAACCCCTTTGTATGGGCAGCCAAGGGTGGGTCTGGTGAAGTCTGAGGCTGCTGCCTGCCTGCAGTGCGGGGTGTGGGGAGCCAGGCTGTGAAGTGGAGGAGTCTGGGAGGCCAATACCCCAACTCTGTGATCAAGAGGTAAAATTGTTCTGAATTAGGGGGAGCCTGCAAAAAGAGGAATGGAACCTAGTGCCAGGTGCCCAAAGATGTGTAGGGTCAGGAAACTTCCCTCTTGGTTCTGGGAGGGTGGAAACAGCAGCAAAGAAGGTAGCTCTTGTACCATAAGTAATCCGGGGAGGTGCAGGGGGTGTTCCAGAAGCATCCTCTCCTCCAGCCATGTGGGTTGTGGACTCCTCCCCTCTCTCTAGGTCTGGCACGGTACCCACATGCTGTGCAGATCCCTACTTGTCCCTCAGGCCTGCCCTCTTTGGGTGAAGCCTTTGAGTGCTGACAGCAGAAGCCTTAGGCCTCCCTTCATCCCTCTGGATCCCCTCTCCTTCCACTTGGTAGCTGTTCCTCCTCGCTAGGCCACTACAGGCGTGGATGCCCATGAGCTGGAAGGCTGGGATGCTGGCCTCAGTGTGGGAGCTGGTACAGAGAAGCCTCCACCTGGATAGAAGGGGAGGTGATAGAGAGAGGGGCAGTTCCAGAGAGAGAGAAAGAGAGAGGGAAAAGAAAAGACCAGAAGATAAAGACATCCTTTATAGCTCCATAAGCTGAGAGAGAGAGAGAGAGAGGTGGAGAGAAGGGGCCTGCCTTTAGGAGCACTCAGAGGGGTGTGCGTGCGTGTGTGTGTGTGTGTGTGTGTGTGTGTGTGTGAAGGGGTGACTAGGCCTGGCTGGCAGCTCTGCTGGAAAGAGCTTGCTCATCTAGAGAAGGGGTGTGTTGTGTGTGAGAGGCCATATGCAGTTGTGTGTGCACGGCATGGCCCTGAGACGCTGCTCACATACAGAATTCCAGGGTTGCAACAAAGAGTCAGTGTGAAGAGTGAGGCAGTATTTCATAGGGCTGCTGACGGTGTGTCTGGGGTTTGGTGAGGCCGGCCGGTGGCCTGTCTGTAGTCCAACAGGGGTTATTTGGGTGGCACGCAGGTGAACGAGAGAGCACAAAGCCCCCCTATCTGGAAACCTCAGCTGGTCTTCCCCTACCTCATTTGCACCCCAAGAATCTGTCCCAGGGTCTGCGGGGTGGGAGGGAACCACCCTCCCCACATGAATGTACTTCTTGCAGAGGGCAGTACAACTCAGTATCTTGGGACTTGATTTTCCAGAGTTCCTGAGGCAGCTAAGGGAGCGTGAGTGAGGAGGCAGAGTAGAGAGAGTGGTGGCGGGGAGAATGCCGAGAGCCAGCAGCCAGTCCCCAGTGAAGTTCTCCATGTGCCCCTGTGCCCTGGACACACTGAGACCAAGGTCAGGGTTCAAAGTGAGGTCAAGGTAGGGGAAGCGGTCAGACTAGGCTGCATCCCCAAAGGTCGCCCTGCAGGAGGAGGGGCTGAAAGAAGAAATCCCAGGGAGGAGTCAGAACCAGGGCAGGTAGCTGGGGAGGGTGCGGCTGGCAGCAGGGGGACAGGCCTGGGCAGAGAGGGGGCAGTGGAGTGGGGAGGAGGGGAAGGCCTGGGTCCAGACAGCTTGCATGGGAGTGGGGCACGCAGCACCTAGTGGTGAATGAGAGGGACCAGTGGGGAGAGGAGGGGATCCTGGAGTCTGGGAGACCTCCCGCAGTGGGACAGTGGCTGAAGGGGGAAAGCGTATTCTCTCACTTCTCTGCCCTGCTGTCCCTTTTTGGCTGGGACATCTAATGGAGGGGGATTGGAGGCCTAAGTCTGATGCCAAAGCCACACTCACCTGGAGTCTGGGTCTCTTTCAGCCTCTCTCCCCTGATCTGTGGGAGGGACTGGGGATGGTCCCTGAAGGAGTCTGGAACTTCTCCCTGGGGCTGGCTCCTGAATCCTACTGCTGGGTCCCTAGCACCTTGGAGACATCCATGTTGAGAAGGGCAGCCTTGCTCCATCTGTTGGGGTGCTCTAGGGGCCTGAGTGGTTAAGACAGGCGTCTCAGAACCTCATGGTGGAGGAGGGTAGTGGGAAGGGGAGCACCTGCGGCCGCCGGGGCAGCACAGGCCTGTGTGCGTGGGAAAGCGGAGGGGTGTGTGTGTGTCTCTGTGTGTGTGTACACACACGCACACAGGTTTGGGTGTGCTTGCTCACACACATGCATAAAACCCTGCTATCTGTGTCCTCGTGTATCTCCATGTTTATGAACACTGGTGAGTTGTATGTTTGTTTTATCGAGACTGCAGGGAACAGAGTGTGATGGGAGGGAAGGGAAGCCTTGCCCTCCTCCCCGTCTTGAGGAGATAGCTGGTGTCCTGAGGACCTAGCTCTGCTTGTCCTCTGAACTTGGTGACAGTGTCTCTGGGCAAAGGAGCCCAGGCTGCACCATATACTAAGTCACATGGAGAAACTGAGAGCAGGCTGGCACAGGAAGAAAAAGAGTTCTACTTAAAAGAAACTGAAAAAGAGAGACTCAGAGACCTAAACGAGATGAGAGGGAAATAACACAGGCTGAAAGGCGCAGACACAGAGAGAACCCAGACTCCGGGAGAGGCAAAGGGCCTTGTTAAGCAGGCGGTACCGGTGGTGAGCAGGCGGCAGCGAGGCCTCCTCCAGGAAAAAAACCCAGCCGACTGCCTCCTTCCCCTCCCCTCCCTGGTCTCTCCTGCTCAGGCTCGGGCTCCAGCTCCAGGCCGACACAAACGGGGCTTTGATTGCAACAGGAAACCTCTCTGGCGGGGGGAGCTGGGCAAGCTGCCGCCGCTGGGGCCCAGGCTGCACCCCCCTCTCCTGGCCCCCTCCCCGGTCCCAGCCCCCATCCTGCCCAGCACTCCTGCTTTGGGGCCCGTCCCTCATTCACACCTCCCTATTCCTTCGCTCCACTGCTGCCCCCTCCTCCAGAGACCCCTCCTATTGCCCTTCAGGTGGGACTCCTAAGTTAGGACTTACCCTTGGGGTGGGGCCTCCTTTGCTTTGAAATGCCCCAACTTCAGTTTTTTGAGGGAAGGTTCTGGAAGAAAAGGAGAATTTAGCTTGAGGAATTCAGAGCCAGTTATCCTCAAGCCCCTTCCAGAAGGTGGCAGGAGGGGAGGAAAGGAGGGATGAAGGGGTTAGCTGTTCCTCCCCGCACAGCCTCCTGTTGGCCAAATTCATCCTTGCCAGGGTGGTAGAGGCTCTGAGGGGTGACCACACCAGATTCAGTGCGAAGGGCTTCATTAGTGGGGGAGGGGTACATTTCTCCTTGCCTCTGGGGCCATGACTTTGTGGGGCTCTAGCTGGGAGGGGTGCGCCTTGGTGGTGGGGATCACAGGGAAGGGGGTGAGTCAGGCAGCAGCCCCCCCTCATACTCCCACCAGGCTGGTGGAGAACATCTGGTTCCCATGAAATGCTAGAAGGCTAATGGGTCTAATTGCTGCAATAAGGGCTGGGGGGACTTTGGGGAAAAGAGGGGGCACTAGATTCCCCCATCCTCTTACCTTCTCCTCAAGGCTAAGACTGTCTAGAATGGGGGGTCGTGGTTGGAGGTTAGGGTGGGCCTGACACCCCAATGCCTGGTCCTTTCTAAGGCCCCCTCTCCCTGCAATGCCTGGGAAGCACACACAGATGGGGTGATGAGGAGTGGGGTGCATCTGGTGGAGAGAAAAGGGGGCTATTGAGAACTCATGACTTCCTGGAGCCCTCCCCCCACTCCTCCTGTGCCCCACTCCCAACCCCCCTCCCTGTGGCCTGGCCACTTCTGGTTCTAATTACCAACCAGGCAGGCCTGACTTAATTGGGACCTTTCAGATTTCGGAGGGGGAAGGGTGGGGGGGACTGACAGCCTACAGTTGACTAATCAGGGCTCTCTTCTCCCCTTATTTTGGGGGTACTCCCCACTTTGCACTTAATTGACTTTTTTTTGCCACTGGCCATGTTCTGATTCAGAAGTCTGTCACCCCTTTTTTCTTTTTGTGGGGGATGGCTGGAGTCAGAAATGGGGTATTTGGGGTTGGGGGCAAGAACAGGGAGCTCAGGCTGGACTGGAAAGAGCAATGCATTCCCTCTTCATCCCTGCTACGAGTCCCCCGAGTCGGCCCTGCCACCCCGCGGCCCCCCATCCGCCAACCAGGCCCTCCTTCCCAGCCCTGCCCCTTTCAGTCCCCGGCAGCCACCCCGGCCCCTCCTCCGCGCCTGCCTTCCCTTCCCTCGCCTACTCTGGCACCCCTTCCTGCTCTTTATTCTTCCAAACTGGCGCCCCACTCCTGCGGCACCCCAGTGCGCCCCCCACCCGGTACAACAGATTCTTAGAAAAGCGCGCCCCGCCCTGGCCCAGCCACCGCCGCCGGGAGGGGGAAGGGGCCGGGCCGGGCGCCTCTCCCGCTCCCCCGGCACTCCCCTTGTGAGCGGCGCTGACAGAGCCGGCTGGGCCGGCCCGCCGGGCGGCCGGGCGGCCGGGCGGCGGGCGGGGCGCGGGGAAGGGGGCGGTTTCCGGGAGTCGCCGCCGCTGGCGCTGTCCCGGGGCCAGGGTCCCCGACTCGGCCCGGCTCGGCGAGGGCAAACTCTTGACGTGGCCCAACTCCCGCCCCCCCACCCCCTTCTCCGCCGGTCGAGAGCACTCAGTGCCCGGAAGGGGCCCGCGAGGGAGGAGTGGGGCGGCCCTCGGAGATCCGAAGGGCACTAAGTGTGGCGTTGAAGGGGAGAAGGGGCAGTTTGCCACTGGTGGGGGTATTTAATGACTCTGAGAACGGTTACCGACCAGACGCGCAGTTATTGCCGAAGAGGCACTTGGCACTTGGGGGCGACTGGCACGGTAGCGACTCTGGGGGCGGGGAGCTGGCACTCAGGAAGGCAGTGTCGTCCGAGGCGCAGCTGGCACGGCGGGAGCAGTTTGGGGTGGGAGTCTTGTGCTGAAGTCAGGTTCGAGGAAGGGGCATTGGATGAGCTCCGGGAGTGTCAGCCGCAGGATGGGGTTTGGGGGACTCGGAGGCAGGCGGCCCGGGCCGCGGCGGAGGGAGCACTCCTCGGCCTAAGAAGGGTAGACTCCGGCTGCGCAGGAGGGGCGGGGGGGGGGGCTCCGCGGCGGCGCGGGCTACGGCCTGGGCGGGGTGGGGCGGGGCCGGGTCAGGAGGAGGTGAGCGCGCCCGGCCACCCGCCCCGAGGGGGGTTCCCGGAGAGTTCACGGCGGGAGCGCGCTCCGGCCCTCCGACCGGGGGTGGGAGGACGGGAAGGAAGGAGCAGGCCGCGCGCGCCGAGCCGCAGGAATGTGATGTTCGGCCCTGCAGCGCGCGCGCGGAGGGAGAGGGAGGAGCCAGGCCTGGGAATGAGCGGGTGGAGGTAGTGCAGGTCCCTGGGCTCTGGAGAAGTGCCGCGCGCAGGGAACTTACATGTTTCCTCTCCCCAGTCCTCCTTGACACCCCTGCCTGTACTGACTTGTGTAAAAAAAGGAGCGCTGGGGGGAGGGGAAACTCGAAAGGAAATGCGTGTGCTCGGTTTCTCCACTCTTTCCCCCATCCTCGACCTTGGCACGCGCCTAAGTGCAAAAGCTTGCAAAGCCTCCGAGCAGTGGAGAGAGAATCCTTGCAAGCGTTCTCCCGAGCCAGGTGTGTTTGCAAAAACGTGTGTACACCTCTAATTTTATGCGCGTGCAGACATGCATGTGCACTATTGCCTATTTGCAGATGCGTGGTGCCTGCCAAGATAAATGCATGCTCGGATGTGTGTCTGAGCAAGCAAGCGCGCCACGGTGCGAGTGCGTGTCTTCCACTCCCAGCTCTGCTCATCTTGGTGCCCGGCCCCCTTAGCGCTCCAAGCCCCACCCCCCACCCGGCCGGGCTTCGCTTTTACAAAAAGTCTCCCCAGTGCTAGCCGCCGAGGCGCCCAGAGTGAGGCGGACAGCGGCTGGAGCGGCAGCCCCGGCTCTGCGCCCCGCCCAGTCCCTTTCCCCTGCTGGGGATCCCCTTCTTCCCCGCCCACCCCTTACCCCCTATGCAGCCCGGCGCCCTATGCTAGCCCTCCCCCTCCCCCCCTCCAGGAGCGGGGCGCCGCCGGGGGAGGAGGGGGAATCGGCTGCGGGTCCTCGGTGTTTCTAGCACCCAGCTTCCCTCCAAGCCGGGTCGCGATGTACGACTGCATGGAAACGTTTGCCCCGGGTCCGCGACGGCTGTACGGGGCAGCCGGACCCGGGGCCGGGTTGCTGCGCAGAGCCACCGGCAGCTCCTGTTTCGCCGGACTCGAGTCTTTTGCCTGGCCGCAACCCGCCAGTCTGCAATGTAGGTACCCGAGCCCTACATTGGGGGGTGGGGTGCGGGGTGCAGGACAGGCAGCGGCTCTCTCGTTCCGTGTGTAAAAGGTGGACTTGGGTTGCAAGCGGAGATTCTGACCCTTTCCATGTGAGGGCCGGGTGTGTAGGAAAGAGGTACTGGCCCTTTAAACGTGGGGGCCTCAGCGACTCCTTTGGGTGTGTACAGTAGTGTTTGGAGAGTGTGTGTGTTTTTTATGGTGGGTGTATAGCTAGGACCTGTGGTTGGTGACCCTCCAGAGTTCCCGGGGATAGGGAGAGGCCGAGGTGCGTTGGTAGTTTGTGCCGGCAGGTCCGTGGCCCGGGAGGGTTATGGCACCCAGGACCGTGAGTGGAGTTCGTAAAGTCCATGTGGGAAGTCGCGAGTGTAAAAATATTATTTGCAGAGCGTGTGCATCCCTGGAGTGTGCAACGCCTCGCTTAGGCGGTGCGGGTGTGGGCGTAAGGGTCTCTCCAAGCAGCGTCGCCCTCCGCCAGCGTTGGCAGGTCCGCATGGCCCCGTGTGGGGATGTTTGTGACTTGAGGCCGGGAGGGCGTGTGCCCTGCGTGGCTGCGGGGGCGGTTTTGGAAAGTGCTGTGTTCGAGCGTGCACCCTCTGTGTGTGCTGCGTGCGGGGTGTAAGGGGTTGTGCACGCAAGCGGGGCCAGGCTGGGTTCTGGCGTCCCCCTCCCCCATTGAGAAAAGAAATTTTAGGAAATGTGTATAGGGTTGTGTGCACTTTTTCCTATGGCTCGAGCCCACAACTTCAGTAGGAAACGAAAAGTTTCAATAAAAGTTGGGCTTACGGTGAGGAGTGGCCTGGAGGTGGCAGCGGCGGGGGGAGCGGGACTCCTGGGTCCCCAAATATCCACCTTCCCTTTTCTGTGAAATGGGAGATGCCAGGCCTGGGGCCCTGGAACCCCTTTCCAGAGCGGTAATAAAAAGCCGGGGATTGAGAGGCAGTAAAAATGAAGTCCAGATGAGAGGCGGCTTTGAAGCCCGGGCTGAAGTGCCTGGCGGGGGTAGGGGGGGTGGGGAGGGGAGCCTGGAACACCCCCGAATTTCCCCGGGCCTGGGACGGCGCTCGGAGCCCGGGGACGCGGGGCTGGGGGGCACGCTGGGAAGGGGCGGGCGGCGGGCGCCCTGGGAGTGCGCGCGCGGGGTCACTGAGCCCCCGCCAACGCGCCTCGCTCCTTGGCACTCGGCAGCGCTGTTTACGAGATCAGCTTTTTTTTTTTTTTTTGGTCTTTTGGTTGCAGGGCAGAGCTGCTCAGATTTAACAACTGGGAGACTGGAAGAGGGAGGTGGCAAACAGTACCGTGAGGTGGGGTGGGGCAAGAATGAAAAGCGTAGCATTTAAAGGGCGGGGAAAGTGTGAACTATTGCCTTGCACCAAATCCTTGTGAATTCTTAACCTTCTCTCATGGCCCAATAGAATGGGGACGTGGGGTATGTTGGGAGGGGTGCTGAGATGGAGAGAATCTCCCAGGAAGGGTTTTTGCGGGGGCTGGGCAGGAACCCCATCCTTTTCAGGCCCAGGGAAGCCTGTGGGACTTGGCTGGCAGTATGTTTTTGCATTTCAGTTTGGACCAACAATTTTGGCCTCTAGGGTCTTGGTGGGCCTCGGGCCTGCTCCACACACTTTCAGAGAGAAAGTAGTTTAGACCTGTGTGTGTAATCCAGGGAAGGAAAGAGGTCCTTTGGTGTGTTTGTATCTGGCAGCGTCGGTGTCCTGGTGCTGCGTTGGCAGGCCGTGGGTGTTTGGGGGCAGAGCTTCTCGCTTGCAACGGTGAAGCGAGCGCTGGGTGTTGTGTGTCCTCCTTATGACTTGTGCATCCAGCTCCACGGTGTGGCTGGAGTGAGTGTGCCTCTGTGCCCGCCTGCCTGGGTGTTCTTTTGTGCCAGGGTCCCGCTGGGGTATAGGAGCCCACTGGTAAAGTGCCTGCTTTTGTGCCCAATGTGTTGTTGAAGTGTGAGAGTGTCTCCAAGGAGGTGTGTGTCAGATTGTGAGTCCAGGCTTCTCGGCCCTGGGCCTCGCAGCTGGGAGTGTTTACAGCCGGTTATAAAGAGTTTGTTTGAAGCTCCGCACAGCCTGGCCAGGAATTTCCTCAATTTCAGCAATTTGGGCTTTAAAAGGAGAAAACCCCAGAGCCACCCCCCTCCTCCCCTGCAGGGGCCCCTGCTTAGCCAGGAGCAGCATCCCCCCGGTGCTGGGGTCTCTGCCCAGGGCTGAGAAGGGAATCTCAGTGGAGTGACAACGATTAGCCTTCCTGTGCCCTTTGCTCCCAGACTGACCAGAGCTACTGGGCTGCGCTTTAGGGTTCAGGGACGGGAGTGTGCCAGAGGGGTTCCGAGAAGGGGTGACAGTACCACGCATATGAGAAAAGCTGCCCCTGGGCCTGTCTCCCTGCCACCCCCAGTCTCATAATAATTGGCTGGCAGTGGCCCATGCCAGTCTGACCACACCCAGGCCCTTTTGCAAGAGAGGAAATGAGGCAGCGCTCTGCGGGCAGGGAGGGCGTCAGCGCCGAGTGAGCACCACCCCACGCACTGGCCTGTGGGCAGCACACGTGCCCTCAGAGGACACCGGGACCATCCTGAAAGGCATTCCAGCCCACCCCCCATCTCTCAGCACCAACCGCCTCCCCGGGGCCCGACCCCGGATTTCCCACCAAGTCCTGAATAGACTCCAGGCACCCTCCTTTCCTCCCCTCCTCTCTCCTTTTTCATTGGGGAATCTCACTCCAGCTGGATTCTTATGCTAATTGAGTGTCTGTGTGTGCCGGGGGGTGGGGAGGGCTTTCCTCCTGTGGGGAGGTGGAGCTAGCCTGGAACCCCTGCGTCCGGGCCTTCCTTCTGTCCTTCGGGTGGCCTGGGTGGACTTCTGACCAGGTGGGCTACAGCAGGTTAGAAGGAAGAAGGTGTTCATGAGGTGGGTGCCAGCAAGGGACGCTCCTTAGGGAGGGTCTTAGGGTTTTCTTGCGTTAACTTAGGCCCTCCAGGTTTGGGCAACTGGTCCTACAGGTTGAATAATTTATAGATTTTTTTCAAGCTTCTGAAGATCAGCCACACACCCAGAAGAGGTTTACTCAGCAGCCTCCCAAACAGAGGGCGTCCTCCCCCCCCGCCCCCCCCCGGCACTGTGCGTGGCATGGGCGGAGATCTCTTTTGAGCTGTGTTTGGGTATTTGCAGGGGAAGTTTAGGAGTGAAGACACGGCTCAGAGAGGGTCCAGAGATGGCTCCCCTCCCCCATCAGCCCTGTTTACCCACTGTCGCCTGACTTCTCTGCTTTGCTACACCCCCAGCAGCTTCTAGACCTGAGAATCTGAGCAAATACCTGTCTCCCTTTCCCAACTTCTCTAACTCCTGGCCAGGTCACGTAGATCTAGTTAGAAGACCTGAGAGCCTTGGCTCCACCATAACTGGCAGTGTGGCACTGGGCTGGTCGCTTCTCTCTCTTGGCCTCAGTTTCTTTGGGTGTAAAATAAGGCTGTTGCATGTGCCCTAACCTACCTTCCCAATACCTGTGTCCCATTTCCTCCACTGTCTCCGTGGTTTCTGGGGAAAAGGACACTGGCGATTGTTTGGGGGGTGATATGAGGGGGAGAAGCTCAAGGATTGTCTACCCTGTACTGCTTGAGAGAAAACGAGGTTCTGTTCTGCCTCCTGAACCTCCTGGCCATTTAGCCAGGTGCTAGCCACAGGTGGTCTGGAATTGGCCTCCTCACACCCAGATCTATGGCCTCGTGAGGAGGAGAAGGGTAGGAGGGAGACTACCCGGCAGGGACCCGATGTGAGAGGGAGTGGCTAGAGAGTTAAGAGCCACGGGCCGTAACACACCTACTTTGTAGCTGGGGAAACTGAGGCCCAGAGAATTTAACTTCTGGGATGGCCTCGACCTAGAATTTGGAGAATTGAGCAGTGTCCCGTAGGGCATTATTGTAGGGGGAGATGGCCAGACTGGGAGGTCGTAGTGGTTGTTTAGGGGTTTCTGGACGTGTTTACTATGGGGCTGTATATGGGTTGTTGGGACTTTAAATCACTGTGGTGGCGATGGTGTTGTCACCGCTGAGCCAGAGGAAGAAGTGGGAATGGGGGGGGCAGTGTGTATCTGATGAGGATGCCTAGAGATCTGAGGGGTCCTTCTTCCCTGACCCTCACATCACTGCTTCCCCACAGCGGTGGAGACGCAGAGCACTAGCTCAGAGGAGATGGTGCCCAGCTCGCCCTCACCCCCTCCACCTCCCCGGGTCTACAAGCCGTGCTTCGTGTGCAATGACAAGTCCTCTGGCTACCACTACGGGGTCAGCTCTTGTGAAGGCTGCAAGGTGTGTACGTGCTGGAGGCGGGCGCACTGGGCATCCAGTTACCTGCGTGAGATCAGAGACTCACTGGGTGTGGGTGGGTATCCCTCTGAGGTGGGAGGGACTGGCTGCTTTGCACAGAGGTGGTTAATAGATTGGCTCAGGCCTGCAAGGCCTGTGAGAGGCTGGTACTCCCAACATCCTGCTTCACTGACCCTCCTCCCTTACCCCCAACTCCAGGGCTTCTTCCGCCGCAGCATCCAGAAGAACATGGTGTACACATGTCACCGCGACAAAAACTGTATCATCAACAAGGTGACCCGGAATCGTTGCCAGTACTGCCGGCTACAGAAGTGCTTTGAAGTCGGCATGTCCAAGGAAGGTAGGCCCTCAGGCCTGCCTGGGCAGGGGTGCTCCTGTCCTAGCCTGTGGTTGCCACCCTCTTCCCACTGGCCACCCCCACTTTCCTGACCTCTGCAAGTCCAGCCTCCAGCCGCCCTGGAGTGCTGTGCCTCCTCCCTGGCCAGTCCTATTTGATTAGCTCCATTCACCCAGGAGACCCCACCCCTTCCCATTCTCCCTTCTCAGAGCTTAACCCTTCCTCTGAATGAGTGAATGGGGGTTACCGGTGCACATTCCCTGTTTCATGGGGAAGTTAGGGGGGCTTGCCAGTCCCCTCCCCTGCTCCCAGGACTGAGCCTGAGGTGGATCTGGGGTGCCCCCCCTCCCCTGCACCATTGTGCTGCCAAGGCTATAAGTGGATATCCTGCTGCCTGCATATCCTGCCCCCCCTCCCCAGCTCCTGCAGGGTGACAGGAAGGGCAGGATGGAGCCGAAGGGCCTGGGGAGGGAGCAGGGCCTGCAGGCCCTGGGTGGGGCTGGGGAGAGCCAGCCTGGGAATGGGAGCTAGTGCGGGAGACAGGGAAACTGAGGCCCCGCCCAGGGTCCCAGGGAAGGGATGCTCCGGAGCACATTAAGTTAGGGTAAGAGGGGATACCCAGAGGGAGGTTCTGAGGGTCTTGATCCTCTCCTTGCACCTCCACCCCCCAGCTGTGCGGAATGATCGGAACAAGAAGAAGAAAGA
This sequence comes from Aethalodelphis obliquidens, assembly GCF_003676395.1. NCBI lineage: Eukaryota > Metazoa > Chordata > Mammalia > Artiodactyla > Delphinidae > Aethalodelphis > Aethalodelphis obliquidens. The sequence goes on along the minus strand of NW_020837952.1, from coordinate 4,587,568 downwards.
GGTGAAGGAGGAAGGGTCACTTGACAGCTATGAGCTGAGCCCCCAGTTAGAAGAGCTCATCACCAAGGTCAGCAAAGCCCATCAGGAGACCTTCCCCTCGCTCTGCCAGCTGGGCAAATACACCACGGTGAGGAGTGGGCAGGGCCCCAGTGAGGGCAGGGGAACATTGACTTTGGAGAACGGGTAGGGGTTGTGTTGGAGGCCATGGTCCGGTGCTGACAAACAAGGAGGGCATCTGAATGCAGAAGGGAGAGCCTGGGGTATTGGCAGAAAGAAGACAGCGCCCAGGATAGGCCTTCGTTTGTGTTCTAACCGGACCTTCCTGCAGAACTCCAGTGCAGACCACCGGGTGCAGCTGGATCTGGGGCTGTGGGATAAGTTCAGCGAGCTAGCCACCAAGTGCATCATCAAGATTGTGGAGTTTGCCAAACGGCTGCCCGGCTTTACGGGGCTCAGCATTGCTGACCAGATCACTCTGCTCAAGGCTGCCTGCCTGGACATCCTAGTAAGTTAAGACCCGTGGCCTGTCTTCTGCCACAGCCTGACCCTCATATGAGACCAAGGAGCTGGTCCACACAGAGATTTCATTATCTCTCTTCCCCCCTCCAATCTGGGACTCCCCAGATCTCCTCGAAACCCAAGCTCTTTTTGTCTTAATCTCTGCCCCTGAGATCTGACCCTAGACTTCTGGGTGCCCTGCCTCCTTCTGACTTCTCTTCCCTCCCCCAACTTCAGACCCTCCATCTCTCTGCCTCGCTCCCCCTGCCAGCTTCAGGTGGCCCTCCTTCAGGACCCAACCTCCTCACTTTCCACCTGCACCTCATTCCCTCTTTTCCCCGTCCCCATAGCGCTGCTTCCCAGAGACAGCACTAACCCTGCCCCCTGCCTACCTCCAGATGCTGCGGATCTGCACAAGGTACACCCCCGAGCAGGACACCATGACCTTCTCTGACGGGCTGACCCTGAACCGGACCCAGATGCACAATGCTGGCTTCGGGCCCCTCACAGACCTCGTCTTTGCCTTTGCTGGGCAGCTCCTGCCACTGGAGATGGATGATACAGAGACAGGGCTGCTCAGTGCCATCTGCCTCATCTGCGGAGGTGCGGGGGCGCCCCCTGGCGTTTGCTCGGACTGCTTTCCCACCACACCCTACACCCGATTGATCTCCCACCTGGCGGGAGACCTTGGTCCCATCCACAGACTCCTCAGCTCCAGTACAGACTCCCCGGCAGCCTGCAACAAAGGACAAGAAGAGGGGAAGAGCCAGGGGGAGCTGAGGAGACCCCCGATACCAGTGCTGACATAGAGGTCTGGGCAGGAGTGATTTACCAGAGAAAACCTCTTGCCAGAGGCGGGGAAGGGATTGGAACAGGGGAGATGTCCTGGGTGGGGCTCATGGTCAAAGTTTGGGGCCTGGAGGGCCATAGGGCAGGGCCACTTGTCACTGTCTTCCCCATCTCTTCCTCTCTCACTCCCCTGTGCTTGTCCCCCCAGACCGCATGGACCTGGAGGAGCCTGAGAAAGTGGACAAGCTTCAGGAGCCGCTGCTGGAAGCCCTGAGGCTCTATGCCCGGCGGCGACGGCCCAGCCAGCCCTACATGTTCCCGAGGATGCTCATGAAGATCACTGACCTCCGGGGCATCAGCACCAAGGGTTAGTCGGGAGCGAGCCTCCCCTCTCTCTTCCCGGAGCTGCTGGTCTCCTGGGTCAGGCAGAGACAAGAACAGAGTGGGTGAGAACCAGGCAGCCTACACGAGCATCCTAGCTCAGCCGCATCCTAGCTCAGCCACTTGCTAGTGGGGACACTTGGGCAAGTGCTTTTCTTTTATTGTTTTTCTGCTTGTAAACTGGGCTAGACTTACAGCTACCTCCTAAGTTCTGTGAGGATGAAACGAGTGAACACACAGTGGGCTTAGAACTGCACTGAGTTACAAATTCAGTTCCTCCGTTGCAGTAGCCACATTTCCAGTGCTCAGTAACACTGTGCAGCCAGGTACTCCTGCGCTGGACAGAGGAGGTATTTCCTTCATCACAGAAAGTTCTATTGGACAACACTGGTTTAGGAGGATGCCTGGAAGATAGTGTTTGATAAATATTAGTTCTAATTATAAATGTTATTAAGAACAGACCTAAAAAAAAAAAAAAAAAAGAACAGCCCTAGGAACAACTGGCAAGCTATGGACAATGGGGGCGGGGGTCCAGGGTCCAGGGAGTGGGGCTGGAATTGGGCACCACGTGATTTTTGAGGAGACAGCCTGAAAGGATGGGACAGATGGGCAACAGGCTTGGCAGAGAAGACAGGCAGAGGCTCCAGGCAGAGGAGCAGTCCCCGGGAACCCTAGAATAGGGAGAGGGTGACAGAGGTGGCAGGCCGGTGCTGGGAGCCCCCAGAGGGGAGCTAGAGGGCAGTCCAGCAAGGTTAAGGTGTCAGCCTTAGGGGCTGTACCTCAGCCCCCCCGAACCTCCTTGTCCCTCCATTGCAGGAGCAGAAAGGGCCATTACCCTGAAGATGGAGATTCCGGGCCCGATGCCTCCCCTGATCCGAGAAATGCTGGAGAACCCCGAAATGTTTGAGGACGACTCCTCGCAGCCTGGCCCCCACCCCAAGGCCTCCAGCGAGGATGAGGTTCCTGGGGGCCAGGGCAGAGGGGGCCGCAGCCCCTACCCTGACCAGGGCCCCTGACTTCCCCTGTCTCAGGGGTTGGGGGCTCCAGGCAGCAGACTGACCATCTCCCAGACACCACCAGTGACTGAGGGAGGACCTGCTCTGCCCTCTCCCCACCCCTTCCACTGAGCTCCTTGTTTTTGCCAAAGTTTCCAGGGGTGCCTCCGTGTTCATCCCCTTCCTGCTCTAACCGGCTCCCTCTCCAGTCTTGGGAGCCTGCCCTGTTCCCTCCAGGAGAGAGGGCAGAGGGGTGAGCCTGAGTTTGGACTCTAAAATCTCAGCACTGCCCCTCAGACACCAGGGTCCCAGGCTCCCCAGGGCAGGAGGAAGACCCTGCCATTCCACAGCCCCTTCCTCTGCCGGGTGCTTAGGCCTCTGGGAGCAAATAGGAACACTAGAGACCAAAGGGAGGGGGGCGTAGGGGGAGGGCTGAGCCCACCCTCTTGCCCCAGTCCTTGGTGCCTAACGCTGCATAAGGCACCTGCTGGGTGCACGCTGCCCGCTGTGCCCCCGTCCTCGTGTCAGGTCGGGCCCTGCATTTCTGTGGGGGGCCAGAGGGTGAAAGGGACAGAGGCAGGTCCATTCTGCACCTCTTTGCTTGGGCCCAGAGTTTACCTTATGCCCTCAGTTACAAGCCCCTCCCCCAGTCCTGTCATGTGCCTTGGGCTCCCCCTGCCCCCCATCTCAGCCATGGGGCAGGAACCCTCCTACACTACAGAGGGGCCAGGGGATCCCTCTCCCCCTGGTGCCTTCCCCCCGTGACCCCCAGAGCAGCTTGGCCCAGGGAGAGGGGGGGTGGGCACTGCTTAGCTGATCCCACCCTGACCCCGAGGAAGCCTCTATTTATTTATTAGCTTTTGTTTACACCCTGGAATTGACCCCTTCCTCCAGGGGTCTTGGGAGGGGGAGCCCAGGGCCCCTGTGACCCCTCCCTTCTTCCTCCAATCCCCAGTTTGTATTTAGCTGCCAAATAAGATTTCCACTGGCTCCCCTTTTTCTCTGGGGGGGTCAGGGTGCTGTCCCCTCCCCTGTTTACATCTCCCCTCCACCCCGCTGTGTCGCATATTGCTGAGTTTTCTATTTTTGCAAATAAAGTGATGGAAACTCATGGGATGTGGCTCCCTCTAGCGGGGAAGCAACGAGCTGATCTGCAGAGGGACTGGGTGGGGAGGGTGGATTTTGCAGCTTTCTTAGGGGAACTAAAGAAATAGGATGAAATGTATCTGGTTGGGTGTGGTGGGAAGGTGGCGGAAAGGGAGTCCACAGGGCCCTGTCCTGAGTGTCTGGGCCTCCGTGATCACCAGGTGTTGGAGCTTTGATTGGACTCTGTGAACCTCTAGTAAGGTCCTGGGCCTCAGAGGTCTTTAGGCTATCCCCACCCCCAGTTCTGTATACATGCACATCTGCCCTTCTCTGGGGAGGAGGTTGATGCAGTTTCAATTGGTTGTCATGAGGGTCCCTGGCCCCAGAAGAAAAGAACCACGGCGTACATCTAAGTTACAGTGTTCCTGCTTTATGCCAGCCCCTTGCCCCATAAGCCGCCTACACTGTGACCCCACTATCACCTTCTGAGTCACTCCTTCTGCCCCCACCCTTCTCCCTGTGACCCTGCTTGCCCTCCACGACCCCACTGTTACCTTCTGTCCTAATACCTCTCCCTGCCCCTGCATGCCTTAACCTCTGCAACACCCCAACCTCAGCCCCATTGACTTTGGCCTCTGCCACTGCGCCCCTGGACTCTTCCCCTGCCCCCTGTGACTCCCCGTTAACACCCACCCTCACCCACCTTCTTCCCTGGGACAGTGCCTTGCCTACCTGCGCCTGGCTGTCTTCACCGATGACCCGACCGGTGCATGTGGGGGAGAGAGGTTGAGGATGTGGGAGTGGTGGAGGAGAGGAGAGGGGGGAAAGCAGAAGAAGAAAGTGAAAGAAACTCTAGAGGAAACCACAGGGCCTGTGGGGAAGGAGGGGTCATTGCCATGGCAACCCTGGTTGTGGGGGAAGGGCAAGAGGTCTGAGCCAGTGGCTGGAGCCCACCCAGAGGAGGACGCCCTTCTCCCTAGTTGCTCCTCCTACGACCCATCTGATGTTCACCGAACACCTGCTAGGAGATGGACCCTGCGGCCTCAGTCAGTCCCTTGCCGGTGGAGGAGACAGACCTGTGAACAGACGTCACATCCAGTTCCTTCTCAAAACTCCCTGTGGTCAAGTGTGGGCCTCAGCCTCTTTTCCCTGCAGCCTCGTCCTTGCCTGGCTCCAGCTGCCATGCCCGTGCTCAGCTTTGCGCAGTTCGCCTCCTCCACCCACGTCCCGGGCCCCGGCACCACTTGGCTCCTTGGCCCCCCAACTTCATTCTCCGAGCCTGGCCCTGTGCTTGTCTCTCCGACTTCCCAGCTGCCTGGTCCTTGAACTTTTCAAAGCCTCCCACCCCCATTACTTCTCATCCACCGATTCTCTCTCTTATTGAGCCCTTAGTAAGTGCCATGTTCTCCTCTAAGCAACTGATACGAATAATCTCACTTAATTCTCACAATAATGCTATGAGTTCCACTTGACAGATGAGAAAACAGCCACAGGAAGGGTAAGTAATTTACCTGGGGTCCCACTACCAGTAAGTGACAGAGCTAGGATTTGAACTTGGGCAGTTTGGCTCCAGAGCCCGTGTAGTTAAGCACACACTGTAAGACAGTGGGCACCAGGTTTTCAGAATGAACAATAGTCACTAATTTCCCCCTCCGACAGTACTTATTGCCTCCATATTTCTTCCTTCCTGTCATGTTCCTATATGAGAAAATAGAACATCAATCTGGGAGGCAGGCAGACCTGGATTTAAATCCAGACCATCTAGTTGCTAACTATGTGACCTCGGGCAAAATACTTTGTACTTCTAAGCCTCTATATCTGTAAAATTAGGGGGCTGGAGGGAGGTTAACACCTATGTCATGAGGTTGCTGCTGTGAGAATGAATTGTAACGTTATGATACATCCAGTACCTAATGGGTGCTCAACAGATGAGCTTCCTTGCTTCCTTCGTCCAGATCCCTGTATCATCAACTCCCTTGGCCCAATTTCACCCTTATCTGCTCCACCTTCTCCTAGGTCAGTCACCCCCACCAGCCCCAAGTCTCCCCCACCCTGGGGCGTGTCACTTCCTCCTCTGCAGCCTCCCAGATCAGTACACAAAGGCTGCTGCTACCACCGGAGGGAGGAAGGGCTGCTCCGCACGCACCTGTGAGTACGAGGGCAGCAGCTCTCCTGCCTCCTCTCCTACCCGCCCAGGCCCCACCTGGTCCTAACCTCCTGGGAAGAGGGCTCTGACCTGAAGACACCCAGGGTTCAGCTGAGTCTTGAGAAAGGCTCTGAAGACCTCTCTGCATTCCCAAGATCTCCTGTTCCTGTTTCCTCCTCCAGTCTCACAAGCCCTCCCTCCCCCCACCCATCCCTCTTGTGTTGGTTTCCCAAGAGTGGGACTGGAGAGAGAAAAAGGAGGTAGGGGATGCATGAGTGCTATCATTTGCTTGCCGGCTATGTGTTACGGATTATGACGAGGTAAGTTTCTCCCAATATTACTCCCCAGCTGCCATCCCTGCTGCCTGATGCCTTGTGCTCGGCTCGGGCCTCCTCCCGGTTGGTACCTTGGCCACAGATCCCACACTCCTGGAAGACTGTGGCTCAGCGGCTCAGTTCTGTCCCCTCCTTGTGACACTGAGTGGGCAGCAGAGGGTTCCTCCTGACTTGGGAGATCTGGATGGGTTGGGGAGATGCTCTCTTTCTCAGCTGCTCAGGGGGCAGTGGGGTATGTATTGGAGTCAGAATTAAGTCCAGGAGAATGGATAACCCCAGAGGGAGAGAAGCGAAGATACAGGAAGGCCAGAAGGAAAGAGAAAGGGGATCAGATAGAGCCCATTGGGGCTGGTGGGGAGAAGGCACAACTTTCCATGAAGATGGTGCCCGGGTTGGAGGGGAGGAAAGCAGCAAACAAAGCGGGAGGCCTGGCCTGTGTCAGTCCCTGCTCTGCTGTAGTTCGCTGGGGGACCTTGGGCAAGTCACTCACCACTCTGGGATTCAGGTTTCCATCTGTAAAAAGAGGGGGTTGAAATAGAAGATTCTGCCATTCTACGGTTAGGATCAGAGTGGGAAAGGAAGTAAAACAAAGAACTGTGAAGAAGTGGAGAAGAGAAAAGTAGCTGCAAGATGGAATCAGATCTCTGACTAGGAAGGGGAGACAGAGAAAGGGAGAGACAGATTAAGAGAAGCAGGTGGCAGGTCACGTATCCTGGGGAGGGGAGAAGGGGGTTGGGGGGGGAGTCCAAGGGCCCCCTTTAGGGGAGATGAGTGACTCCTTTGAACTCTCTGGGACTTTCTTATCCTGGGGGACAGTGTGGCCCGGAGCCCCACCTGTGAGAGATGAGTCAAAACTGGGCTGCAGCATCCCCAGCCTCGCCGACCACAGGCGTGCAGAGCCAACAAGGCTGAGGTTACGCTGAGGCTGAGCCCTGGGCTAGCCTCTCACAGGAGGGTGGAGGCTCTGTTAAATATATATCTACTACGCCTGAGGTCACAGGTGGTGGGGAGCAAGACGGGGGAGGTCAGCAACTTGGCACCACACCCCTTCGCCACAGCCCGTGCAGATCATCTGGTACCAAGTCTGGGCCCAGGCTGAGAAGGATGCAGATGCTTCCCGACAAGGAGTTAGCTGGCCTTTCAAATGCACGGTCGATGGGGACGTGAACGGGCACAGCCCTTCAGGAGCTCATGTCAGTTATGTTGGCACTACTCACCAGCATTACAAATGATACCTATTTATTAACCCTACAAATCCTCTTCCAGGGGTTTATCCTACAACATGCACACGTGAAATGATAAATCCATGAATTTTCACTGCAGCGTTGTTTATAATAGTGAACAATTAGAAACAACATAAATTCCCATTACAAGAGACTAAATACAACATGACATATCCATGCGATGGAAATCTATATAGCTGTAAAAATGAACAAGGGAGTTCTTTATTTTCTTGGGTTGCAGGAACTCCAAGAAAACTAGTCCAACCAAGTAAGATGCAAAACTGGGTGTAAAGTATTCTAGCATTTGTTGAATTCTATTGTTTGATTCTATCATTTGAAGAGTATATATGTGTTCATGTTAGTCTGTATATACACTAAAAGTCTCTAGAAAGATTATAGGCAACAAAAGATAATAATAAATGATGGTTATTTATTTGAAGTTAAGTGTGGAAACTGGAGTGGATGGGGGATAGGAGTGGGAGATTTCTATCATCTTAACTTTTTGGTTTTTTAAATTGTGGGAAAATACACATCAAATTTATAATTTTAACCATTTTAGGTTACAATTCAGGGGCATTAAGTACATTCACAGTGTTGTGCAACCGTAACCGCTATCTAGTTCCAGAACTTTTTCTTCACTCCAAAAGGAAACTGCCCATTAAGCAGTCACTCCCCATCCGCCCCTCCTCCCCAACCCCTGGCAACCACTAGGCTACTTTCTGTCTCTATGGAGTTGTCTAGGCGGGCTATTTCATATCAATGGAGTTGTACAATATGTGGTTGTTCATGACTGCCTTTGTTCATTTAACGTAATGTTTTCAAGGTTCATCAACGCTGTAGCATGTATCAGTCCTTCATTCCTTTTTATGGCCAAATAATATTTCATTGTATGGATATACCACATTTTATTCATCCATTGATCAGGTGATGGGCATTTGGGTTGTTTCTACCTTTTAGCTACTGTGAATGGTACTGCGATGAACAGTATTGCACAAGTTTGTGTTTGTTTAAACACCCGTCTTCAATTCTTTTAGGGATATCCTTAGGGGTGGAATTGTCAAGTGCTAGGGTGATTCTGTGTTTTAACTTCTTGAAGAGTCAACAAACTGTCTTCCACAGTTGTACCGTTTTACATTCCCACCAATAACGTATGAAGGCTCCATTTTCTCCACGTCCTCAACACTTATTTTCTATTTTTTTTTTATTACAGCCATTCTAGTGGGTGTGAAGTGGTATCTCGTGGTTTTGATTTGCATTCCCCTGATGACTAATCGTTTTGAGCATCTTTTTATCTGTGGTTAGTCACTTGTCTATCTTCTTTAAAGAAACATCGAAGTCCTTTGCACATTTTAAAACTGGGTTGTTTTTCTCTTTGTTGTTGTTAGAGTTCTTTAATATATTCTGAACACTTAACAGATATGTGATTTGAAAATATTTTCTCCCATCCTGTGGCCTGTCTTATCACTCTCTTGATAGCGTCCTTTAACGCATAAAAGTTTTAAATTTTGATGAAGTCCAATTTATCTATTTTTTCCTTCATTGCTTGTGCTTTTGATGTCATAGCTAAGAATCCATTGTCAAGTCCAAAATCATGATGATTTATCCCTATATTTTCTTCTAAGAGTTTCATAGTTTTAAGAACTTATACTTAGGTCTTTGGTCCATTTTCAGTTAATTTTTGTATATGTTGTGAGGTAGGAGTCCAACTTCATTCTCTTACATGTGGATATCCGGTCATCCCAGTACCATTTGTTGAAGACTATTCTTTCTGTATTGAATGGTTCGGCATCTTTGTTGAAAATCAACTGACCATAAGGGATGGATTTATTTCTGAACTCTCAGTTCTATTCCATTGATCTATTTGCCTATCCTTATGCCAACACCACACTGTCTTGATTATTGGGGCTTTGTAGTAAGTTTTCAAAGTGAGAAGTGTGAGTCCTCCGACTTTGTTCTTTTTCAAGATTGTTTTGGCTATTCATGCAATTCCATGTGAATTTTAGGATTTTCCATCTCTATAAAAACGGCCATTGGGATTTAACTTTTTGATTTTTGAAGCATGGTAATAAATTGCCTATTCAAATTTTTAACCTAGATCCCCTTTGTGCCATGTACAGGAAAGAGAAATTTTTATCAAACCTGGCCTTCCTTCCTCCATTATCCCAGACCTTTAGACAGTCCTTCTTATGGTCTAATCTTTATTCCTCTTGCTACCGTGTCAGTTAATTACAGCTGACTTTTCCTGCCTCTTGCACGTACTCCCTCATCTGCTCCAGCTTCATTTCCTCTCATTCCTAATCCCTGACTTTCCCCCCTTATTTAGAGCCCCTGACCCTCTTCCTTTAGAATCCAAGGTTATGAAAGCTAGAAGGGCTGTCAGATTATTTTTTCAACTCCCTTACTTTACGGTTGTGGAAACTAAGGCTCAGAGAGAAAATCTGACTTGACACCAGCCAGTGAGTGACTGAGGCAGGACCAGACTTGGTCTGTTTCCTGTTTGGTTCTCTTTCCACTATGGCTTGGAATCTTGGTGAACAGACCTGCGTGCAGACCTTAGTGCCTCCAGGTCCACTCTCCAGACTCTTAGTTAGGCTATTTTGCCCACTCTGGCCTCATGAAGTCTGCATGCAGGAGCGTTGGGTCTTTTCCAAGGCTCCTACCCTAGCCTGGGATCTGCCCCTTCCTGCCATTTTGAAGAAACTGCTGAATCCACAGGGGGAAGTGAAACTATGGGGACAGATAAAGAGTTGGGGTAGAGTTTTGAGAGGGACGACCACAGGCTAAGTTTAGAGGGCTGAGAGCTTGGGGGCCCTCGCTGAGGACCCACATGTCCCCCTTTATATCCTATTACAGACCATGGTGGCTTTGTCAATGGTCCTTGTTTTCCTGCTGGCCCTGAGCAGAGGTGAAAGTGAACTGGACGTCAAGATCTCATCCCCACAGGAGACCACCGAATGGGGGGATCCTGGGCTGTCCCTACCAGGGTCCTGCCAGCCAGCTCCCTCCTGTCAAAAGTGCATCCTCTCACACCCGAGCTGTGCATGGTGCAAGCAACTGGTAAAGATGGGCCTGTGGCCTTTGAACCGAGTGTATGTGTGTGTACAGCCTGGATACACGAGTGTGATTGTGTGGGTACGTGTGTGACTTTCTGGGTGCACTCTGTAGTTCTGTGTGTGACTGAGTTTGTGCACATAGGACTCCTGTCTGTGATCGTGTGTGTGTGTGTGTGTGCATACACATGCACTCGAGGTTCCTGCGCATGTATGTTTATGTCTGTATCTATGTATTTGTGTATATGTGGAGAAGACTTGTGACCATAAATTTGGAGGAAGCAAATGTTCCTGCTGGAACTCACGCTTGTGTCTAGGGAGAGGGATCTTTTGTGGGTGTACATGTGAGAACGTGTATTTGTCAGCTTGGGCTGTCATAGCAAAATACCACGGACTAGGGGGCTTAAGCAACAGAAATTTATTTCTCACAGTTTTGGAGGATGTGAAATCCAAGATCAAGGTGGTAGCTGATTCAGTTCCTGGTGATAACTCTCTTTCTGGCTTGCAGATGGGCTGCGGACAAGCTCTCTGGTGTCTCTTCTTATAGGGATCTAATCCCATCATGAGGGTTCTACCCTCATGACCTCATCTAACCCTAATTCCTTCTCAAAGGCCCCATCTCCAAATATCATCATGTTGGGGGTCAGTCCACTGCAGAAAGTATGTGACTGGGTCTCTGGATCTGTGTTGGGGGGGGGGGGCATGTTCCTAGGTATGTAGCAGCCTGTGACTGGGAGGGTAGAAAGGAAGGAGCTGGAAGCCTGTGGGCTTTGGGGGAAAGGCTTGAGCTACCTAAGTGACAAGAAGGATGCTGGGGAGAGGGTGTCTCCCTGGCTGGTCAAACAAGACTGTTTTTTTTTTTTTTTTTAAATTTTTTGGGAAACTTTAATTAATTAATTTATTTTTGGCCATGCAATGCATGTGGGATCTTAGCTCCCCGACCAGGGATCAAACCAGTGCCACCCCCCTCCATTGGAAGCAGGGAGTCTTGACCACCAGGGAAGTCCCAGGCTGTTCTTTTTTTTTTTTTCGGTACGCGGGCCTCTCACTGTTGTGGCCTCTCGCACAGGCTCCGGACGCGCAGGCTCAGCGGCCATGGCTCATGGGCCCAGTCGCTCCGCGGCATGTGGGATCTTCCCGGACCGGGGCACAAACCCGTGTCCCCTGCATCGGCAGGCCAGGCGGACTGTCAACCACTGTGCCACCAAGGAAGCCCCAGGCTGTTCTTTTGTTTATGTCTTAAAGAGACAGGGCTCATGGTGTAGCAGAGCACGAGGGGCGCCTGAACTGGAGGGTGGGGAAGAACTGTCTCTCTCACAGGAAGATGGAGAGTTAGATGAGATAAGAAATGAGGGCACAGTCACTAGGAGGCCGAGCTACAAAACTGAGTGGGTCCAGGGGAAAGGCACATAGTGAATCTGGGAGGCCGGGAAGGGGAAGACTCAGAGTCAGTGGGAGGCAGAGGCCAGAGGTGCCAGGCAGGGACTCTTGGGACAGCTGGGTATATGTCTGTCTCCTCCAATCCCCCGACCAGAGGCTGGCACCCGGCTCAGCTGAGAAGCCACTCTAACCATTTCCTTCCCCTGTGGCTTCCCAGCCAGTGCCAGGGGTACCAGACACATTGAGGGGGAGCGGGGGGTTCTCTCCTGTCCCTATCCTTCCCCTTCCCAGGGACTGTGGGTCTTAGTCTGACCCCCTTCCCATTTTGGCCTGAGCATTCAGGGGAGGTTGGACTAGGAGGTCAGGCTCCTCCTTTTTTAATGGCAGTGAGGTCCCTGAGATCTCAACAGGAAGTCTGTGGCACTGGGGGAGTGGAGAGGTAGGGTGTCTGGGGAAAGGGGGCATCCAGATAAAGGGTAGGAAAAGGAGCGGTGCTGTAGGAAGTGGGGTCTGACAAGGAAGAAAGGACGGCGTTCAAGGGTAGCTGTGGGGGCTTCCCTGGTGGCGCAGTGGTTGAGAGTCCGCCTGCCGATGCAGGGGACATGGGTTCGTGCCTCGGTCCGGGAAGATCCCACATGCCGCGGAGCGGCTAGGCCCGTGAGCCATGGACGCTGAGCCTGTGCGTCCGGAGCCTGTTGCTCCGCAACGGGAGAGGCCACAACAGTGAGAGGCCCGCGTACCGCAAAAAACAAACAAACAAAAAAAAGGGTAGCTGTGGAAGGGAGGGGAGGGAATCGGGGCGGGGCCCAGAGAGTTGCCTGACAGGGGAGGGCTTGGAAGTGGCCGGGATGCCAGGGTGGTTCTGGGAGCAGGGCTGAGGGGTCCAGGGGACTAGGGTCCCGACGCGCTTCCCCTTGCGGCGCAGAACTTCACGGCGTCCGGGGAGGCGGAGGTGCGGCGCTGTGCCCTTCGAGAGGAGCTGCTGGCCCGGGGCTGCCCCCCGGAAGAGCTGGAGGAGCCCCGCGGCCGGCAGGAGGTGCTGCAGGACGAGCCGCTCAGCCAGGGCACCCGCGGCGAGGGGGCCACCCAGCTGGCACCACAGCGGGTCCGGGTCACGCTGCGGCCAGGTGAGTTAGGGGGTGGTGGGCCGCCGGGCCCGGGGCTGGGCTGGGATTCCACCGCGCCCCACCGACCTCCCCACTACCTCCACCCCCAGGAGAGCCCCAGCAGCTCCGGGTCCGCTTCCTTCGAGCCGAGGGATACCCTGTGGACCTGTACTACCTTATGGACCTGAGCTACTCCATGAAGGACGACCTGGAGCGCGTGCGCCAGCTTGGGCACGCGCTGCTGGTGAGGTTGCAGGAAGTCACCCACTCCGTGCGCATTGGTGAGTCCAGCGGAGCCCTGCCCCGCACCTGCCGGCCCTCTGCCTCTAACCAACCGCCACCCTAGCTTCTGCCAATGTCTAGGGCACACAAGGGCCCCACCTGCTCTCTCCCGTTTTTTTGTTTTTTTCAAGAAAGTAAGGCAAGGGTTTACTTAAGTGAAAGTATGCTCTCAAGGGAAGAGCAGGGAGACTCAGGTGAGTAGCTGCCCTGAGTTTTTTTTGCCAGCCGGTTATGTGGGGCATAGAAATGAAGGGGCAGAATATTCACTGTGCCCTCTCCCGGTTTTTAATGGACCTGGCCAGGCCACGGGTTCCTGACATCTCTCCCCAAAGACATCTATCTTCTAGGTCAGAGCTAGAGGGGGTTTGAGAGACTGTCCAATAGGACCCCTCATTTTACTGGAAGGGTAACTGAGGCCTTCAGTTTGGAGAGACTGTGTTCAGACAGCTCCCAGGGTCAGACAGTGCCCTAGACGCACCCACCTGGACACTGCCCTGGTGCCACTTCTCAGGCCCGTGTCTCCTGGACAAGGTCTAAATGCCATTATCCCTGCTGTACATTCTGCATTCTGCACTCATCCCTCTCCTGTTCTAGATCCCCTCCTTCATCTTATGCTGCTGCTACACCGCACACCCGTCCATTCTTCCCCAGCTTTAACCAACCCCCTGCCTGCCCACTGCTGTGCCCTCATCTCTATCCTCCACTTCCCTGAACATGTGCTCTCACCCCTTTGCCCCTGCTGGGTCCTGGGTCCCGGCCCTCTAGGAGCATCACCTCTCTCCCATCACCTCCGCTATGACTGTCCCCCCCGCCCCCCACTTCCCAGGGACTCCCCTCCTGAGTCCTCAGCAGTGCCCCCCCCGCCCCCCCCCCGTCCTGCATCCTGTTGCTGTCCAGTGACTTCTGCCACTGTCTTCATGACTCCTCCTCCCAGGCTTTGGTTCCTTCGTGGACAAAATGGTGCTGCCCTTCGTGAGCACAGTGCCCTCCAAGCTTCGCCACCCCTGCCCCACCCGACTGGAGCGCTGCCAGCCGCCCTTTAGCTTTCACCATGTGCTATCCCTCACCCGGGATGCTAAGGCCTTCGAACGGGAGGTGGGACGCCAGAGCGTGTCCGGCAACCTGGACTCGCCTGAAGGTGGCTTTGATGCCATTCTGCAGGCTGCCCTCTGCCAGGTGAGGGGGCGGGGAAGGGCCCTGAGTCTGAAGGGCTGCTTGGGGCCAAGATGGCCACCAATGGTTATGCAGTTCACAATTCTAGGGGGTGGTCTTTGTATTATAGTCTCTGTAGTTTGCATATCTATTTTGACAATTTGCTGGTGGATTGGAGTAAAATGTCTTGAGGAAGAGGCATGTTTTCCTTTTTTTTTTTTTTGATGTGGACTGTTTTTAAAGTCTTTTTTGAATTTGTTACAATATTGCTTCTGCTTTATGTTTTGGTTTTTTTGGCCACGAGGCATGTGGGATCTTAGCTCCCCAACCAGGGATGGAACCTGCACCCCCCTGCACTGGAAGGCAAAGTCTTAACCACTGGAGCGCCAGGGAAGTCCCGAGGCGTGTTTTTCTAATTCACAAGACGGCCTCCACTAGCAGCAACCCTGTTTGAAGGGCTGGGGAGAAGCAGGGAGCTGGAGACAGGGGGCTGGACAAACTGACCAGAACAAGGCTGGCCAAATCCTTGCTCCTAGAGCAGGCGGGGGTGGCTCAAGGGCCATCCATGCCCAAGTGCACAGCCTACCCCCCAACCCCACTCCAGGAGCAGATTGGCTGGAGAAATGTGTCCCGGCTACTGGTGTTCACTTCAGATGACACATTCCACACAGCTGGGGATGGCAAGTTAGGTGGCATTTTCATGCCCAGCGACGGGCACTGCCACTTGGACAGCAATGGCCTCTACAGTCGCAGCCCAGAGTTTGTGAGTTGCCACCCTCACCTGCCCCGCTCCAGCAGAGCCACACCTCCTCTCCTCCCAGGAACCCACCCTCCAGCCTCACTGTCCTTACGGGTGATGACCACCCTGCCATCTTCCCCAGAAGTTCCTCCTCTCCACGTCCCCCCACTGCTCAGACAAACCCAAGTCACTCCACTCCCTGGCCCTTCCCTCCTCCTTGCCAAGCCTCCAGGGCTCTTCTAGCTGGTGGAACCCTGGATTTCCTGGGTTGAGGGTACCTTGCGTGTTGTGAGGGGGACTTGGGGTGCTCACCTTGTCCTGACTCCCTGCTCCAGGACTACCCCTCCGTGGGTCAGGTAGCCCAGGCCCTCTCTGCGGCAAACATCCAGCCCATCTTTGCTGTCACCAGTGCCACACTGCCTGTCTACCAGGTGAGAGTTGTCTGAATGCCAAACCCTCCCACTCCCAGCCTGTCTCACTTCCCTCACAGGCCCATTCTCCTTCCAGACCCCCAGAAGCTTATTTCCCTAGAGCTGTGACCCACCATTTCCCTCAACTCCTCACGCTGCAGGAGCTGAGTAAGCTGATTCCCAAGTCCGCAGTGGGGGAGCTGAGTGAGGACTCCAGCAATGTGGTACAGCTCATCATGGATGCTTATAATGTGAGGGGCCAGCGTGGGGGCAGGGGGAGGGGGAGGGTGGGCACTGGGGAAAGATGGAAAGGGACCCTTAGGTGGGGTGGCGGAACTAAAAGGGGATGGTCACTTTTTGTGTAACACTCCACAGCTCCTACCTACAGTCTGCATGTGGCTGTCATTAATAGCTCATTCACTCAGTCAGTCTTGCATTCATAAACCTTAAGTGCCTGATTTGTGCAGAGCATGGAGCCCTGCTCTGGGCAAGGAAGGGAATTAACATTGATTGAGCTTTTATTTCATGCCAAGCACTGTCCCGAGTACACACACTGTTTGCTGTCTTATTTATCCCACTAAAACCCCTGCTTGGAAACTAGTGTTCCAATTTTATCGATGGGGATACAGACACAGGGAGGCTAAGTGACTTGCCCAAGGTCACAGAGATAACAGATGGAACGGCTGGCACTTGTCCCCCAGTCAGTCTGTACATAAAGAATGTGACATCTGGAGACTGCCTTCACTAAGCTTATAAATAATTCGGAGATACTCTTCACAGGAACCATAGAATTTTACAGGTAGAAGGAACCATAAAAATTGGTTTCTTGGGTTTAGGTCTTATCTCTGCAACTAGACTGTAGCCTTCTTGATAAGACGGACCATGTTCCAAACCCATGGCAAGAAAATCTGAGACAATATCAAATTTCCCAGGACAAACTCAATTGAAAGAATCTGCCCTTTAGACCTTGTATGCACACCGGTTGTGTGTCCTGATCTGGGGTTTGAAAAACACAGCCACTGCATGTTTACAGTGCTGGCCAGCCCGGCCCCCAGCAGGCCTTCGCTGCAGCTGCACTGAAATGCTGCGTTAGAAGCCTCTGGATTCTGTGTTCTCACTCAAGGTTATCACGGGTCCTTCCTGCAGAAACTCCTCCTGACTGGGCAGAATGGAAGGAGTGCCCAGGTGGGCTGAGGGCAGGCTTCTGGCAGGATTTGGAACAGCTGGAGAGGGCATGAGGTGGGGTTGGAATCCTGCCTTCACATGGTTACTCTCTCTCCCTTTCCACAGAGCCTATCATCCACTGTGACCCTTGAACATGAACGCTCTCTACTCCCTCCTGGGGTCCACATCTCTTACGATTCTCAGTGTGGGGGTCCTGAGAAGAGACAGGATGAGGCTGGTGACAGGGGCCAATGCAACCACGTCCGAATCAACCAGACAGTGAGAAGGAAGGGCGTGGGGGTGGGAGTGGGAAATTGAGCAGGCAGGGAGAGATGGAGGACAGGCCCAGGAAGCAAAGCAAAAAGCATGGGGTGGCCTTCCACCCATCCTTTCTGAGGCGCTTTAACGAGCAGCCTGCTCAGGAGTGTTTCTAGGAGGTGGGTGTTAGCACGACCCTATCCCTTCATTTACTAGGAAGTAGGGCTCTGGATGACCAGTGTGTTTGGTGTGTGCCCGTGCACATACAGGAGTGCACGTGATCTTAGTTTGATTTCCGCCTGCCCTGTCCTCAGGTGAATTTTTTGGTTACTCTCCAAGCTACCCACTGCCTCCCAGAGCCCCATCTGCTGACGTTCCGAGCCCGCGGCTTCTCAGAGGAGCTGACTGTGGAGTTGCATACACTGTGTGACTGTAACTGCAGTGACACCCAGCTCCAGGCTCCTCACTGCAGTGACGGCAAGGGGCACCTACAATGCGGGGTGTGCAGGTGAGGGCCTCCTGCTTCCCTTCACCTATATGGCTCCCCTGTATTCCTCCTCCCTTGCCTTCCCTCCTCCCACTGGCGTCTCTAGACATCTTTTTCTTAGACATCCCAAGACTCCACCCTGATTTTCACCTCCTGAAGCTTCTCAGAAATGCCAAACCCTCCCCTCCACCAGAACCACCCCCCCGACCCCCTCTATACTCCTTGGTGCTCCATTATATTCTGGCCTCCTGTCAGCCGCTGGCGGCTCTCCAACTATCTTGAGATCTTGGGTTTAGAGGATTCTGGGAAAGGCAGGTCAAGGCATGGTCAAAATCTATGACTCCCCTTTCTCTCCCCTGCCTTCCCCTCCCAGCTGTGTCCCTGGCCACCTGGGTCGACTCTGTGAGTGCTCTGAGGCTGAGCTGTCCTCCTTGGATCTGGAATCTGGGTGCCGAGCCCCCAATGGCACAGGGCCCCTGTGCAGTGGGAGGGGACGGTGCCAGTGTGGACGCTGCACCTGCAGTGGACAGAGCTCTGGACGTCTGTGCGAATGTGATGATGCCAGCTGTGAGCGACATGAGGGAATCCTCTGTGGAGGTACCTGGAGACTTTGGGGAGAAGGACGGGGTCAGAGTGGCTTCCCCAAGGGTGTTCAGGCTGTGGGAACTTCTCTGCACTAAGGGGAGGAATCAAAGATGCTGGTGTAGGGGTTGGAGGGTACCCGGCACGCTTGAGAGGGAACTGGATGCACAGGAACAGGTCAGCTCTAGGCAGCCTGTGGCGGCACGTGATGTCCAATGCCTGTGGGGAGTATGACTGTCACCCTGCGCGTGGCTCTGCCTCAGGCTTTGGCCGCTGCCAATGTGGAGTGTGTCACTGTCACGCCAATCGCACGGGCAGAGCATGCGAATGCAGCGCGGACACAGACAACTGTGTCAGTCCCGAGGGAGGGCTGTGCAACGGGCATGGATACTGCAACTGCAACCGCTGCCAGTGCTTGGATGGCTATTACGGTGCCCTATGTGATCAGTGCTCAGGCTGCAAGACGCCATGCGAGAGACACAGGTGAGCCCTCAGGCCTTGCGCCTTGGGAACAGGGGCACAGGGCTCCTTGAGCCCCTCCCACCCACCTGCTCTTTCTGCATGTGGTTTGGGTGACATCTGTCCAGCTGGTAACTTACTGGCACCCGCTGGACAGGGACTGCGCGGAGTGTGGCGCCTTTGGGACTGGTCCTCTGGCCGTGAATTGCAGCCTGGCGTGTGCCCATGCCAACGTGACTCTGGCTTTGGCCCCTATCCTGGATGATGGCTGGTGCAAAGAGAGGACCCACGACAACCAGCTCTTCTTCTTCCTGGCAGAGGATGAAGCCGGAGGCAGGGTCATGCTGAGAGTGAGACCCCCAGAAAGTAAGTGGGCAGGGATGCTGTGGACATGCCAGATGGGGCCCTGGAAGTTTAATGGGTAGGGCCTCAGAACTCCGGAGGTAAAGACAATGGGAAGTCAGGCTGGGGGTTGAAGCGGAGCTAATGAATCCAGGCAGAAGTGCAGGTGCTGGACCAAACGGACAAGGCTAAGGCCCTGAGCACTGGGATAACCTTGGACCCTGTGGAGGTTCCCTTTGTTTTCAATGACAGGCAGGTCTGGGGAGGCTGGATGAGGCTGGACACGCTGTGGGTAACTGGTGATCAATTCCTAGGCCCTCTCTTGTTTCTTTCCCATAGAGGGGTCAGACCACACCCAAATCATCGTGCTGGGCTGTGTGGGGGGCATCGTGGTCGTGGGACTGGGACTGGTCCTGGCTTATCGGCTCTCAGTGGAAATCTACGACCGCCGAGAATACAGCCGTTTTGAAAAGGAGCAGCAGCAGCTCCACTGGAAGCAGGTGAGGCTGCCCGCTACCCCACTGGGTGGGGTTTTCCTTGCTTCCCCTGGTTAGGTGGGCTTTGCTTTCTGCCTCACCGTCGCACCCTCCACCCTGACTCGTTCTACTTAGCCGCCCCGCTGCTGGCCTACCCCCCTCTGTGGGCTTACTCTGGTTCCTCTGCTAATTCCCATCAGCTCCTGGGGTCCTCCTGCCCAAGTTCTAGGCTGGCCTCTTAGGACTAGATAAAATCGGGAGTCCTGGGACTTTTCCTCATCACTTCCGACTTCTTTCCCCAGGACAACAATCCTCTCTACAAGAGCGCCATCACGACTACTGTCAACCCCCGCTTTCAAGAGGCAGAAGGCGCCCCTCTCTGAAGTGGGGAGGGACACTCACTGCAGGGCTCTTCTCTGGCGTGGAGGGAATTGGGGCATGGGGTCTCGCAGTCAGCAGCTTGGTAGGGGGCTAATCCACTGCTGAGTGGTCACCCATACTTCATTCTTAGAGTGACACCCGAGAGGGGACTACCTTCTGTGGCAACCTTGCTTCCCTACCTCAGAAGTGGGGGCTACCCCCCACGTATACAATAAAGAGTCTTACCTCAGAGCACACGTGTCAGTTTGCTTTACCCCAAGGCCAGAGCAGGCTGTAGAGCCTGGGCCTCAGGAAGGCTCTTGTGCATTCCTCCTCCTGCCACCTGAGGGCAAGGAGAGGTTCTCAAACTTAAAGTGCAGACCAGACTGCACGATATGGGTTGCCTGGGGAGAAGCAGCAGTGGGCTGGGGTGGGCTACTGAATCCTCAAGTAATGCTGACGTAGGAGGCCTAGAGACCATGCTTGGAGAACCGCTGCCTTTGCTGGTGTCTGGCCTCATTCTGTCCTGCTGTGCATGTTTTTTTTTTTCCTTATTCTGAACTGATATCCTGTATTTATTCTACTTGTTGCTCTCTGCAAAGGGGAGCTTACAGGGTGCTGGAAGTCGTGGGGTGGTTGGTTACACTTGGTGGAAAAAAAGAAAACTACTTCGGCCCCAGTGAAAAAGCTTCTCCCAAGGATATTCTTCCCAAAGAGGAGATAGTATGTACAAAAGCCCCATTTTCTTTTTATTTAAATATCCTAAATATATCACGAAGGAACATACACTGCACTTTAATGGTAAAAAGATACAAGTTTATAACATTTTATAAAAACTACCATTTAAAAGTGATCTTGTTCATTTGATATTCCCCTCCCCCAATAGCAAAATAAGTATATTAAAAAAAAAAAAAAAGAGGATGGAGAGGCAAGGTAGGGTAGGAGGGATTAAGATAAAAGCCCCAGGGCCACATAGAGGCAAAGAACATCTGGGGAGAGGGTTAAAAGTTGTGGCGGACTCCACACCTCATTTAACCCTCCAATGTCAAGCCATGGGGGCACAATCAGTAGCTAAGTGATGACAAGAGGCTATTGGGGGGGGTGGACGGAAAAGACTTGGGGTGCTGGGAAGGGCAGGGCTGGTGGGACCTGGTACAGGAGCCCACCTAGGAACTGGCGCTACTCTTTCCCAGGTCCCTGAATCCCATGTCCTGGTCTCTGAGAGCCGGCCCTACCTCCCTCTCCCTTCACTCCAGACACACCTGAGGCGGCTTTCCAGTGCTAGACCCCACCCAGCAGTGGGGTGGAACATTGGGCCCAGGAGCCTTTGCAGCGGTCTTGGTCTGTGATTTCCCTGGGGTGTAAGTGGGACTCCTGGGCTCCCTGGGCGCTAAATCGCTCCTTTGGACTCTCAGCTCCTCTCTCCTCACACATCCATGGCCCCAGAACAACAGCACCTGGACAACTGAGCTAACCACCTGCTCCTGTGTTTCCCCTCACCCAGTCCTCGGCAGGGGTGGTTCTGGTATGGCTCTTTGCACATTCGCTTAGAAGTTCCCTCTCTCCCACCCACCCAGGCAGGAAGCCAAGGTCTGCAAAGGGCCAGGGCACATCTGGACCTAAACACACATTCGCACACTCAGGGGCACAGATCACTCGTGTGATTCTCTCCACACATACCCCAACTCACCCCAACCATAAACAGATTAGCCGCAGGTGACAGGAAGCAAAGCCTCCCACTTTCAAAAGCGCGTTTGGAAGGACAGAATTTTCTAAATGTATCCTAGACAAATCCCAGCCCCCAGCAGAGCCCTCTAACAGGGAGGGGGCTGGCTCAC
Source organism: Aethalodelphis obliquidens (assembly GCF_003676395.1). Classification (NCBI taxonomy): domain Eukaryota; kingdom Metazoa; phylum Chordata; class Mammalia; order Artiodactyla; family Delphinidae; genus Aethalodelphis; species Aethalodelphis obliquidens. Next base: position 4,566,030 of record NW_020837952.1, on the reverse strand, counting down.
ATGCAGAAAGATGCCCTACTTGCAGGGACCAAGGGCAGGTCCAAGGACTCGCGGTCTAGTTTCTGGACCACATTAAATGGGAGTGCCAGCACAGAACTAGAAGAGCACAGGTAGCAAACACATTCCCCAGCGTCTCCCCCACAGGATCTCAGATGCTGTCAGGGAAGATCTAAAGGGTGTCACGCCTCCTTTCTTTTTCCCTGAAATCCTCACACCTCAGAGGTATGGAGACCCCCGCCCCGCCATTTCCTCCAGAATAGGTAACAGCCAGGAGTCTGCTGCTGCTACTGCCTACATTTTTCTGGGAAATGAAATCACTTCCTGGAGATTGCCATCTCAGATCCCCACTGACAGCTTGGTCAGGTTCACCAAGTCAAGTCTCCATGATTCTTCCATAATTACTCACCCCTCCTCCCCACAGGTCAGGGCAGGCCACAACCTGGGAGTCAACCAAACCCCAGAACCTCCCATAAGGATCCTTTCCTTAGCAGGAAGAGGGTTTTTATTTCACTTTAGAAAATTCATATTCACAAGCCCTGATTTGGGTTAGAAACATCCTAACCACCAGTCTGTGGAATCAATCTTAAAAAACCCCTCCAAAACAAAGCCCTCCAGTCCCCCAAGTTGAGTTCTTCTCTTGGGACCTCAAGCACCCTTCAGATTTGCTGGGGTGGGGAGGTGGTCAGGAGAGGCTGCTTTACGCTCATCCTCCCCTGAGCTGAGGGCTAGAGAAGGGTTTGGCTCAATAATATGCCATCTCCAAGCATACAAAAACACTCACATACCACACACACACCCACACACCCACACCCCACACTCCCGATCGCTTTTTGGGGGGTGGACCGGGTGGTGGGCTCGGAGCAGAGAGGAGCAAAGAGTACAGTTAAGAGTAAAACCTACGTTAGGTTTCCTCCTCAGTTTTTTCTCCGCAGCATCCCCACGCCCTGCAGTTCTTGGTTGGGTAGGGACGGCCATCAAGAAGGAAGCCAAGACCTTGTTCTTTGGGACTGAAGGCCAGACCCCCATCTCCTCTACCTGAATACAGTGATAGGACTTGGGCAGGGAGAAGAGCTCACACTGCCCAACAGTCATGTCAGGGGACACCAAATTCCTTTTGTTTCTTCAACAGCTGTTACCCAACTTGGGGCTAGTCTTGGGTTGCTCCTAAGAGGGCACAAGGAGAGAGATCCCACTTTGACATCCATGACTTCCTGCTCAACATCTGTCTGGCTTAGGAGTCAATATCAGCGAGGTAGCCAAAAACTATCTCCAAGACCAACTGCCCAAAGAGAGAAAGGAAAGGGGCCACTCTCACCCAAGTTTCCTCCAGAAGGCACTTGAGCTGACCCCATTAGGTACCAGTGTGGCATGGGCCATTACAACAGCCATGGCCACAACTCTTGCTCTTCCCCGAAGGAAATGAGAGGTACCTGTCCACTCTTCTTGGATCCAGCCCTTGTCTGCTCCTGTCACTGTTCTTCCTTTTGTCCCTACAGTGTATAAGGAGACCAAAGTAAGCTCAGCTGCCATCCCTGATCCTATTCTCCTTCAAACAGGAGATGAGGTACAGGGCTGTGGAACATTGAGGATCAACTGCAACTAAAAACTCAATTTTGGGGGAGGGCTGGACCAGCCACAGTCCCTACTTTGACCAGGACTCTATACCTCCGTATTACCTGTTTCCACAGTGCACCTGCTGAAATCGTTTTTGGATAAACAAAAACAAGAACAGAACAAACAAATCCCTCTCCCCGATCTTTTCCACTTCAGCTGCCAGCTGGAGTCCAAGGTTGTGGGAGCCACACTTCAGTCTTGGTCCTGTACCTTTAGTCCCCACCTAAGACCTCAGACAAGGGTCCAGGGACTAGCTTCCCTACCCAGGAATGCTGAAGGAACTTCCCCGAGATACTCATAGTCTCAGATTATTTACAGAGCTGAAGCTCTGGGGCCTGCTGTCCCCGATGCACTCTTCTGGTCTCCTGGGTCCACTCCTCCAGGAGGGGGACAGGTACAGACGGGGTGGTGGTGGGACCATCAGACCAGAGGGGTGCGCTCTTCGGTAGAATCTTCTGATCACTCCCACCACCCGGGGCCCCTTGCGCCTATAGAGAAAACTGCCCGTCGGAAGTCTTGGACTGGCACCCTTGGCACATCCGTTTGTGTCTGAGTAATCGATCTGTCCGAGAAAAACACTGAGAAGAAAGGGAGGGTTAAGTGCCTGAGAGGAGAAACTCAGTTACTATTGGCTAGAGCTGCCTTCCCCACACAGGAGAGGCACACATCCCATTCTACACCCCCTTGGCACGTACACAGACGGCATGAGTGCACAGTGGTTAAGAACGCAAGCTCCGAAGTCTCAATTCTGGCCTAGAGCTTAGTAGCCGTGTGACCATGGGCAAGTTATCTAACAGCCCTGAATCTGTACACTCATCTGTAAAATGGGCTAAAGGTACCTACTCACAGAGTGGCTGCTTCGTTTATCACATATTTATTGTGTATCTATCTCAAGGCAGGTACAGTTCTTGGGGCTGAGGACAGAGTGGAGAACCAGAGGGACAAGGTCTCTGCCTCCTGGAGCTTTCATTCTAGTGTTCTGCAGATTCAACCTAAGAGCACGGAGCGAAGCCTGAGACCCAGCAAAGCATCCAGGAAGTGTTAGTTGTTATTGTTTCTCATCTCTTGTTCTTGTCTTATTTTGGTCCTGGCTCTTACATTCTCTACAGATCAGATATTGACCTCCCAGGGCAGAGATTTTATCTCTTCCTCCAAAGTGCACCTGCTCTGAAGTTCGATTCAGTTCGTCTCTTGTCCCGGATCTGCTGTGTCCTTGGGAAACTCAACCTCTCTAAATCTCAATTTCCCCATGGGTGAAATCAGGACAACACAGCTTCCTCACGGAGTTAATGTGAAGGTTAAACAAAGTAATGTCAGATATGCTCTCACAGTGCCTAGCACAGAGTAAGTATCCAAGAAATGCTATTATTATTATTACAATTATTCTAATGGCCCCTACCCATGATCAGCTACATAAGGCCAGAGAGATATACATCACCCTGAGGTACTAACTCTAACATGGCCAGGAATGCTAGGTGGCCCCTTGTCAGGCAGGGAATGGCGGCAAGCCCTGGTTCTTAGGGAAGAAAGTCTGTGTGTGGGCGTGAATGGATGACACGTGAGCTTACCTGATGACACCGTTCACACTGGTAAGGCTTTTCCCCACTGTGTACACGCTTGTGACGCTCCAGGTGGTACTTCTGGATGAAGCGCATATCACATATGTCACACTCAAATGGCTTCTCACCTGGCCCAGGTGGAGAGAGAGAAGCGAACATCAGGAGGTATACATGGCAGGGACCTCATTCCAGGTATTTTCCCAGAAATCTTTAACTTTTAGTAATATGCAGACACCTAATGGGGAAGGGTCCCCAAAGCTGCTGGTCTCAGTGACACTAGATACATACAATGTCTCTGCCTCATTCACTTACTTTCTTTCTCTATTAGTATTTCTAATACTTACTCCTTAAAATAAACCCCACAAGAGCTACACGCAAATATAATACAAACTATGGACTATTCTCCCCCTTTGAATGTGAGCAAGAGACTTACCAGTATGAATAAGGATGTGCCTCTTGAGGTGGTAACTGCTCCTAAAGGCTCCAAAGCAGTGTTCACAAACAAAATTTTTGGGAATCTTTACTTGAAAAGAACCATTTTGTTCCACTACCACCACCTGGGGGCAAGAGTCAGGTATGTCATGAGGCTATCCCTCTGCCCTCTTCTTGCCCCCATTCTGCTCTGGGTCTATTTCCAACTGCTGGACAAAGTAACTTCTCTGATGCTGTCATCTCCCATATTCCTTAGAGTTAAAAGACCTTCTAAGGAAGGAGGTAGGGTGTGCAAGCTATCTGCCTCGTCAAACCCAACACTCTGAATTGACCTGAGGGGGAGTCGGCCTGCCCCTTTGCCACAGAATTTCATGCTCCCCTGACCCTCCTTCCCTTACCAAGGATGTTTCAGAGAGGGCACAGATCAATTACCAAAGTGGTCTCTGGATGGAATCGGGGTGACACACTCACTGGCTATGAGGGAGCAAAACGTCTAGGGAGAGCTCCGGGTTGAGCCAGAGAGGGAAGAAACAGGAGGACTGCCCTATTCCCAAGCTGGACCAGTTTGGGAGTTACCCCATTACCTGCCTTTTTCTTTTCTTTTTTTTTTGGCCGTGCTGCATGGCTTGCGGGATCTTAGTCTCTGACCAGGGACCGCCCTCGGCAGTGAGAGCGCCCAGTCCTAACCGCCGGACCGCTGGGAACTCCCCATTACCTGCCTTTTTAACAGTCTTTTTTGAATGGGAGGCCTCAGCCAAGCTGTCATCGTCTTTGCGGCTCCGGGACTTATCGCTGTCTTTTCGGTGGCTCTTTGAATACAAATCAAATCTAAATTTATAGTCCATCTCAGAACACAAGACAGGAGGCCAAAAGCTGCTTTGAGACAACTTACAAATGAGAGTAAATCACTGCCCCGAAGGTTTAGAGAAAGTATGCATTCATTTCCTCGCCAAGTACCCTGGTTTTAAGGAGCTGCTGTACAGAAAAGACCTTCCTTTTCTGTACCCTTTTCTGTATCCTCTAAAATACCCACATTCATTCATTCCCCAGCTGGATCCCCTTTCCCACTTCCCTAAATAGAAGCACTAAGGAATCAAAGCTGGGTATCTTCTGGCAGAGAGCTCGGGCCACCCGACCCCCAGGTGCCGCAATGGACTCAAGTGCTGTACCTGACTCGAGCACCTCAGCATATCAGGGCTACCTGCCCGCTCTCCATTCTCGGCCTGCTTGCTGGCAATCTGGCTCAGCATCATCTTCTTGCTGGCTGCAGTGGGAACCAAACTCACACCTGCTAGGCCTTCACAAGCCAGGAGACTTGCCTAAGTTGAAAGGAGATGAGGTGTCAGGTCACCTGGCAGGGCAGGGCAAAAACAGACTGCCAACTTCTAAAGAACTACCTTTCACACCCAGCTACTAACATGCTGCTTCTCTCTAGGGAGCGTCCCTCCTCACCACAAAACCCTGCTTCCTTCAAGAGTCCTCCCTAACTCACCTCACCAGGAACTACTCACTTTGTCATCTGTCAGCATTTAGATACAGACCAAGTGAATAATCAATGTCATTGACACTTCTGTCATTGACACTTCTCTCATTAGCACTGTGCTGGGTAAAGCATGTGTCTATGTATTACTCTGAAGTATTTCTAAGCCTTGTGTGTGGGCATGAGGGTCTCTCCTGTTGACCCACTGACACGGGAGATTTCTAGGGGAACTTCCTTCTTCCTCCCTTGATGACACTCAGCTTCACAGAGCCCACTTACGATTGGCAGACCTCACTGGTGCCAAATGTACATTCTATCGGGTCCTACAAACATGTTTATCAGTAAAGTTAGATTAATTTCTCCCTTTAGATTTTAAATTCCCTAGATGTTGCCAATTACAACAGATATAAAAATTAAAACACTTGGAAGGATTTTGGAGTTGAATATACAATTTCTCTCCTCCACCCCGGCCCACCATTTATATGTGTGCATATCCATATTTTTTCACATTCCCTGCTATACATACAGTTTAAAAATGACTTAAGCAAGAGTGAACACGATGCTGTGAAGTGGGCTGCAAACAAAGGAAGAAGAAACTGAAGGGCTCCTACTCTGCATGGAAAGGAGGAAGCTATGCATGCAGCTGGAAGAAAGCCAATTATACTGTAATCAGGCTGCCATCCTGGTGAGACTGGTAGGGGAGGGTCCCTGGAAGGAAGCTGGGAGCAGCTCTGGGGTTGCCTGCATATAGCTTTTCTACCCAGATAACTACAATAACCTATCAAATCATCCTGTCTCTCCAATCCATCCTGTATCCCCGCAATGACAATTACCTTCCAAATACACTGATGTGACGTCACTCTGCTGCTTAGCATTCTTCAGAGAGTTCCCATTCCTTACAGAATAAAGACTAATTCCTCAGCAAGGCATAAAAGGCCCTTCAGTCACTCTGCTTGTTTCCCCAGGAAACAACTCCCTTTCCCTAACGTTCCCATCTATCACTATCTACCACATTCCTCTAACCAGGCCCCACTTAAATCCTTTCCTCCTTAACTAGCAAACTACCTGCTGTACTCCTAACATCACCACATCCTTCCACGTCTCTAAGCCTCTGCCCATGCAGTTCTCCTTGTCTGAATGCCCTGTTCTGCTTGTTTATCTAGCAAAATCCTATGCATCCTTCCAGCTTCAACTTTTTTCATCCAAGCAGAAGGATCATTCCTCTCCTTCAGTGTACATACCTCTATTATTGCACATTCCTTCAATCAACAGATTCACTATGTCTCTACTACTAGCCAGCCACTAGGCAAGGTGTTGTGAATATAAAGATAAACAATACAGTGTCTCTTCATCTCCCCCCGCCCCAACCCAACTAGCCTGGAAGCTTGTTGGGGACAGGGACAATTTTATTCATCTTTGTATTCCCAGCACAATGCCTTGCATGTAACAGGAGCTCACTAAATTCCCGTTAAAAAAAACAAATGAAGCATTCACCAGACTGTTCACTCCCTCGTGCCCCTCAGCAGTTAATGTACCAAGTGTAAACTGAGTACATGTTGCTTTGCAAATGTCCCATCAGGGCCTGTGATGCAGTATAGCCTACCTCCTTCATTTGACTGGAAGCTCCCTGAAGGCAGGGGCTGTGGCCTGTCTCCTTTCCTTCCTCTAGATCTCCCCCTGGTGCTTAATACAGAGCTTCGCTCACTGGGTTGGTCAATATGTTGACTAAGGCAGCATTCAAGAGTGAAACTGCAAACACGCCTCCCAGTGATCTTGAAGGAGGAGGACTCGAGAGCTTTTTACCTGAGCCATGCTGATTTCTCTTAATGCAACCCAAAAGTTCACGAGTTTCTCGATCCACCTTTTCTTAAGACACTGTTGTTTGAAGAACTGTCACCAAATCACTGTAACAGCTCCTTCGTGTCCCTTCAGTCCTGCTGCCATACTGAACTGCCTTTGTCTTCAAACAGAACTTAGTGTCCTCCAAAAGGAAGATAGATGTTCCAAGAATCCCTGGTCTCTGCCTGGTTCCTGCTTACTATCTGAAGAAAAAGAGTCTTCCAGTCTTGGTTTTCCAGCTGAATTCTCTAGATGAAGTTCACGATCTGTTTCAGAAACCTGAAACCAGAAAGGGAGATGGGGCTGTTAGGTGCAACATCCTCAGGCCATACAACCTGCAGTGAGGTGAACTCTTTTTTTGCCAGGCGCTCTCTGTGCAACTCCAAAAGAAGACATCAGTCAAGCAGAGTTTTCTTTCTAGGTCATGAGTTGAAACTGGTCTCCGGGCAGCCAACAGGAGCAAAAGTAACTGGGGCCTCTGGTGGAGGAACTGCAGCAGGCCAACGGCTTGGCTTTTCCATCTTAGAACTGGAAGAAGGGGGCGGAGGTCGTCTGGGGCTTTTGTGTACAGTGGGCCGGCCCGCGAAGCTCGCACTCTATTAAGGCGACCAGAAGTGTGGTAGAGAAAAGCTCAGGGGCTATCGCTGGGCGCTTGGGCAGCAGGCAGAAATCGAACCGGCGGTACGTGCCCGGGCCGGCCCACACGTGCGCATTCTCCGAGTCAGCCCGAAGGTACGTAAACTCGCTGCGGAGGTGGAAGGCAGGGAGGCGAAGCCCAGCTCTGTGCATTCCCTCCCATCTTCCCTCCCTCGCGCCAGCCAGCCAGCCAGCCAGCCAGCCAGCCAGCCAGCCAGCCAGCCAGCCAGCCAGCCAGCCGCTGCGCCCGCCGCACGCACCCGGAGAGAGCCGAGGAGCGCGCAAGGTGCGTGCTCGCGCCCGCGTCCCTTCAGAGCAAGCCCCCTCAGCCCAGCCGGTGACGCGGCCGGACGGTGATGTGCGCGCAGCCCCTACCCCTCCCCGGGAGCGCCCTCCCTTCGCCACGCGCCCCTCCTCCCCTCCCCTCCCCCTTCCCGCGGGGCGCCCCACGGCCTGCGAACTGCTGAAGCGCTGCCGTCTGCCCAGACGACGCTGCGCTCACTGGGGCGTGCTCCTACCTGCCAGGCGCGGCCTCCTGCTGTCTCCCCGGCCGCGCGGCCCCTCCTCCAGGCCGCAGCACGCCGTGCCAACCCCGTGGCCACCGCTGCCCCCGCCGGAACCGAGGCAAGTTTACAAACACCAACCCGGGACCCGTTTCCCCGGAAGCACTTCTCCTTCCCCCCTCGTCCTCTCCCCCCTGAGCAGCATTATCCACTTCCGGGCTCGCGACCCTGGACGGGCGGGGGCAGACAGAAAGGGGGTGAGGCTGAGGACTCACCGAGGGAGTGCAGCTGGCGAGTGGGCGGTGCCGGCGCGCGGAAGGACGGGAAGAGGGAGGATCGGAGGTACGGCGCTTGCGCCGTTGTAGGGGCGCGCCCCGGCGGCCATCTTGATTCAGGGAAGGAACGAGGGCCCTGAAATGTTGGTACGCTGAGTGTTAGTTGAGCGGTTTTGCCAGGTGAGCTGGTTAGGACTCCTTGAAGAACCGCCATCACTCTCCCTTCCTCCCAGATGTTCTCCCTGTCGCTTCTGAGCCTGGAGCCCCAAATAAAGCCAGAATACTTCGTACCAGACTTTTTCATGTAATTCGGTCGAGGTCATCTTTACCCGACCTTTCCATCAGGCCCAGATCTGCAGATTCTGAGGGCCGCCGCGTCAGCTGGGAGGGGAGTTAACTTTTTTTGCACGCTCCTGCCGAGTACACTCGACTCCACTCTGAGAACGGATGCCCTGGCATGGTCTGCGCACCCCGAAGCCTCTGATTTCCCTATATCACTTCGCCTTTATTCCAGACCGTCCACAATCTAACATTGGTCTCCTCGCCTGGAAAAAGCCATAGGACTCCCCTCAGTAGGAGAATGTAATCTCTTTGGAGACTTAGCGATGCAGGGTGCCCGTGGGACCGGCTACATTAGGAAAACTTGAGCCTTTCTTTAAATTCTATTCCCAACTTTAGGGAGGGGTTCTGCTAAAGATGGGCTATGCATTTAGTGCACTTGATGGAAGGAAATGTCGATTCTATTTAGGTGTGTCAGATTGTGAGTTTAGGAGAATTAACAGAGATGCCAAAAGAAAAAAAAATATTTATGAAAGAAGAATTGCCAGCTACCTTTTGTACACAGATTTAATTTCCCTGAGCGCTCCATTTTTTGAGTAATTGACAGCAAATCCTTGTGCTCTTAGGATCATCATAGAACAGATAAAATGGAGCGAGATCATCAGAAATAAATCTTTAATTTAAAAAAAATTAGCTCATGCTTATTTTAATAAGTCCACATGGCACAAAAGAATTAAAAGGCATGGGCTTCCCTGGTGGTGCAGTGGTTGAGAGTCCGCCTGCCGATGCAGGGGACGCGGGTTCTGTGCCCCGGTCCGGGAAGATCCCACATGCCGGCGGAGCGGCTGGGCCCGTGAGCCATGGCCGCTGAGCCTGCGCGGCCGGAGCCTGTGCTCCGCAACGGGAGAGGCCACAGCAGTGAGAGGCCCGCGTACCCCCACCCCAAAAAAAAAAGAATTAAAAGGCAAAAAATATTTTGCCATTTACTATTCCATGCTCCTGAAGGTAGTCACTTTTACAAGTTTGGTGTATATACATCCAAGCTTTTTTCTATGTTCATTAGTTTGTTATTTCATCCAAAACATATTTTTGAGCACCTACAATGGACCACACAAGTGTATTTTAGACATTTTCTAAGTCATTTCACATTTTAAAAATTGTTGCATAGTATTCCAACTATTTTAATTTGTCTAGACCCATCCTGATGAACATTTAGGTTACTTATAGCTTTTTTGTATAAGTATAGTTTCTTTTTGTTTTTCTAGATAGATTCGTAGGTAGGATATGTGCATTTTAAATTTTAATAGATTCTGTGAAATTGAATTTCAGAAGTTTGTAACAATTTACACACTCAGAGCCATGTGTGAATGTCCCCATTTCCTACAACCTTGGCAATACTGGATGCTATGAATTTTTGTACAGTTGCCAACTTGATAGGTGAAAAATAGTAATTTCATTATTTTAAGTTGCATGTCGTTAATAGTGAAGTTGAGCATCTCTTGTTGCTTTTTTTTTTTTTTTTTTGCGATACGCGGGCCTCTCACTGTTGTGGCCTCTCCCGTTGCGGAGCACAGGCTCTGGACGTGCAGGCTCAGCGGCCATGGCTCACGGGCCCAGCCTATCCGCCGGCATGTGGGATCTTCCCGGACCAGGGCATGAACCCGTGTCCCCTGCATCGGCAGGCGGACTCTCAACCACTGCGCCACCAGGGAAGCCCCTCTTGTTGCTTTTTGACCATTTTAATTGTTTTCGTAAACTGCCTGTTCACATCTTTTGCCTGTTAAGGAAAAAAAGATCATTTGTCTATTTCGTATTGATTGGTAGTAATCTCCATGTTATATTAACTTTTCATTTGTCATATGCTTTTAAAATATTTTCTCTTAGTTTTTCATTTATCTTTGAACTTTTCTTAGAGTGAAAGTTATGCTTTATGGGAAAATATTTGAAACATTCCTATGAAAATAGGAGCAAGACAAGAATGTTTACGATCAAAACTAATATTCTATTAAAGCTACTGGCCACTCAAAAGTCATTATTATTTTCATATTTTTATACTCATTATTTTCACATGATATATCCATCCACAAAGAGAATCAGTTGACAAGATACTAAAACCAGTGAGTTCAGCAGCATCGCCAGATATACGATTAACAAACAAAAATTATATAAATAAGATATGAGAACAATAATCAACCATAAAAATGTCATAGAAGGTTCTCATTCACAATAAAAATGTTACATTATAGACGTAAATTTAATAGGAAATTGCAAATTATGCATTAAGAAAATCAGATTATTTTAGTGGAAGAAAAAAAGGGCTGATTATTATTTTTGGCTGCACCACGCGGCTTGCGGGATCTTAGTTCCCCGACCGGGGATCGAACCTGGGCCAAGGCAGTGAAAGCACTGAGTCCTAACCACTGGACTGCCAGAGAATTCCCAAAAGGCTTGATTAGATGGAGAGTTTTACCATGTCCGTGAACAGGAAGACTTAATATTGCAGAGACACAGTTTTTACTTTAGGTTAAATTCTTATTAAAACAGGACTTTGCATGGAACTTAAGCTGACTTTTAAATCTGCATGGAAAGGAAAAATTGCGAGGAAAGCAAAAACCGTTTTTGGAAAGCAATGAGTAGGTAAAATAATGGTGGGGGAGGGGAAATAAAGCCATAAATCATCTTTAACCACTTTATTTATTTAAAAAATATTTATTTATGTAGCTGCATTGGGTCATAGTTGTGGCACGTGGGATCTTCGTTGCCACGTGCGGGATCTTTAGTTGTGGCATGCGAGATCTAGTTCCCTGACCAGGGATTGAACCCCAGCCCGCTGCATTGGGAGCGCAGAGTCTTAGCCACTGGAGCACCAGGGAAGTCTCTAACCACTTTAATGGTGTCTTTCTTTACACAGAATTTTAAAAGTTTTATGTAGTCAGATCTGCCTGTGGCTTTTGGGTTTTTGTGATATGCTACCTCAAGATTATAGAAATATTTCCCTGTACTTCCTTCTGGTATTTTTATGGTTGTATGTTTTCAGTTTTATGTCTTTATCTCAACTGCAGTTTATTTTCTTTAATTTTTATTTTCTTTATTTATTTTTAAATTAATTAATTTTTGGCTGCGTTGGGTCTTCGTTGCTGTGCGTGGGCTTTCTCTAGTTGTGGTCAGTGGGGGCTGTTCTTTGTTGTGGTACGCAGGCTTCTCATTGCGATGGCTTCTCTTGTTGTGGAGCACGGGCTCTAGCAGTGCGGGCTTCAGTAGTTGCAGCACGCGGGCTCAGTAGTTGTGGCTCGTGGGCTGTAGAGCCCAGGCTCAGTAGTTGTGGCGCACGGGCTTAGTTGCACCGCGGCATGTGGGATCTTCCCGGACCAGGGCTCGAACCCATGTTCCCTGCATTGGCAGGCGGATTCTTAACCACCGCACCACCAGGGAAGTCCCTGCAGTTTATTTGTGTGTGTGGTGAGTAGTGAGAAATGCCAGACTTAAAAGGGACCAATAATGTAATGGGAGAGGTACTAGCCTAGATGCCAGAAAATCAGTGATCTAGGCTTCCTCCTATGTCACCTTTGTAATTTTGGACAAATTAATCTCACTTTTTTTTTGTCTCAAGAGCCCTTGACTCGAAAATGAGGGTGAATAAATACTTTTTCAGGCAAATTTCTAGCACTACTGTGAGGCTCAAATGAGATCATAGGTGAGAAGGCTTTATGAAGAAAAAAAAACCCTTTGCAAATCTTCTAAGTTATCTTTAATACTGATTTTTGGTTTATGCATATCAATGTAAGTGTAGTGCAGCATCATTTTTCAGTATCTGGAAATAGTTTATTCAAGTTTGTGGAAGACTTTGGGGGAAGGGAGAGGAGAGTGGGAAAGATGAAAACTAACATTTTTCTGAATGCCTATTTCATATTTGGTGCTTTACTTAAGGAAAGATAAGACTTAGACCTCTCTTCCCAGGAGTTTACAGTCTAGAAGAGGGGAAAACACTGTACACATAAGAATTGGAGCCACTGTTAACGTGGGTGTTGAGTCGGTGGGGTTTGTTAATAGGTAGACAGCTAGGTCAGTGTTTTCACTTTCTCACAATAAGCCTGGCTGAAAGTGCTTTAAGAAGCAACTGCCCTAATCCCTTTGCCCTCAGGCAGGCCTCCTCCTGGGCGACCTTCCCTACTTTCTCTGGTACACTGTCCCCACAGGCCCACCCCATCTCTTTTTCAGGTAGTATTGTAATGATTACCGATTAGTCTTTTCCTGTACCAGATCTCTATTGCCTTAAGGACAGCTGGAATGTTTTCTCTTTGAAGGTTGCCCTGGGCCAATTGAGCAGAGTTAACCAGCCCTCCCTTTCTTTAGTGAGGAGCAAGCCTTTATTTTATGTGCTGGCTTCCCTCCTGGCCTGTTAGCTGGAGCAAACAAGGCAGACACAACACCTGGGGCAGTGCCAGGCATTAGATAGTCAGTGTTTGTTGAACTACCTGAACTCGTTCCTCTCTCTGAGAGCCAGTTAGGCTGCATAGTAGAAATGAGCAGTATGTGGCTACCTTTGTCACCTGGTAGACCTTTTAGATGAGAGTTGATTGAGGAGAGTTGGGAAACCACCTGGTGTAATGGGGTCATTCCTTGAGCCTGGCAATTTGTTTGTTTGTTTGTTTGTTTTTACATCTTTATTGGAGTATAATTGCTTTACAATGGTGTGTTAGTTTCTGCTTTATAACAAAGTGAATCAGTTATACATATACATATGTTCCCATATCTCTTCCCTCTTGCGTCTCCCTCTCTCCCACCCTCCCTATCCCACCCCTCCAGGCGGTCACAAAGCACCAAGCTGATCTCCCTGTGCTATGTGGCTGCTTCCCACTAGCTATCTATTTTACGTTTGGTAGTGTATATATGTCCATGCCTCTCTCTCTTTGTCACAGCTTACCCTTCCCCCTCCCCATATCCTCAAGTCCCTTCTCTTGTGTCCCTTCTCTTGTGTCCCTTCTCTTGTGTCCCTTCTCTTGTGTCCCTTCTCTTGTGTCCCTTCTCTTGTGTCTTGTGTCTGTGTCTTTATTCCTGTCTTTCCCCTAGGTTTTTCATGACATTTTTTTTTAAATTCCATATATATGTGTTAGCATACGGTATTTGTCTTCCTCTTTCTGACTTACTTCGCTCCGTATGACAGACTCTAGGTCTATCCACCTCATTACAGGTAGCTCAATTTCGTTTCTTTTTATGAGCCTGGCAATTTGTATAGTTTGGAATTCTTGTTGCCCCTTCATTCCTCCTTAATCTTTTACGTTGCTTAAAAATAATATTTATTTTAATTACATAAGTCAATGGAATTATCATATAAAATTATAAAAATATAGAAGTGTGTAAATAAGAAAATGAAAATCATCTATAATCCCGATACTGAGAAATAACCGCAGTTAGTATTTTGAAGACTTTTCCCATCTTTTACAGTTTTTTAAAAAAGTGCATGGGGAGTGACTGCTAACAGTTATGGGGTTTCTTTTTGGGATGATGAAAATGTTCTGGACAGTGTGATCGATGCACAACTTCGTGAATATACTAAAAACCACTGAATTGTACACTTTAAAAGGGTGAGTTTTGTGGTTTGTGAATCGTATCTCAATAAAGCTGTTTTTTGTTTCTTTCTTTTAATGCTTGTAAGGGTTAAGAATCCACCTGCCAGTGCAGGGGACACGGGTTCGAGCCCTGGTCTGGGAAGATCTCACGTGCCGCGGAGCAATAAGTCCGTGTGCCACAACTACTGAGCATGCGTGCCTAGAGCCCATGCTCCGCAACAAGAGAAGCCACAGCAATGAGAAGCCCGCACACTGCAATGAAGAGTAGCCCCCGCTCGCCGCAAGTAGAGAAAGCCCGCGCACAGCAGCAAAGACCCAATGCAGCCAAAAATAAGATAAATAAAATAAATAAATTTAAAATGCTTGTAGGTACATTCACACAGTATTGTTTTCTGAACTGAAAGTGCATATACAGTGCTTCTTTGCTGCTAAATGATTTAGCACGTTTCCTAAGAATAACATTCTTTTACATAACTACGATGCAATGATCAAGTTCAGGAAATGGAGCACTGATAGAAGAATTCTAATACTTATGAGGCCTTTCATTGTCAGATTCCACCAGTTCTTCCAGTAACTTTCTTCACAGCAGGTTTTTTTCTTCCTTATCCAGGAGGCTATTTAAGATCACATATTCCTTTTGGTTGTAATGTCTCTAGTTTCCTTCAATCTGGAACAGTTCCTCAGTCTTTCTTTGATTTTCATGATGTTGACAGTTTTGAAGATTACAGGCTACATTGTTTCGTAGAATGATCCTCAATTTAGAAACATCTGTTTCCTCATGTTTAAATTCAGGTTGTGCTTCTTTGCCATTTTTCCATACCTCACGTCAGAAGGCCCACGATGTCCATCCATCCCATTACTGGTGATGTTAGCATTGATCACTTGGGTAAGGTGGTGTCCGCCAGATTTCTCCACTGTAAAGTTACCACTTCCCTTTAAAGTGCTTTTAAGGAAAAGAATTTTACAGCATAACACAGAAGAAAAAGCTTTATCCAGGTTTTAGTGTTCTGCTGATTTTTTTTTTTTTTTTTTTTTTTTTTCTGTACGTGGGCCTCTCACTGTTGTGGCCTCTCCCATTGCGGAGCACAGGCTCCGGACGTGCAGGCTCAGCGGCCATGGCTCACAGGCCCAGACTCTCCGTGGCATGTGGGATCTTCCTGGACCAGGGCACGAACCCGCGTCCCCTGCATCGGCAGGTGGACTCTCAACCACTGTGCCACCAGGGAAGCCCCTCTGCTGATGGTTTTTTTTTTTTTTCTGCTGATGTTTTGAATGAGAAATAAAGATACAACATTTGAAGACTAAATAAAAAGGAAAAAAATCAGCCAAGGATGAGGAGGCAGGAGCTCAGTTAGAATCTAGGTTTCAGAAGATGGTACCATTCACTTAACCAGGGAACTGAAGAAAAAGAGCCTCAAGAAAAAGGCTCATAATGAGTCCACTTTTGGACCTGTTGAGTGTGAAGTCCTGTGAGACTTCCAAATTAGGCAGGTGGCATCATGGATCTTGGCTGGGGAGAGATGTCTGGGATGGAGGAGTCACCAGCATGTAGCCCTGGAAACAGAGTAGATTGTCCAGGGAGAGGTGCAGAACACAGATGAAAGAGGCCATGGGATAGAACCCTGAGGGAGGGCCAGAGGAAGGTGAAAAGGCAAAGGGAACTAAGAAATGGTCAGGGGTAGTCATATGGAAGCCAGTGAAAGAAAATGTTTCAAGATGGGATGGCAAACTATGTCTGCTGGCTCCAGAGGGGTCAAGTAGGATAAAGATGATATGTGTCCATTGGATTTGGAGGCAGGGATGTTCTTGGTGGCATTGAAGGTGTAAGCTACATGGTGGTGGGCTCAGGAAAGTGTGAGAGGAGAGGAAATGAGATGGAGTGGAGACAACTCTTTTAAGAAGGTTGGCTGAGAAGAGAAGGTGGCTGGAGTGGGAATGTGTTGTGAGAGGTTTAGACAATTTAAAATGCTGTGAGAGGGCTTCCCTGGTGGCGCAGTGGTTGAGAGTCCACCTGCCGATGCAGGGGACGCGGGTTCGTGCACCAATCCAGGGGGATCCCACATGCCGCGGAGCGGCTGGGCCCGTGAGCCATGGCCGCTGAGCCTGCCTGTCCGGAGCCTGTGCTCCGCAACAGGAGAGGCCACAACAGTGAGAGGCCCGCATACTGCAAAAAAAATAATAAAATAAAAAATAAAATGCTGTGAGAAAGAGGTAGTGGGAAGAAGAGTTGGAGAAATGGGGGGCGGGGGTCATCAAGAGGGTATCCCTGAAGGAGAAGGAGAGGAACCCCTTAGACCAATGGGTCCAACTCAGATGTCTACAGGGCCAGGCAGGTAAAGCAGATGAGTGAGGTGGACTAGTGTGGACTGAGGTAAAACAGAATGCAAAATTCTAAGGGCCTGTGGCCAGTCCTCTTCTGAGGATTGTCATCCAATCATCATCCATTGTCATGCACTTCACAGTGCCCCCTTGTGGGAGGAATATACATCCTCACCCCACTGCCCCAGGGCTTGCTTTGGTCAACTGGATCTGACCAGATATGCCGTATGCTAGGTCTGAGCAGAAGTTTTAGGAGCTGGTGCATGGTTTTCTCTTCTGTGAGAACATTGTGTCCCAAGTAGGGGCTGTTCCTTCAGCCTGGGTCTTGGAATAAAGGCATATGAATCAGAGCTATAGCCAACCCTACCACCAATATAAACCTTGAAAGAGAAATAAATCTCTGTTGTAAGGCAGTGGTCCCCCCTGCCCCGCAACCGTGCACGGCTTGCAGGATCTTAGTTCCCCAACCAGAGATCGAACCCTCACCCCCTGCAGTGTAAGCACGGAGTCTTAACCACTGGACCACCAGGGAAGTCCCAAGACGGTGGGGTTTTGAAGTCATTAGTTACCACAGCAAAACTGACAAATACTGGAGTTCAACCAAAATAAAGCTATACTAAGATATTTTTTTACTCCTCGAATTAAAAAGATTCAGAAGTTTGACAGCATGCTCTGTTACTGAGGCTGAGAACACAGACGCTTTCATACATTGGTGTCACCTCTATGGATGTTGGCAATCCTTATCAAAGTTACAAATGCAGATGGCTGTAATCAGAAAGACAGACAATAACAAGTCTGTCAAGGATGTGGAGAAATGGGAACCCTCATGGGAATGTAAAATAGTGTAGTCACTTTGGAAAGCAGTTCGGCAGTTCCTCAAAGAGTTAAATGTGGGACTTCCCTGGTGGTGCAGTGCTTAAGACTCCTCGCTCCCAATGCAGGGGGCCTGGGTTCGATCCCTGGTCAGGGAACTAGATCCCACATACATGCCGCAACTAAGAGTTCGCATGCCACAACTAAGGAGGCCTCCTGCTGCAACTAAGGAGTCTGTGAGCTGCAACTAAGGCCTGGCGCAACAACAACAAAAAGTCAAACGTAAAGTTACTTTATGAGCTAGCAATTCCACTACCAGGTATGTACCCAAGAGAATTGAAAACATGTCCACACAAAAAATTGTATATTAATGTTCATAGCAGCATTATTCACAATAGCTTAATTGTGGAAGCAACCTAAATGTCCATCAATTGATGGATACTTGAAATGTGGTATATCCATACAATGGAATATTATCTGATCATAAAAGGGAATGCAGTTCTGATACATGCTACAACATGGATGAACCTTGAAAACATTATGCTAAGTAAAAGAAGCCAGTCACAGAAGATAACATACTGTTTGTTTCCATTTATGTGAAAGTGTCCAGAATAGGCAGATCTTTAGAGGCAGAAAAAAGATGAGTGGTTGTCAGTGGTGGGGGGAGGGGAGAATGGGGAGTTCCTTTCTGTGAGGATGAGAATGTTCTGGAATTAGTGATGATGGTGGCACAATTTTGTTACTACATGAACAACCACTGAATTGTACGATTTATTTATTTTTTATTTAAAAATTGTTTTTGGTACCCCAGGTGGGACTGAATTGTACAATTTAAAAGGATATGCTTTAGAGTATGTAAATTATCTCAATAAAGCTGTTATATTAAAAAATAAGAATGAGGAAGTTCTATACGTTCTATATGATCACTCATATACTGTTAACTGAAAAAATGCAAGGTGCACAACAGGGATTATATGCTTTTATGTGAAAAAGGAGAAAATAATATATATATACATTTGTTAGTATTTGCATTAAAAACTCTGAAAGATTATCTGAGACACTAATAAAAATAGTTATCTGGAATGGGGCATATGGAATGGGGTGGAAATTAGACTTTTCACTATTAATATTTTCATGTATTTTGGTTTTGAACTACCTGAATATGTTGCTTATTCAAAAATCTAAAAATTGAAAAGAAAACCCAATGAATGCACAACTATAATAATAATAAAGGGGGAACTCCAACTACAGCATTGTTGCTCCTTAAAATTCAGGCCCAGTGTTGCTAGATCTTCTGATTTTTTTCACAAGAAGCTGGAAGTTTCGGTATTGACAATTTTTTTTTAAAGTTTTAAAATGTACTATGCAAGCCAAACAAAACCATGTCTATGGGTAGCAGTTGGCCCTCCGTCTTCCAGTTTGTGACCTGTGCTTTAGACTGTGAACCTCAGGAGGGCAGGGCTGTGGTCTTTTGCTCTCCATTGTGACCTCTAGTGGTCACCAAAGTGCTTGGCACATATATACCAGATAATGAATAAATACTGAAGTAAGGCAGAGAGGGATCCAGAGTGCAGGTGACAAAAAGTTGAGTGAGTTTGGATGGTTTTTATTTTCTATAAGAAATTTGAAATGAGAGGGAAACAGGGAGAAGGTTGATAGGTCAATAATTTGAGAGGTTTGGGAAATTTTTGAAATAATTGTTCCAGAGAGTTGGAGATAGAGCTGACAATAGAAGAATAGTAATGTTGCCAGGCAGTGTTGTGTGTCCAGTTGAGAGAGTCATTGCTGCTTTTTGCCTCTGAAGATGGTTACTACCTTCATCACAGTCCTGGGAATTCCCTTCACCTCTCTCCTGTGTTGGGCGAAATATGATGTGGTCTGATTCTCTGTCCTTTGTCTGTGACCTGGTTTGGGTTTTGTCTCTGGAAGTCTTTGGATCCTCCATTGTTCTGAAACAATATTATCATCTGTCTTCCTGTTGGTCATTCAGTGGATCCATTTGATCGATTCTGTTCTATAAAGCTTTTTTTTTTTTTTTTTTTTAATTTCTTTCCACCTTTTTCCCCTTCTCTTTCTGAAACTTCTATTAGTTGACTCTTGGGCCTTTTGGATCGATCTTCTATAGTTCTTTTATGTTTTGTTGCCCATCTCTTTATATTTTTATCTTTCTGTGTGATTTTCTTGACTGCCATTTCAGTTGTCATATTTTTAAAACCCTAGAGCTTCTCATTGTTCTCTGAGTGTTCCTTTTTGAGAGCAACCCCCCCCCTTTTTTTTTTGTTATGAGTGCAGTATCTTCCTGAATTTTTGAAGCTTTCTTCTGCTCCTTGCATTTCTTCTCTTCTACCAAATACCTTTTTTCAGTGTGTCTGTTTTTACCTCTGTGGTTCACATTAGGGGCTTTCCTCAAGTGTCGGGTAGTCCCTGGCTGGCTGTCTGCTCACATTTAAGAGTGAGGCACTAAGGCATATTGGAAGGCCCAAGTGCATAGAAAGGATGTATTTATTGACTTGTGGGCATCACTGACTAGGTGATTGGGCGAGGCCTGAAATAAGTGTCAGGTCTTTTCTCTAGGGCTATTGAGATTAGTTTCTTCAGAGAGGACTCCTTCAGTCTCCTGACCCTGGAAGGTTTACCCCAGGCCACTGGTTCTGAACACTGATCGGGAGAAAGGACTTGACTGGATACCTCCCGCTAATCCTCTTGTATTCAGTACAGTGCCTCCTCCTCAACTTCTGCTGTGCTTGGCATCCCTAAGTCCCAGCTGCTCCATTTCAGTTTCTCTAGAAAACAGACTTCCTGCTTCTTTGGAATTAGGTGGAGGAGAGGGGAGTTGCCTCGCTGAATGGGCAGGGGGAGAAGAGTGAGGGCCTAAATGTTCCTTGTATAAATTTTCATCTAATTTCCACGTTTTTAGCTGTGCTTCTTCCTCCTGGCTTCCCAGGTAGCTACTGTTGTAAATTCCTGAGCCTTTCTGGGCTTCTGCCCTAAGAAGCAGCTTATATCCTGTTGGCATAACCCTCTGCAGACAGAGTGGCTTTAACTTTTTGCATTTGCTGAACCAGTTACCACTTCTCATCTGCTTTCTATCTTCTACAGTTATTCACATCTCTCACCTCTTGTCTCCCATCTGCTTTATTATTCTTTTTTTTTTTTTTTTTGCGGTACGCGGGCCTCTCACTGTTGTGGCCTCTCCCGTTGCGGAGCACAGGCTCCGGACGCGCAGGCTCAGTGGCCGTGGCTCTCGGGCCCAGCCACTCCGCGGCATGTGGGATCTTCCCGGACCAGGGCACGAACCCGTGTCCCCTGCATCGGCAGGCGGACTCTCAACCACTGAGGCACCAGGGAAGCCCTGCTTTATTCTTCTGAATTTAAAATTCCACTGATATAATTTAGTGGGGTTTCAGGAAGGAGTATTGGTAAACATATGCATTTAATCTGGTATGTTTTATTGGAATGAGCAGAGACCATGAATTTATAGCAAAACCAATTTGAATGGTTAGGTGGTTTTCACTAGCAGAATTCAGCAGTCCTGGTGGATTTGGTAAGAGAAGGACTGGCCAGTTGGATTGGGGTTTTGCCAGGTGGATTTGGTGGAAGGACATTAGGGCCAGGGAGTTGAGGATTTTGGACAAAGAGTGGTTGAAACAACAGACCGTACAATCTAGGTTGTGTAAGTGAAGGAAAGAAAGATACAACGGAGTTGATGGCTGGAGGAATTTATGAACTAAAGATCCCATGAAGTAAGAAAAACTTGTCAATTTTTTTTTGAATTTTATTTTATGTATTTTTTTATATAGCAGGTTCTTATTAGTTATCTATTTTATACATATTAGTGTATATATGTCAATCCCAATCTCTCAGTTCATCCCACCATCCACCCCCGCCACTTTCCCCCCTTGCTGTCCGTACAAAACTTGTCAATTTTTAAACAAACCCTACTTGGTCCTTCCAGCATCTTCTCAGCCAGGGACGAAAGTGCTATTCCTAAGTTTATTTATGTTTCTTTGCTTTATTATTCTATCTTGGGGGTTAATGTCCTTCTTGCTTTGTAAAAGCAAAACTCTCTCAGGTCCCCAGGACAGGATTCTGTGTGGGGCGTGAGGGTAGGGATGCCTCACCTCCTTGTTTACCCTGGAGGAAACTGGGGGTGTTCAGAGCCCTTGCCTCCACCTTTCTTTCTTTTTTTTTCTTTGCGGTACGCGGGCCTCTCACTGTTGTGGCCTCTCCCGTTGTGGAGCACAGGCTCCAGATGCGCAGGCTCAGCGGCCATGGCTCACGGGCCCAGCCGCGCCGTGGCATGTGGGACCTTCCTGGACCGGGGCACGAACCCGTGTCCCCTGCATCGGCAGGCGGACTCTCAACCACTGCGCCACCAGGGAAGCCCTTTTTTTTTTTTAAATTTATTAAATTTATTTATTTTTGGCTGCACTGGGTCTTTGTTGCTATGCACAGGCTTTGTCTAGTTGCGGTGAGCGGGGCTACTCTTCGTTGTGGTGCGCGGGCTTCTCATTGCAGTGGCTTCTCTTGTTGCAGAGCACGGGCTCTAGGCACGCGGTCTTCAGTAGTTGTGGCACGCAGGCTCGGTAGTTGTGGCTCGCGGGCTTAGTTGCTCCATGGCATGTGGAGCCCCAGACCAGGGCTCGAACCCGTGTTCCCTGCATTGGCAGGCAGATTCATAACCACTGCGCCACCAGGGAAGTCCCCACCTTTCATTTCTGAGTGGTGACTTTGGTGGAATGGATACAGAAGGGACCGGGTGGACAGAGCCAAGTCTTCCCTGCAGACCTCTTTTCAGAGCTTTGGGAAAAGCCTTCCTCCAGCCTGGGGTCTCTCTTTCTTCACCAGTCGTTCCCTCCTTGCAGCCTGTTTTCCACTCCCCTGGCCTGCTTGCCCTATCTAACAGCCTGAGCTGATGAACACCCACAGATACCTTGGAGGTTCTCTCTTTAAATCCCTTATTTTACAGAAACTGAGGCCCTGAGGTGTACTCACTCCTGGCCCAGAAGCCTTTGTGCCAAAGCAAGCTCAGAGGCTGAGGGAGCCCCGCATGAGGCGGTGGAGCCTGATGATTAGGAGCGGGGTCTTCAGAGCCCCACACACCCTTGTCCAGACCCAGCTCAGCCACATACTGGCTGCATGACCTGGACACGTTACATACGTAGTGTCTCTGAAATCTGTTTCCTCATCTTTAAATGTGTGTCATAAACTTAACTTCAGTCGTTGTGAAGATGAGAATAATGCATGTTAAGTACAGAATGAGGCATGTGGTAGGTACTTCCATGGTGCCTATTTTTATTAGCGTCTCTTCTTCTAGCCTTTCCACCTAAAACGCCCCACTGCTGCCACCTGTCAGGGGAGCCAGAGTGAGCACCGATGAAGGATTGAGTCTTATTCTCAAGGCTGAGTCAGTTCCCCTAGTTTCCCAAAACCCAATCTACTGAGGAGAAGTTTAAGGATAGGACCACTGGGGTCCCTTGGACCTGTGTTTTCAACTAGCTTGGGGTCCAGTGGCTGCTGACAGTGGATTATAACAGAGGAAGATTCCTTCCGTTCCATGTTTCCTGGATCCTCTTACCCCCTCATTTGGCGGGTTCCCCAGGCCTTGGTGTTTGCCCCTCTCTCCCTGGCCATCTCCGTGAGCATTCTCTCCCCTGGGGAATGGAGCCCATCACAAGGCTTCAGCTGTGCCCCACCTCTCGAGTCTGCTTCTCATTCCTGCATCTCAGCAGAGCTCTGGACCTGACTTCCTCCCATATGCATATTTGTAGCCCTGGACACTTCCACTTAGATGAGTATTTCCAAGAAATAACAATCTACTTTCCATCCAGCCTCCACTTTCTGCATCCCTATTTCTTTTATGGGCACCATTATTTTTCCAGTCACCCAGGCTTGAAACCCCAGGGTTGTCCTTGACCCTTCCTTCCCCTCCAATGTAGATTCCATAAGTCTTGAATTGAGTATAATCCAGCAAGTGGTTAAGCCTGCATATTCCTCTACCTGTCCTTCCCCAGCGACACCACCCTTATTCACGTGTGGCTCACCTCTTTCCTGGTTTACAGCAATGGCCTGTTCATTCTTCTGCATCCATCTGCTATACACTGGTCTTCTGAGAGCATTGTTTTCATCACATTAATCCTTGCCACAGAATCTTTCAGTGGCTTTCCATTTTCTGCAGGATAAAATCTAGATTCTTGGCCTGGCTGGCACTCAAGGCTGTCCATAATCTCTCGTGCAGCTCTGCCCACCCTGCCTTTGCTCCCGTGTCGTCCTTGCAGACCTTCTCTCCAGCCGGCCAGGCACCTTCACTGACCTGAGAATCAGCCATACTCATTCCTGATGTAAGCTCATGGCATTCCCCCCTGTCCCTGAATGCCTCTCTTCCTCCCTTTCTCCAGTCCTGTTTCTCCTGCCTGCTTTCAAGTTGTAGCCCCAGTCCCACTGCAGATCCTCCTCAGGCTTCAGCCTTCATCCATCTCTTCTCCTGAATAGCGCTTGGGATCAGCATCTTGCCAGCGCCCTGGGCTGTAACTGTTGCACGTGCATCAGTATCCCCCCTCCCCACCCACCAACCCCAGCACCCTGGTGTGAACACAGTTGGTGCTCACTTCAAACAGCCACTCCCGGGCTTCCCTGGTGGCGCAGTGGTTGAGAGTCCGCCTGCCGATGCAGGGGACACGGGTTCGTGCCCCGGTCCGGGAAGATCCCACATGCCGCGGAGCGGCTGGGCCCATGAGCCATGGCCGCTGAGCCTGTGCGTCCGGAGCCTGTGCTCCGCAGCGGGAGAGGCCACAACAGTGAGAGGCCCTCGTACTGCAAAAAAACAAAACAAAAACAAAAACAAACAGCCACTCCCTGTTTCTTGAGCACTCTCAACCTGCAAGGCACAGGATTATACTTAACGGTCTGCCTCCTCAGTGTGGCCTCCTTTTCTTCCTGCTCTTCAGAGAAGAGGGCTTTAGAAATCAGGACAGTTCTGAGAAGACTCTGGGGGTTGGGATGCAAAGAGATCGGCCTCTCAGGCCTGCCTAAACCATTACTCTGTTCCTCTCCAGTCTAAGTGAAGGTGGCATGTGTTTTTGCCTTACATCTCATCTCCCCGCTTCTTCATGTCAGCTAATGGTTATTCAGGAAACTTATCTCAACCTGCTGGCCCTATCCCAAATCTTCAGGGCATGGGTCATGAGAATGATGTCATGGCCATGTGACTGCTGCCTATACCTTGCTCCCTCTGCTGCCCTAGTCCTAACACTCTAAAAAGCCAGTTGTGTCCCCTGCTTCCAGCTCACCTGGACGAAGGCCTGAGCAGAAAGGTAAGCTTCTCACCTGTGCCTTTGGTGAGCAGTGGCCACTGGTTTCTACCTGCTCAGCACTTCTTTCCCACCTGTTTCTGCTGGCTCTCTCCCTGGGCGCTCTCACTTGCCTTATCTGTACAGTGAAGCCTGGGGCTAGGCCTTAGGCCCATTACGGAGTTGAAGTTCTTGCTGGTTAGGTCCAGGTGGGGTCCCCAGGCTGAGTAGGGAATAACTCCTGCTCTGCTCACAGATTTCCTCCTGATGGCTGACTCTCAACCACTCCTCTCCCTTGATGGGGACGCCGCGGCTGCAGAAGCCTTGCTCCGGGACGTGTTTGGGATTGTGGTGGATGAGGTCATTCGGAAAGGGACCAGTGCCTCCGAGAAGGTGGGTCTTTTCTCCCCCCTCCTCCTGCCCGTCAAACCTGGCTGAGAACTTTCCTCCTCTGTGCAGGCTTCTCCCCAGAATTC
The DNA here is from genome assembly GCF_003676395.1 of Aethalodelphis obliquidens. Classification (NCBI taxonomy): domain Eukaryota; kingdom Metazoa; phylum Chordata; class Mammalia; order Artiodactyla; family Delphinidae; genus Aethalodelphis; species Aethalodelphis obliquidens. The sequence continues at coordinate 4,540,946 of NW_020837952.1, read as the reverse complement.
ATCACTCTCGCTGTGTGCCTCAGGGATTACATACTGGGCCAGACTGTGTTTATTTACCCTTGTTCATGTGTTGCTTGGAAAATATTGCTAATTTGCTGTAAGTGCAGCTTGGTGGTGTCTTCTGTCTGCTGAGATGTGGTTTGGGCAGCCAGTCAGCGGGGTGCCTCCGCGCCCCCAGAATCTCCCGCTTCTCCTCCTAGGTCTGCGAGTGGAGGGAGCCAGAGGAGCTGAAGCAGCTTCTGGATTTGGAGCTGCGGAATGAGGGGGAGTCACAGGAGCAGATCCTGGAGCGCTGCCGGGCTGTGATCCGCTACAGTGTGAAGACCTGTAGGTCCTGGGTCCTGCGGGGAGGCGCGTCTAGAATTTGTACCCAGCTCCACACTGAGCCCTCGTCCCCCTTCTCCAGGTCACCCTCGTTTCTTCAACCAGCTCTTCTCAGGGTTGGACCCTCATGCCCTGGCCGGGCGCATTGTCACTGAGAGCCTCAACACCAGCCAGTGAGCCATCCCCGGGCCCCCTTGCACCACCCCGAAAGGATTTGGGTTTGTGGGAGACACACTCGGTGGGTAGGAGAGGAGAATGGTGCTTGCCCCCCTGTCTTTTCTGGGAATCTCTGCTGGCAGAGTCTTTCCCCTCGTACCCTTTGGGCTTCCTTTCTCAAGCTTTCTCATGCCTCCCGGCTCCAGTTTTTTCTCATCTTTTCCTCCCTGGTTCTTTTTCACCAACTCAGTCCTCTCTTTGGACCCTCTCTCACTCACTCTGTCCACCTCCTCTCTCCAACTCCTCGCAGAGTCTCTCCCTGTCTCTTTCCCATTCTCATCATTCCCTCTCCTGACAGGTACACATATGAGATCGCCCCCGTGTTTGTCCTCATGGAAGAAGAGGTGTTGAAGAAACTCCGGGCCCTGGTGGGCTGGAGCTCTGGGGACGGCGTCTTCTGCCCTGGTATGTAAACAGGAGGGGGGCCTTTCTTTGGCCTTTTCAAGGGTTCCTCCTTCCCCACTGTTCTCTTGCTGTAAGCTGGCAGGGAGGGGTGATTCTTCTTTGTTTCTTCTCCAGCTGGGCTCCGGCCAAACCAGAGACAAGCTGCCCAGTCCCCCGTATCCTCGTGTTTGCCAAATAATACATGGCATCAGTGCCTGCTGTCCTGGCGGGGGGGTGGGGTGGGGTGGGGTGGGGTGGTGGATCCTGGGATCAGCCCCGGATAAGGAGGGGGAGTCGGGATCTGCAGATCCCACTGTCTGGGTTATCAGCGTGCCATTTGTTGATCCCTCAGAACTCGTGGCCTGGTAGCCAATCACTTGTGCTTCTTTGATCAGTTCTTCTGGGTGGAGAGGTCAAGAGAGCCAAGCTCCAGTTTTGACCCACTGCCCCTCCCTCTTGCCACCACCCCTTCCCTGTGACAGGTGGCTCCATCTCCAACATGTATGCTGTGAACCTGGCCCGCTATCAGCGCTACCCGGATTGCAAACAGAGGGGCCTCTGGGCACTGCCGCCCCTGGCCCTTTTCACATCAGAGGAGGTGGGAAGAGGCACAGGCCTACCCTGGGCTCCCCGATTCTAATCTCCAGCCAGCTGAGTCCGAGACCTGTCAGATCCTCTGCCTGCTCAGACCCATCTCTTCCGAGACCAGCCTGCCCCCAGGCGGATGTGCTTCCTTCCAACCAAGGGGGCTGTGTAAACACTCCCCGTTCACCTTGCCTTCTGTGTGGGGGTAGCAGAGGGGCATCCAGTGCAGTGTACACAGTCCACACCCTTTCTGCTAAGAGTATGGGCCATGGGCCAGCAGCATCAGTATCACCTGGGAGCTTGTTAGAAATGCAGAATCTCGGGCCCCAGCCCAGACCTACTGAAGATGAATCTGCATTTTAACCAGACACACTGGTGATTTGTAGGCCCATGAGTATTTCAGAAGCCCTGGCCTACAGGGTCTCATCTGTTTGACCAGTCTCTCTCCTCCCCACCCTCCCTGCCCTCTGCCTTCCTCCACAGTGTCATTACTCTGTCAAGAAAGGAGCTGCTTTTCTGGGACTTGGCACCGACAGTGTCCGAATGGTCAAGGCAGATGAGAGGTGAAGGTCCTTCTGTCTGCATGTCTCAGACCCAGCCTGGCGCCGTGTGCCTTCTCATTGCCAGGGGCTCTGGCCTCTGGCGCACACCCCGGCGGACTTCTCTCCCTGCGCTGTTCCCACCGAATTGCCTCTGCTGTCTACCAGTGCCTGCTAGAGTCTCCGCCCTGTCCCCTGAGATCTGTTTACCCCTCTTAGGGAAAAATCAACACTGTGGCCTCTGCATTGCTAACTGCACATTACCCTGCTCTCGACAGTTCTGCTGCCCAGCCTAGAGAACCTATTACTCCCCTACCCACTAAGTTTTCTTTTCCAGAGGGAAAATGATCCCTGAGGATCTGGAGAGGCAGATCGGTCTGGCTGAGGCCGAGGTGAGTGAGTGAGGGGTGCTGAGGCAGTGGAACAGGACCCTTCTGTTCCTTTCTTGGAGGGTTCTTTGGCCTGTGCCTACTCAAGGCTCCCCTCATCCCTCCCCTTGATCTCTGTGCCCGTTTCCCTGGTGGGCTGAAGTGATGCCTGGGGAGCAAGGGCACTGTAGTCCTGCTGACACCCATGGGCAGTATCGGATCGCAGGGCAGGGGTAGGACTGAGTCACTGAGTGGAGTCCCATGGGGCACCGCAGGGAGGATGTTGGGGACCTGAGGTGTAGCCCAGAAGGTTTCTGTGAGCTGGCAGGGTCTGTGCAGGAAGTTCAGGAAGATGTGCGGGCCAGTGGTGAGCAATGCGGACTTGGAGCAATGGGAGATGTGGAGGCCCCTGCACGCCCCTCCGCACTAGGGGACATGGGAGCTGCTGCAGCTGTCTTGGAGGGCGTTTCAGCACTATCTATACCATTTTTATTTACTTATTTATTTATTTACAAATATTTATTTATTTATTTGGCTGCTGCGGGTCTTAGTTGTGGCATGCAGGATCTTTTAGTTGCGGCATGTGAACTCTTTTTTTAAAAAATAAATTTATTTATTTATTTTTGGCTGCATTGGGTCTTCGTTGCTGCGTGCGAGCTTTTCTCTAGTTGCTTTGAGAGGGGGCTACTTTTCTTTGAGGTGTGCGGGCTTCTCATTGTGGTGGCTTCTCTTGTTGTGGAGCACAGGCTTTAGGCGCGCGGTCTTCACTAGTTGTGGCTTGGGGTTCCCCCTCGCGGGCTCTAGAGCGCAAGCTCAGTAGTTGTGGCACACGGGCTTAGTTGCTCTGTGGCATGTGGGATCTTTCCAGACCAGGGCTCGAACCCATGTCCCCTGCATTGGCAGGTGGACTCTTAACCACTGCGCCACCAGGGAAGCCCTAGCTGGTATCAGTTCTTTTTTTAATGTTTTGTACAACTCATCAGTGAAGCTATCTGGGCCTGCGCTTTTCTTTGTTGTAGTTTTTTGAATACTAATTCAAGTTCCTCATAAACTTTTGTACTATTAGGATATTTAAAATAGCATTTTGATCTTCCAGTAAGACATTCAACTTTGTTGAAAGAGTATGAACTTTGGAAATAGACCATCAGACAGACCTAGGTTTGAACTCCATCTCTGGGTTTCAGCTTGGGGGCAGGTGTCTTAACTCCTCTGAATCTCAGTGTCCTCACTTGCAAATTAAAGGGGACAGTAACACGTTGTAAGGTTGCAAGGGCCCAGGTCAGGCACGTGAAGAATTGATAGAGCTGGATCTCAGCACCAGGCTCTGGGTAGCTCTTGAGATGACTTCACAGCCTCTTTCTCCCTCTGCATTTTTGCCACAGGGTGCTGTGCCATTCCTGGTCAGTGTCACCTCTGGCACTACCGTGCTGGGGGCCTTTGACCCTCTGGAGGCAGTTGCAGATGTGTGCCAGCGTCATGGACTGTGGCTGCACGTGGATGTGAGTGGTACTCAGGCCTGAGGATGGGGTGGGCTGAACTGAGGCCAAGGCCAAAGCCCACATTGTTCCTTTTGCTCCACAGGCCGCCTGGGGAGGGAGTGTCCTGCTGTCACAGACACATAGACATCTCCTGAATGGGATCCAGAGGTGCATACAGCCCCCTACACCCTGAATCTCACCCTTCAAATCCTTGATCCAGAGAGTAGTCTTGGACCAGGGAGCTCAGATGGGGGTAGGGGAAGGAGGCTGGTAGGAGGGAGATTGGAGAGATGGTTGATTGGGGCTGGGAGGTCAGACGTCAGACCTGGAAATTCTTCTGCTGGGCCGGGGTGAGACGGAAGCCCCTCTTACTGGAGATTTGGAAAGGTTGGGGCTCTGGTTGGGCAGCTTGAGGGGGAGCCAGCTGACCCTGCTTTGCTGTGCCCACCCCAGGGCTGACTCCGTGGCCTGGAATCCCCACAAGCTCCTCTCCGCAGGCCTGCAGTGCTCAGCTCTTCTTCTCCGGGACACCTCGGTGGGTCTGCCCCTCCCCCGCCCCGGCACCACCTCCCACCCTGGACCTCTGTCTTCTTTTCTATCCCACCTGAGAGGAGCTCCTGGCCTTACCATGTTCTCCTTGCCATGCCATCTGAAGCTGAATATCTGTGGGCACCCTAATCCCCTGTAGTGGGCTCCCTCACTCCCCTGTCTTCGTGCAAAGGAAAAAGTTCCCGGCTGAAGTTGTAATCGGAGGGATCCTGGGTCATTTGGGAAGAACTCTGAGTGTTGGAAGAAAACCCAGAGAGAGGGTTTCAGTCAGCTGGCAGCCGTCCCATCAGTGCCGCCTGGTTCCAGGGAAAGAAGCATGTGGACTGAGCTAAGAAATGGCCCAGTGCAGCTCTGGAGGAAACCTCGGCGGGGAGGGTGGGTCTGACTGTCTCCTCACCCTCCACAGAACCTGCTCAAGCGCTGCCACGGGTCCCAGGCCAGCTACCTGTTCCAGCAGGACAAGTTCTACGATGTGGCTCTGGACACTGGAGACAAGGTGGTGCAGTGTGGCCGCCGCGTGGACTGTCTGAAGCTGTGGCTCATGTGGAAGGCACAGGGCGGGCAGGGGCTGGAGCGGCGTGTGGACCAGGCCTTTGCCCTTGCCCGGTAGGAGTGGGGGCAGTCCCGTTTCCCCTCTCTGGGCTCCAGCCCTGCACCCCTTTCCTGCTCTTAGTGTCTCTTGACTCACTCTCTGGGTTGCTTTTGTTTCTGTATCTCTGCCTTTCCTCCTCCACCCATGATGTCTCACTCTGTGTTCACAGGTACCTGGTGGAGGAATTGAAGAAGCGGGAAACTTTTGAGTTGGTCATGGAGGTACGACCGACCTTGTGCTCTTTTTCATCCCCCGTCCCCCCGCCGTTCCCCTCTCACTGCCCCTCTTCCCCAGCAGAGCCCTGGTTGGGGAAGAGGGGCAGTGAGAGGGGAACGGTCCCCCTTCCTCAGCTCACACCTTCCTCTTCCTCATTCCTCCCAGCCTGAATTTGTCAACGTGTGTTTCTGGTTCGTGCCCCCCAGTCTGCGGGAGAAGAAGGGGAGTCCGGATTACGGTGAAAGGCTGGCTACGGTAGGCAGTCTCCTCCCTGCTCTGGTTAACCCATTAGGGAACCGATGCAGCTGGTGTGTTTCCGCCCCCTGCTGGCTGTAAGTGGCATGGCAGTTCCCTTGGCTAGTTCCTTTGCTCCTGAGGTGGGGACCGTGAACTGGAAGTCGACACCCACTTGTCCTCATTTCTGTGAGGCTGGGAATGGGGGATGCTTCTGGAAAGTATGAAGAAGACGGAGAGGGGCATTACAAGAAAAGTCACCAGTGTGAAGTACATAGATCCATGGTGTGGGGCATTCTGCTGGGAGCTCAGGCTCAGGACAGAGATGTGAGGCAGAAAGATCTTGGAGTTTTGCTCACTAATGCTGGGGACAGAGCAACCCTGTCAGGCCAGGAGGTATGTCCTGGTCGCTAAGGATAGATCGGTACTAGGTGCTGCAGATGATACGAAACATCAAAAATGTTATAGGAATTCAGAGAGGGGAGAAGAAGGTGTCGAGGATGATGAAGGCTTGAAGTTAGACTGAAAAAGCAGTGTTGAGATTCAGTAAAAAGTCAGGATTTAGCAGAAAATGGCCCATGTGGTAACGTGGAGAATGGTGAGACGTGAAAGAATGCAGGAGGTAGAGAAGGTCCAGTGGGCTGGATGTGGTGGCAAGGGTAAACTGGGGCCACGTCAGGATCCGAGCCGTGAGTTGCTGTCTCTGGAAGGTGTCTGGGTGGAGGGAGGTGCAAGTTGGGGAGCCCAGCCCCTCACCTGACCCCAGGCTGCAGCTGGAACGTTGCTCCACTCCTCCCACAGGTGGCCCCAATCCTCAAGGAGCGCATGGTGAGGAAGGGCTCCATGATGATTGGCTACCAGCCCCATGGTACCCGGGGCAACTTCTTCCGCATGGTCGTGGCCAACCCTGCGCTGACGCGGGCAGATATGGACTTCCTGCTGAATGAACTGGAACGGCTGGGCCAGGACCTCTGAGCCGCTCCTTCTCTGCTGGCCTGGACCCCTCCCCCAACCCTTACCATCTCCCTGTATCCCCTCCCCGTGTTCTCAAGAACAACCTCTCCAGGAAACAAAGCTGTCTTAATTTTTATGTGCTTTGACCCACTAACTCTCCTTTAAGTATTTGATATTAAGAGAATGTTTAAATAAATGATAGTATATCCATATGATGGAATATTACTCTGCCATTAAAATTATGTTTACAAAGAGGATTTTTATAGATAAGAGAAAAATAATTTTAATATAATGTTATGTGAAAAAGCTGGATATAAGACTTTATATATGGTAATATCTGAGCTGCATTCAAAAATACATAGGAAAAGACTGATGAGATGTAATATGCCAAAATGTTAATAGTTTTCTCTGGGATGGGATTACAGGTAATTTGAAAATTAACTTCTTTATACCTTTTGTGCGCCCCTTTTATGATATAAGGAGTATCTATTGCTTTTTATTTTATAAATTTATTTATTTTTGGCTGCGTTGGGTCTTTGTTGCTGCACGCGGGCTTTCTCTAGTTGCAGGGAGCGGGGGCCCCTCTTTGTTACGGTGCGTGGGCTTCTCATTGCGGTGGCTTCTCTTGTTGCGGAGCACGGGCTCTAGGCGCGCGGGCTTCAGTAGTTGTGGCATACGGGCTCAGTAGTTGTGGCTTGTGGGCTCTAGATCGCAGGCTCAGTAATTGTGGTGCACGGGCTTAGTTGCTCCACGGCATGTGGGATCTTCCCGGACCACGGCTCGAACCCGTGTCCTCTGCATTGGTAGGCGGACTCTTAACCACTGCGCCACCAGGGAAGCCCCCCTCTATTACTTTTAAATAGGAAAATAATAAAGTTAAATTTTCAGCTGTATTATTTTGGTATATTGTGAAGTTTGTTATCTTTCAACAAAATAGTGGAGAATGCAAATTTGTAAAAAAGTAAAGGTATAAGAGAGGCTAAAAATAGGAAAAAATTTTCCCAAAAATCTTGAGTGGGAGAGAAAAGATCAAAAGTGGAGTTATTCTAAAATTAATTGTACTTTGGGACTTCCCTGGTGGTGCAGTGGATAAGACTCTGTGCTCCCAAAGCGGGGGGCCCGGGTTTGGTCCCAGGCCTGGGAACTAGATCCCACATATGTGCTGCAACTAAGTGTTCACATGCCACAACTAAGGAGCCCACATTGCCACAACTACAGAGCTGGTGAGCCGCAACTACGGAGCCCACCTGCCGCAACTGAGACCTGTTGCAGCCAAATTAATTAATTTAAAAAAGTTAATTATAATTTAATGACACTGAAAACAAAATGGGCACTTGTTGTATCTTGAGACGAGAACCTTGTCCACTTATCACTCTTGAAAAATCTTCACACACACCAAAAAAGTAAGAATGTTCCTTCTGTAATTTAAACAACAGAAACCAAGTTGAAAAAAAAAAGCCCAGCAACGGAACCAACCACTGTTATGTCTTCTGTTATTGCTACTGTCTTACATAAAAACATCCATTTAACACTTAAAATCCTGGTCTGATGTTGCTTTTCAGTCACTTTTTGGGAAAGAGGCATTTAGCTACACAAGTTATTTAGGACAAGTGGCAGGTCTACCAGAACTTTCTGTTATTTCCAATTCCTAAAAATACCATTTATGAAAACAGTAACGTGGTCATGTAAGAGTCATCCAAAGTTATTTGAAGAAGCAAATACAGACCATACAAACCATAGCAAAAGAACATCCAAATCTCAAACCCAATTCTCTTGACCATTTGGGGGAAAAAAGATTTTCTATTCATAAATTACTAATAATTTCCCTGTAAACTTGTTATTCTTGCAATAAATGGTATCTAATTTCTTCCAAATAATACATTTGTTTTAAGAGTACTAATAATTTGAGCTCCAAGCCCTAATCTTAAAGAGTTCTATTTATCTGAAAAATGTCTTAAACATAGTAAAAGCAAACTAAAAAAGTGCTTATTTTTCAGCTCAAAGCAAAGCCAGAAAGCAAAACAAAAATGAAATCTTCAAATTCCTTGAATCATCTCCATCTCTGAAGTATGTTTAAGAGAAGGCTAGAGGGGCTTCCCTGGTGGCGCAGTGGTTGAGAGTCCGCCTGCCGATGCAGGGCATGCGGGTTCGTGCCCCTGTCCGGGAAGATCCCACATGCCGCGGAGCGGCTGGGCCCATGAGCCATGGCCGCTGAGCCTGCGCGTCCGGAGCCTGTGCTCCGCAATGGGAGAGGCCACAACAGTGAGAGGCCCGCATAACGCAAAAAAAAAAAAAAAGAGAGAGAAGGCTAGAGGACTTCCCTGGTGGCACAGTGGTTAAGAATCCGCCTGCCAATGCAGGAAACACGGGTTTGATCCCTGGTTGGGGAAGATCCCACATGCCATGGAGCAGCTAAGCCCATACGTCACAACTACTGAGCCCACGCGCCACAACTACTGAATCCCACACACCTAGATCCCGTGCTCCACAACAAGAGAAACCACCACAATGAGAAGCCCGTGCACCACAACGAAGAGTAGCCCCCACTCGCCGCAACTAGACAAAGCCTGCACGCAGCAATGAAAACCCAACGCAGCCAAAACTAAATAAATTTTTTTTAAAAAAAGAGAAGGCTAGAAAGACAGGACGTAAAATCAGTGAATCACCTATTTTTCTCCAGCTTTATGAAACGGATTCTTCTTTTCCTCCATTCCCAAAATTCAATCTCAAAATCTCTGGTTATAGTATGGTAGTCTCTCTCTTCCTTTTTCTCTCCCATCAACATATACTGAGCTCCTGCTGTGCGTAATTCCTTGTCTTGCCTTCCAAGAGCCCACCTAAGACTAAAGCAATCATCCCTCAACTGAGGCCTGTCCCTGCTCCAGGCCATTTGCACCTGCTGCCCCTTTGGCCTGAGTGTTCACCCATCTACATGATTCGCTCCCTCATTGCCTTTAGATTTTTGTTCAGATATCACTGACTTATTGAAGCCTTCCTTGAATTGTTGATCTAAAATTACATTTTCACCCTCTGTTGTTACATCTGCCTTGTTTTTCTCCATGGCATGTATAAGCATCTGGCATACACTATAATTTATTTATTTATTTACTTACTTACTTACTTACTTCCCCTGCACCTGCTTGCCCCGGTCTCACTCAGCTAGAATGTAAGCTCTGGGAGCAGAGATTTTGTATCATTGCTTCCCAAAGTGGAGTCTTGTACTTACAAGGTGGGTAATGTTAAGTGAATGGTTAATGAGCTCCAGGTACTAGTTGACTTGCTCTCAGTCACAAAACTTTTTTTTTTTTTTTTTTTTCTCGGTGCGCGGGCCTCTCACTGTTGTGGCCTCTCCCGTTGCGGAGCACAGGCTCCGGACGCGCAGGCTCAGCGGCCATGGCTCACGGGCCCAGCCGCTCCGCGGCATGTGGGATCTTCCCGGACCAGGGCACGAACCCATGTCCCCCGTATCGGCAGGCGGACTCTCAACCACTGCGCCACTAGGGAAGCCCAGTCACACAACTTTTAAGTGGTGAGTCAAAGCCAAATTCAGACCATCTTCCTCTGGCTCTTAACCATGGGTCTAGTCTGCTTCTGTTGACAGGTGTACATAGTTCATAGTGTGTGGGTATCAGGGCCATTTTATTAACCGTATGCTGTGGATCTGTTGCTTGCGGGAAGAATGAAGGCATTCACAGGTTCGGTCACCCATCTTGCCCTTGGCCTGGAGAAATCGTATTACCATCAAACAGGAAGCAAGTTCGTTGGGAACACCTGGGTGAATTACAATGTTTGAGTGGGTTTTTTCTTTTGTTTAAAGGGGTCAAAGTATTCAAGAGGCTAGCCTCCCCATGACAGGGGAAGGAAAATGGTGACTTCACAGGGTGGTAGGCCAAGGGCTGGGAAGCTAAAAGCCGGGTGGGGCACCTTGGGTATGGCAAGGTTGGGGTAAGAGTCTTTTTAGGAGAGTGGATGAAAGGGTGCAAGCAACAGTGAAGTCAGAATTTGGACACCTGGAACTGTTCTTATGCGCCCTAGGTCCTACGTTGGCTACTTCTCTTCTTTATATACCTTTTAAAAATCTTTTTATTTTGAAATAATTTGAAACTTACAGAAAAGTTGCAAGAACTTCTATATACTCTTTACCTGAATTTATCAATTTTCACATTTTGACAAATTTTCTTTATCATTATGTATGTACTATAACTTATTTTTTTCAGAACTATTTGAGAGTCGGATATAAACAATATGCCTCTTTATTTCTTAATACTCTAGTGCATATTTCCCAAGGACAAGAATATTATTTTAACCATGATATGATGATCAAATTCAGGAAATTTAACAGTGACACCATACTTTCATCTAAAGTCCATATTCCAGGGACTTCCCTGGTGGTCCAGTGGTAATGAATCCGCCTTCCAATGCAGGGAACGCGGGTTCGATCCCTGGTCGGGGAACTAAGATCCGCGGGGCAGGCCGTGCGCCACAGCTACTGAGCTCCCACGCCTCAACGAGAGGGCCTGCATGCCGCAAACTACAGAGCCCACACCCTCTGGAGCCTGCACGCCACAACTAGAGAGAGAAAATCCACATGCCACAACTAGAGAGAAGCCCGTGCCACAACAAAGAGCCCTCATGCCGCAACTAAGACCCGACGCAGCCTAAATAAATAAATAAATTGATAGGTAGATAGATAAAGTCTATATTCCAGAGTTGTTGATTGTCCCAACAATGCTCTTTATGGCATTTTCCCCTTCCAGTACAAGATCCCAGTCCAGGATCATGTATTGCATTTAGTTGTCATGTCTTCTTGTCTTATTTACTCTAAAATAGTTCCTCAGCCTTTCTTTATCATTAACATTGACATTTTAAAAGAATACAAGCCAGTTATATTATAGAATGGTCATCAGTTTGTTTTTTCCTGAGGCTTCCTCACGACTGGATTCAGGTTAGCATTCTAAGCTGCAATATGACTTGTCACGTGTATCCTTTTCAGAGAAGCACATCACAACGGCCACAATGACCATCTGTTCCTTACTGGTGATGTAACTTTGATCAAAGTCAAAAGTGGTCAAGGTGGTGTCTGGTTTCTCCAAGGCATGGTTATTATTGTGCCCTTTGCAGCTAATAATCTGTAAGGAGACAGTTTGAGATTTTGCAGATACCCTGTTCCTCTTCATATTTTCCCCATCTAGACTTAGCATCCATTCACGATGCTTGCCAAACCAACTTTTATCATAACGATTGCCAAATGGTGGTTTTCTAACTCCAACATTCCCTCCACTTTTATAATTTGGCATTTGACTATAAAGAAGAGCCCTCCTTTCCCCTTATTCATTTAGTCATATATATTTTTCAATATGGACCCTTCTTTTCTGGCTGCGGGGGGTCTTCATTGGAGTGCGCGGGCTTCTCTAGTTGCGGCGCACGGGCTTAGTTGCGGTATGTGGGATCTTAGTTCCCCAACCAGGGATCCAACCCAGACCCCCTGCACTGGGAGCGCAGAGTCTTAACCACTGGACCACCAGGGAAGTCCCAGACCCTTGTTTTATTAAGTAACTTATAATCCATTTCTAACCTTACTTATTTTTAATGCTCAGATTGTCCCAGTTTTGACCATAGAGAGCTGCTTTAATCTGACTCCCATGTCCTTTTAACATGACTTTTTTTTAAAACACTGCCTTTTTTCCTGGCACAGCAAAAATCTTGTCCCTTCTTTGCCCACTCTTGCAATCAGCAAGGAGCCCTGATTCCTTTTAGTGGAGAATGGCGTTTAGAAACCACAATCTAGGCACCAGGTATGTTCATAGGTACTGGATATATTCATGTATTTTATTTATTTATTTATTTTTGGCTGGGTCGGGTCTTTGGTGCTGCGCGTGGGCTTTTCTCTAGTTGCAGCGAGGGGAGCTACTCTTCGTTGCAGTGCACGGGCTTCTCATTGCGGTGACTTCTCTCGTTGTGGAGCACAGGCTCTAAGAGTGCGGGCTTCAGTAGTTGTGGCACGTCAGCTCAGTAGTTGTGGCTCGCGGGCTCTAGAGTGCAGGCTCAGTAGTTGTGGTGCACAGGCGTAGTTGCTCCGCGGCATGTGGGATCTTCCCGGACCAGGGCTCGAACCCGTGTCCCTTGCATTGGCAGGTGGATTCTTAACCACTGTGCCACCAGGGAAGTCCCTATTCATGTAATTAAAAAATTTAAACTAACATCCTTTTGGATCTCCTAACCCATCATAACTGTGCTAAGGGAAACAAAAAGCCAGAGTTCTAAAGGGGGAAATGCGGCTCCCCTGAGAGCTAGCACAGGGGCAGCAGAGAGAATGGGTTGATAAACTAGGATGGTAGCTGGGGGGTGAGGTACAGAGTTGGGATGCTTGCAGATTGGGTATTGTATGAAGATGGCAATGCTCTTGCAGACCCTGGTTTAGCATTAGCATTCCAAGTTTCATAGAATTTTTGGTCTTGCAATTAAAAGGCCAGAACAGGTACTCATCTGTACAACCTTGGCCTTTAGGTAGATTTTTTAAAGCCGTATTTTACAAATAAGGCAGCTGAGGCTGGGCAAAGCTCAGGTTCTTGACAAGGCCACAAAAGTGTCTGTCTCTTAAGCAGAAGACGTATTTTATTCTAAAGAGGAATATCTTTTGTTTGTACACGCCAGCATCTCTTTAATTTTATACCCCAAATGCAATAATTCTGTTCTTTCTTTTCTAGACTGATACTTTTTTGGTTCTTGAGATCCAGTTTCCACATGTTAGAGGAATCCAGTAGTCTGATGGCCTAGTTTTGAAAAATTCCTGAAGTTCATTTTTAGCAAATTATCTGGTGCCAGTATGAGCTTGCACATTTCCTTAGTTTGTAGCATGGTATTTTTAGTTTTTACTTATAATCGCATACATTTTAAAGTTGGCTCAGAGGTTTAAATGTTTTTACTGTCAACTGGAGGTGTTGTGGTGCTATTCCCTTCTGCCACATACTGTCACACATCAATGAGACAGTACCGTGTCCTGAATGGAACTTTGATTACAATGGAAGCTTTGACTACTACAAAGCTATAGTAATCAAGACAATGTGGTTTACAGGATACACATGCAGGTCAACGGAATAGACTGAGAATCCAGAAGTAAACGCTCACATTTCCACTTAATTGCTTTTCAACAAGGATGCCAAGACAATTCATTAGAGGAAAGAATAGTCTTTTCAACAAACGATGCTGGGACAACTGGATAGCCTCATGCAAAGTCGAAACCCTTTGTCACATTATACACAAAAATTAACTCATAATAGATCATGGAACTAAATGTAAGAGCTAAAACTATAAAACTCTTGGAACAAAATAGAGGAGTAAATCTTTGTGAGGTTGGGTCAGGCAAATACTTCTTACAAATGACACCAAAGCACACACAACCAAAGAAAAGAATAGCTAAATTGAATCTCATCAAAATTTAAAACTTCTGTGCTTCAAAGTTTGTGCATCAAGGTGAAAAGAAAACCAAAGAATGGAAGAAGATATTTGCAAATCATATATCTGATAAGGGACTTTTTAAAAAATATATCTTTATTGGAGTATAATTGCTTTACAATGGTGTGTTAGTTTCTGCTTTACAACAAAATGAATCAGTTATATATATATACATATGTTCCCATATCTCTTCCCTCTTGCATCTCCCTCCCTCCCACCCTCCCTATCCCACCCCTCCAGGCGGTCACAAAGCACCGAGCTGATCTCCCCGTGCTAGGTGGCTGCTTCCCACTAGCTATCTACCTTACGTTTGGTAGTGTATATATGTCCATGCCTCTCTCTCGCTTTGTCACAGCTCTGATAAGGGACTTATATCTAGAGTAGATGAAGAACTCTTACAACTCAGCAATAAAAGACAAATAACCCAGTTAAAAAATGGGCAAGGGATCTGAATAGACATTTCTCCAGAGAAGATATATAAATGGCCAATAAGCAACTGACAAAATGCTCAACATCATTATTATCAGGGAAATGCAAATAAAAACCACAACAAGATACCACTTCATACTCAATAAGATGGCTATGATTAAAAAGAGAAATAGCAAGTGTTGGTGAGGGTGTGGAGAAATTGGAACCTCATACACTTCTGGTGGGGTTGTAACCTGGTGCAGTCACTTTAGAAACAGCTGCCCAAAGCTGGAGGGATTGGGGGAATGGGTACAGGATTTTTTGAGACAGTGGTGAAAATGTACTAAAATTAATGGATTCTGGAGATGGTAGCACAGATCTGTGAATGTACTAAAACTATTAACTTGTACCCTTTTAATGTGGATACATTGAATGGTATGTGAATTATATTTGAATAAAGCTGATAAAATAGCTCATATATATGTATATATGTATCTATACACATCTTTCCCTCTAAATCAGGAACAAGGCAAAGATGTCCACACTCACCCATTCTATTTAAAGTTGTACTAGAGGTTCTACCCAGGCAATAAGGCAAGAAAAATAAATAAAAGACATAATGATTGTAAAGGAAAAAGTAAAATTGTCTTTATTTGCAGGTGATACAATCATCTGTTTAGAACATTCTGATGAAGCTACAAAAATGTTACTAGAACTAGTTTAGCAAGGTTATAAGACACAAGATATAAAATGCAGAAAACAATTGTATTTCTATATACTAGCAACAAACTATTGGAAGTTGAAATTAAAAGACAATATCATTTACAATATCATCAAAAAATGAAATGTTTAGGGCCAACTCTGATGAACGATGTGCAAATTCTATACACTGAAAACTAGAAACATTGCTAAGAGAAATTAAACGAGACTTAAATGGAGAGGTATACTGTGTTTATGGATTGAAAGACACAGTATTGCTGAGATGTCAGTTCTCCCCAAACTGATCTAGAAAGTCAATGTAATCTCAATCAAAATCCCAGTATGATTTTTGTAGAAATTAACAGTTGATTCTAAAATTCATGTGGAAACGCAAGTGATCTAGAATAGCCAAAACCAACTTTGAAAAAGAAAAAATAGGACTTATACTACCTGATTTCAAGACTTAATAACAATCAGTAACCAAGACAGAGTGGGACTTCCCTTATGGCGCAGTGGTTAAGAATCCGCCTGCCAATGCAGGGACACGGGTTCGATCCCTGGTCCGGGAAGATCCCACATGCCTCGGAGCAACTAAGCCCATGCGCCACAACTACTGAGTGCGTGTGCCACAACTACTGAAGCCCCCGCGTCTAGAGCCTGTGCTCCGCAACAAGGGAAGCCACCGCAATGAGAAGCCCGCGCACCGCAACCAGAGAAAGCCCGCACACGACAACGAAGACCCAATGCAGCCAAAAATAAATAAATAAATAAATAAATAATCCTTTCTCCTTCCCACTTCCTTTAAAAAAAAACAAACAGACAGTGTGGTATTAGCATAATTATAGATCAATGGAAAAGAAATGAGAGTCCATAAATAGATCTATACATATATGATGAATTGGTTTTCAACCAAGTTGCAAAGGCAATTCAGTGGAGAAAGTACAGTTTTTTCAACAAATGGTGGTGGAACAACTGGCTATTTATATGCAAAGTTAAGTTAGATACCTCCTGTTCTTAAAATGGAGGAAACCTCATGTACTGATGGTGAGCATGTAAATGGCTCTAAGTCTAGCTATTCTGGAGAACACCTGGCTGTTCTTAGTGAAATTAAATAGGTCTTAAGAACAAGTTCCTAGGAAATCCCACAGAGAACCCCTGTTTCCTCAAGCCCATGCTAAATATCCACTACTAAATGTCCAAAAGACATACATAGGGGCTTCCCTGGTGGCGCAGTGGTTGAGAGTCTGCCTGCTAATGCAGGGGACACGGGTTCGAGCCCTGGTCTGGGAAGATCCCACATGCCGCGGAGCAGCTGGGCTCGTGAGCCACAACTACTGAGCCTGCTCGTCTGGAGCCTGTGCTCCGCAACAAGAGAGGCCGCGATAGTGAAGAGGACCGCACACCGCGATGAAGAGTGGCTCCCGCTTGCCGCAACCAGAGAAAGCCCTCGCACAGAAACGAGGACCCAACACAGCCAAAAATAAATATAAAAATAAATAAATAAATAAAAGATGACTATATAAAAAAAACAAGACATATATAAAATGTGGTGCATGCATATGATGGAATGAACTATCAGCAGAAATTAACTAACTTTACCTGTAACACCCCTGTACATCTTTTAAAACGATGGATGAAATGGGATAAGAATTATGGCATTTTTGGAATTACTTTATATAAATTAAAATTACTTTATATAAGAATTATGGCATTTTTGGAATTACTTTATATAAATTAAAAAGGTGCAATACAACACCGTATTTTTCAAGAATACATATAGGTTTGTCATGTATTAGAGCGGATACGTATGGTGCAGAGGAAATGGCAGTAAGGGACGGGAACTGGAGTAAGCAACTCGTACTAAAATATGGAGACCCATGGGTGTGAGAGGCCAGCAAGAGTGAGCTCAGACAACTCTTTCCAGAAGTTTGGCTATGACAGAAAGCTGAGAAGTGAGACAGCTCGATGAGAATGTGGGGTGAAGAGATGATTGTAGTAGAGGAGTGTATCCGGATGCCAATGGGAGAAATTTGATAGGGAAAAGGACAGGGTGGTGCCCAGAACTCATCAAAAGGACTAAGTGTTTGAGATGGTGAGAGAGACTGGCCTTTGATGTGAAGGTGTGATGGAGCTCATAGACCACTGGGCCAGCACAAATTAGGGGACCACAGAAGAGTGGAGTGGGTGTTATACGGGGGGTCCTGGACAGGCAGGGAAATTTGGAGAAAACACAGGACAGAATCAAAGGGGTAAAGAGAGTGTGATTGAAGCAAGGGAGTGGGCACAGAGTTTGGGGACACAGGTGGGGCAGGGTGAGGAGACCCCAGACAGGAAGACGGGGCTCCTAGCCCGGGAGCAGAGCCCCACTGGGCAGGAGGGTGGCCAGAGAGCCCTCATTGCCTCCCACGTTCATCCCCATTCCAGGCGCTTCCACCCCGAGTCCCCACTGACCCCAGGGGGTCGTGGAGGGAGTGCCGGGCAGCTCCGATGCTGCCCTCTGGGTACAAGGGTAAAACAAGGGTGCCGCCAGGGGAAAGGGGTCCTCCTTTGCACAGGCTCAGGACTCCTTTCCCCTGACACTTCTATTCCACTTCAGCCCAGCTTCAAGGCATCCTTACCTGGGCACCCTTCTCAGACTGGGAGTCAGGGTCTTGAAGGGCCCGTGAGAGCTTTGGTGGAGGAGGGGGTCTGGATGTGTACAAGCCTCCATATCATGGACAAATTGAAGAACCCAATATAAAATAAGGAGATGATATCTCCCTGCTATTGGATTAATTTCCTTACCGGAGAAAAAAGGTAAAATTTTGAAGAAGATGAAGGAGGAGGGATTGGTTTGATGTATTCTAGCACAGTGGTTCTCAAAGCGTGGTTCTTTTTTTTTTTTTTTTTTTTTTTCTGCACGCGGGCCTCTCACTGTTGTGGCCTCTCCCGTTGCGGAGCACAGGCTCCGGACGCGCAGGCCCAGCGGCCATGGTTCACGGGCCCAGCCGCTCCGCGGCATGTGGGATTTTCCCAGACGGGGGCACGAACCCGTGTCCCCTGCATCGGCAGACAGACTCTCAACCACTGCGCCACCAGGGAAGCCCCAAAGCGTGGTTCTTGGATCAGCAGTAACAGCATTTTCTGGGAACTGGTTAGTAAAGGAAATTCTCAGGCCGTACCCCAGACCTCATGAATCAGAAACTCCTGGGGTGGGGTTCAACCGTCCATATTCACAAGCCCTGGAGATGATTCTAATGCATCCTCAAATTTGAGAACCACTGTTCTAAGGGGATTTTTTTACTTCCATCTCCAAACATGTGCTTCTTTTTAGCCATATTGCTGCTGGGACCAGTGGCATCAGGGTATACAAATGAAGGCTTGGACTTGGCATTAGTATGGGGAAGGCCTGGTGTGGAGACAGGTGAGGAGCTTCCTCATTTTCACACACAGGAGCCTGGAGACCAGCTCTGGAGAGCCCCTGAGCAGAGGTCAGGACTGTAGGGATACTGGAAGAACATGACTCAGAGGGCCTTGGCCCTACAGGGATGAGGTCATTATAGCTGGTGTTCCTGCCTTGGGGACAGCGCAGGAACCACTGAAGAGGTACGTGACAACTTAAGAACATATCAGGAGCAGCTAAAGAGATTCTAGTAGTGTACCCCAAAAATACTTTCTGGAACCAAAAAAACATTATTTTTAACAACAAAAAAAATCAGCCTATTCACTGAAAGAAAGAAGTCTGGTCACTGGCGGGACTCAAATTAGTGGCTTGGAAGAAGAAGTGGAAAAATATTTCAAAGCACAGAGCAAATAATACGAAGAGATGGAAATAATGAGGAAAATATGAGATTTGGAGAAGAGACCAGTAATCCTAACATTCAAATATTTTAGTTCCAAAAGAAAGAAAAGGCATAAATGGAGGAGAGACAATACTTTAAAAGTAGAATATTTTGCCGACCTGAAGAAAGTTCTGAGCTTGCAGACTGAAAGAGCATAGGAAGATACAAAAAGAGAAGACATACATCTAAGCATGGAACTCCTGAATTCCAAGATTAAAGAAAGATATTTTCAAGTGTCTAGACAGAAAAAGCAAGTTATTTACAAAGCGAAAAGAATCAGATTGACACAGGACTTTTCATCTGCAACACTGGAAGTTAACAGTAGGAATACTGAGAGAAAAGGATGGCTATCCCGGAATCTCATACCCAGCTGAGGAAGCATTCACTTGTTAGCACAAAAGAAAGATATATGGAGATATAAAGGATTCAGAGAGTATATCAATCCCATATCTCACCTGAGGAAACTACTGAAGAAAATTTTGGTTAGAGAACAGAGAAGTCAAGATAGAGGAAGATGAAAAGGAGAAAGAAAAAGCAGTGAGCAACAAACCTGGCAAAATATTATACTGTTAAATATTTATGGCAGGGCTTCCCTGGTGGCGCAGCGGTTAAGAATCCACCTGCCAATGCAGGGGACACGGGTTCGAGCCCTGGTCTGGGAAGATCCCACATGCTGCGGAGCAACTAAGCCTGTGTGCCACAACTACTGAGCCTGAGCTCTAGAGCCCACGAGCCACAGCTACTGAGCCCACGTGCCACAATTACTGAAGCCCGCGTGCCTAGAGCCTGTGCTCCACAACAAGAGAAGCCACCGCAGTGAGAAGCCTGTGCACCACAGCAAAGAGAAGCCTCCACTCGCCGCAACTAGAGAAAGCCCACACGCAGCAACGAAGACCTAACACCGCCAAAAAATAAAATAAAAATAAATATCTATGGTAATTGGGCTTCCCTGGTGGTGCAGTGGTTAAGAATCCGCCTGCCAATGCAGGGACACGGGTTCGAGCCCTGGTCCGGGAATATCCCACATGCCTTGGAGCAGCTAAGCCCGTGTGCCACAATTACTGAGCCTGTGCTCTAGAGCCCAAGAGCCACAACTACTGAAGCCCGCCTGCCTAGAGGCCGTGCTCCACAACAAGAGAAGCCACTGCAATGAGAAGCCCATGCACCGCAACGAAGAGTACCCCCACTCGCCACAACGAGAGAAAGCCCACGCACAGCAATGAAGACCCAATGCAGCCAAAAATAAATAAATAAAATAAAATTTAAAAAATTAAAGAATTAAATGGGCAAAAGACTTAAATAGATTGTTCATAAAGGAAGATACACGAGCGGTCAATAAACACATGGAAGAGTGTTCAATGCCATTGATTATCAGAGAAATGTAAATTATATAATTACACTCCACTAGAATGGCCAAAATAAAAATGGACTAGCAAAATCAAACATTGGTGAGAAGTCCGGTGCCCAGCTAGAGTTCTCATACACTGCTGGTGGCAATGTAAAACGATATAACCACACTGGGAAAAAGTTTTGCACCTTTTTATAAAGTCAAGCGTGTATCACCTCTATGATCCAGCTATTCTGCTTCTTGGCATTTACCCAAAAGAAATGAAAAAATTTACCCACAAAATGATTTCTATATGAATCTTCAGAGCAGCCTTATTCATAGCAACCCCAATTCAAATGTCCATCAACAGGTAAATGGATAAACCAATTGTGATATATTCATAAATAGAATACTGCTGAGCAGGAAGAAAGTACAAACAATTGATACATTCAAAACATGGAATAATCTTAAGAACTATATTCAGCAAAGCAAGACTACCTCCCTACAGGAGTACCTACTGTAGAGCTCTATTCACGTGAAGTTGTAAAAGAAGCAGAACTAATGTATGAGGGTAGAAATCAGAAAGTAGCTGCCTTTGGCTGAGGAGTAGACTGGAAAGGGGCATGAGGGAACAGTATGTCCCCATATAGTCAAGACACTTCTAACTTAAATGTCCTTTTTTTTTTTTTTAACATCTTTATTGGAGTATAATTGCTTTACAATGGTGTGTTAGTTTCTGCTTTATAACAAAGTGAATCAGTTATACATATACATATATTCCCATATCTCCTCCCTCTTGCGTCTCCCTCCCACCCTCCCTATCCCACCCCTCTAGGTGGTCACAAAGCACCTAAGTGTCCTTTTTTTGTTTTTTTGGCCGCAATGCGCGTGGCTTGCGGCATCTCAGTTCCCCTACTAGGGACTGAACCTGGAGCACAGCAGTGAAAGCGCTGAACCCTAACGGCTAGACCACCAGGGAACTGCCTAAATGTCCATTTTATAGCTGTGGAAGCTGAGGCTCACGAAGTTAAAAGATTTGGCTAAGGTCTGTACAGGAGGTTCCTCTCCTGGGTCCTCTGAAGGAAAGGAGGCCCAGCCATGTGCCTTCTCAGGATGTGCCGGAGGTTGCCAGGAGCAGAGGATTCAAGGGTTGGGGAAATGTGATCTGAAGGAGTAGAGGTGGAAGAGGGGACGAGGCTGAGTTTTGGGGAGATGGGGTGGCATAGAATAGGTAAGGGAGAATGTCACCTAAGAGCCTCAGCCCCTCCCATCACAAAGTCTTGCCTCTGCAGACTTTGCCTGTCTTCAGTCTTGCCTGTCAAAAGTGGGTCTTCACATAGAGAACAGACTTGTGGTTGCCAAGGGGGAGTGGGGGTGGGGGAGGGATGGACTGGGAGTTTGGGGTTAGTAGATGCAAACTATTACATATAGAATGGATAAACAACAAGGTGCTACTGTATAGCACAGGGAACTATATTCACTGTCCTGGGATAAACCATAATGGAAAAGAATATAAATAAGAATGCATATATATGTATAACGAAATCACTTTGCTGTACAGCAGAAATTAACACAACACTGTATATCAACTATACTTCAATTAAGAGTTTTTTTAAGTGGGTCTTCAACAAATGATGAATGAATGAATAAACGAATGAATAAAAAGCGATACAAAGAGTTTATTATTGTATTGTAAAGAGCACAAAGAAAGAAACAAACACCTCTCAGACCTTGACGGCCCGAGTTGCTTTAAGTCACCCCACCTTCACCAAATCTGTAAGGCCCTTCGTGTCTCCCCCAGTCTGAACAGCCATGGAGTGAGAGGGGGCCTTTTGCCCAACCCATGGGGCTGGGGGCTCAAGAGCTACCACCATTCTGAGTCTGTGCTCACCTGTCCACAGGTCCACAGATCTCAGTCCTTGGAGTTCTCTGGTGGGGTCAGGCATGGCAGGCCCCCTTGACTCAGAGCTAGGTCCGGGAATTCAGAGAGGAGCCCGGGTCCCAGGCTTTGCAGGCAGAGAACTTGGCGGTGTCATCTGGGCAGTGAGTGTGCCCTGACTTCTATGTATGGCAGGACCAAGATCGAGGTGTCACCAGCCCCCAGAAGGTTGTCTGTGCCAGAGAAAGGTGAGTTGTGAATAAGGTCCCTCCCAGTGCCCACCCTGTGCATCTAAAACATGGGAGCCCATCCTTCACCCCCAAACCGGGCCCTGGCCCCTGACCGTGGCTGTGGAACTGGGCAACAAGAGGGGGCTGGCTCTTGGGAAGTGGAGGCAGGTCCTCCTGGGTGGGGAGCTGAGCGAGGGTCATGGTCCCTTACCTGGGGCAGGGGGCAGTGGCGCCGTGCATACCACTCCTGGCAGTACAGGCTGACCTGGATGCCCTGGCCCAGAAACAGCATGGTCCACATGAGCACGTTCCACGCTGGGCCCGTGTGCCGGTCATGCATCATGAAGTTCAGTGGCCCTGATGCAGGAGGAAATGTTGTCACCTCAGCTCCAGATACCTGTATCTAACCTTCCTGGCTGCCTTCCTATCTCAGGGCACGGGGAAGAGTTGGAACAGGAAGGCACCATTGAGGAAGATCTTGAACCCAGCTCCAAAAGCTCACAGAGGTCTCAAGTGGCTCATGTAAAACGAGGATTCCTCAGTCTACACTTCAGTATCCTGGATCTCTTACTAAACCTCCCAACCTCCCACCAGTTTTCTCCCCTTTGTCTCCCTGTATGTGTGCCCTGCTCAGATGCTCCTCTCCAGCCAGAGGTCTTTTCCCACATTCCCCAGGATATCCCTTTGCTGCCTCCCTCCCTGCTCCCAAGTCCGTCCGTCCTGCCCCCCCCCCCCACCAACTCTCACACACAACTCTGATGCCTTCCCCCAGAAGGCACACACATTTCCCCCTTCTGTCTTGGGTACGTGGCCTCTCCCATCAGTCTGGAATCTCCAGGAGCGGGACTCCAGGTCCCTTCCCTCTGGCTGTCTCCCTCTCCAGGGGCATAAAGAGGCCAAGCTCACCTCCAATGAAAAGGAAGAGCAACAGCATGACAGGGTAGAAGAATCCCAGGACGAAGCAGAAGATGTACTCGTGGACCACTGCAGAGACCAGGAACACGCCCAGCATGGCTGTCCCTCGGGCCCGGCCACCAAGGAGCTGGCAGGAGCCGGGGGTAGGAGGGTGGAGTGAGTCTCCCTAAGCCCCCTCCACAAAGAGCCCCCTCCTTAAGGAAGCCAGAGGTCGTGTAGTACAGTGGAAAGAATATGGGATTTGCGATCAGAAGGGCTGACATGTCCTATTTAAGAGCATTTTATTAGTCCATCGGGCCTTAGATGCAACTTTCAAAAGGGGCTATAATAACACTTCCCAGGGTTACAGGGCAGATTATATAGTATGTGAAAATTCTTGGTAACTGAAAATTGCTATATGCATGTTCCTTAGGAGGCTAAGGAGGGGAGAAATGCCCTGTGGAGGAGGTGTAGTTGAGGACAAGGAAGGAAGGAAGTTAGATCATAAGAAGGAATTTCTGCCCATTGGGTTGGGTAGAATGGGGGCAGGTGAAAGTCAAAGGGGCCCTTAGGTCTGGAAAAGATGAATGGTGCAGAGAAAGGGAAGGAGAGGATATCCCAGAGAGGTTCCATTAACTTTGGGAGCTGACGGGGTGTGCAGAGCCCATACCCACAGCCCATCCTGATATACATAGCTGTACAGCCAGTCATGGACCACCACGTTCCAAGTGCGGTAGTAGTTGGAGAAGGAGGTCGAGTTCCACCAGTCCTGGGGGGGTGTTCAGGGGGGGAGAGGAGGTGAGCATCAGGGCCCTGTCTCTGCCCAGGCCCCAGCTTCTCTCCCCTGCTTCCTGCCCCCTGTCCCAGTGTTCTCCACAAGGGCTGGCTCCCAGCAGGAGAGAGACAGCAAGCAACCTCCCAACTCCCTCTTCAGCATCTGGGGTCCTTGCCCTGCCTCCTACTCTCCCTTTCAGGAGAAGAAGATTCCAAATTAGCATCCCCATAAGAGCAGTTAGCCCTGGCTGGTCAGGGGGTAGAGGGGTGACAATACAACCATACCCAGAGGAGCACATTTCTCACTGTGGAAGATTGACAGCACAGCTGATGTTGAAATTGTGCCCCACAGGGTTAAGAGAAACTGGTGACTAATGGAAATTCTTGAGCTCGTCTTACAGAACAGCAGGTAAGGGAACAGCTTGTTAAAAAACCCTTCTGCTTGTAACCTGCCTTCACTGACTAAGCCTTAAATTTTTTTTTTTTTGACTCCTTAACTGCCCCGTATAGATAACACCTCTGATGTATGGGTCACTATAGTAACAGGGGGCATAAGTTTTCCAGGAACTTGGAGTTGGCTCTTGTCTAGTTCAAGCGGGCTAAGACTGGTTGGGACCACTGACCCTAAAACTGGGCTTGCACAGGTGTCGGATGAATGACCTTTTGACATCAGAGGGCCAAAAACTCCACCCTCAGATCATGCTAATTGCCTCCATTTTTTTTTTCTTCTTTTTTTTTTTTTTTTTTTTTTGCGGTACACGGGCCTCTCACTGTTGTGGCCTCTCCCGTTGCAGAGCACAGGCTCCGGACGCGCAGGCTCAGCGGCCATGGCTCACGGGCCCAGCCGCTCCACGGCGTGTGAGATCTTCCCGGACCGGGGCACGAACCCGTGTCCCCTACATCGGCAGGCGGACCCCCAACCACTGCGCCACCAGGGAAACCCTGCCTCCATTTTTTAACATGCATCCCATGAAGAAGCATGTAACTCAGATACACCTGTGCAGAACACCGATTACCTCACCTTTTCCCTACCTCCAATCAATTTTCCCCACACCTAAGATCATCTTGCTTCTTTATCCCATAAATATCTCAAGCCCCTGGCCTTTGGGGAGGCGAATCTGAGGTTGTTCTCCCTTCTCCTCACTTGGCTGCCTTGTGAATAAACCCTCTGTCCGCTGTAAATCTTGGCATCTCAGTGTTTGGCTTACTGCGAATTGGTCAAATGAACCTGGTTCGGTAACTAGGTGACAGCCAACATAGCCACCATCCTCCCCACATCCTTCCCTAGCCCTCCCTGCATCCAGCTCCCAAGTAGCCCAGGTCCAGGCCCCACCCGATAGAACATTCTGTCTCCAAATCGTAGCATCTCTGCGAAGGCGTTGAGCCAGCAGTGAAGGAATGCAAAGAAGATGAGCAGCAGCATGAAAATGCCTGGTAAGTAGAGACAAGGGGCTGCAAGTCAGCCTGGCCCCCCGATCCCCCACGAAGCTCCAGGGGTTCCCCCAGGAAGCCCTCGCCCAGCAACCAGGGCCCCAACTCCCACCAATCATTTGTTAATCATTCACTAATTCATGCACTCATTCATTCATTCCATTTGCTCATGAAGCCCATGCCAGATGTTGGGGATACAGAGATGAATGTCCAAACCTCTGCCTGTTGGGAGTTCATAGAGTGGTTGAAAGGTAGGGAGTAGGTGGCAATCTGAAGTGAGACCCTGACGATGAGCAACCACAGGAGGGGGCAGATAAGGGAGAGTCAGAGGGAAGAGGTGTTGAAACTAAGAGTGAGCGAGCGGAGGGAGGGGCTCCCTGCTAAGTCTTCCCCAGGGTGCAGCCTTCTGCAGCCCTGCCTCTGGTGGGCATACCTGGCAAGGTGGCGTGCATGATGGAGAGCACCAGGGCACGGGTGCTGAAGGGCTCCCTGCTCATGTTGGCAAAGACAGGAACACAGAGGCGGCCCAGGATGAAACAGGCGTAGAGCACGCAGCCCAGGGCCTGGGGAGGGGGTGGAGGACGCATAACTTTGAAAGGAATCACTGGTCGCTGCCCCTCCTTCTGAAATCAGACTGTGGCCCAGCAACTGCATCCTCTTTCCTTAGCGCCACCCTCTGACCTCTTCCCCAGGCCTCCCTTACTTCACTCCCAGAAATGTCCCCTCAGCCACCATGAGTCATAGGTAGTCCACCCTTTGACCCCGTCTTCTGACCTGGGCAAAGTTCTTGGCCACATAATTCCACCTGACGTTGGGTGTCCTGCAGCAGCAATGGGGATAATATGTTTCTCATCCTTTTATCTTGTTCCTGCCCGGGCCGGGGCCCAGCACCTGGGGCCCTCTCTCCGCAGCCCCCTCAGTTGCTCAGGCCTGGGAGGATTACCTGGAGAGGTGGGGGTCTAGAACACTTTGGACCTTCTATAACAGAGACGACAAGTGGATTTTTAGCTTGGGTGTCTACTAAGGTGACCAACCATCTGGAGTTTGCCCCAGACTGAGAGGTTTCCCAGGATGTAAGAATTTCAGTAGTAAAACTGGGGCAGTCCCGGGCGAACCAGGACAGTTAGTCACCCTTGTGTCACCATGAGCTGGGGCAAGGAGAAGGAGTGATAGACCTGCTCCTTACTTCCCATTTTTATTATGGGGTGCTGCCTGAGAAAGTGGCCAGTGTCTGGGATGAGGCGAAAGACCTCAGGGAGAGGAGAGTAGAAGGGCTAGATCCCTGACGGGCCTGGGCATTTGGGGGAGGGGGTGCAGGGTCTTACCTGGGGTAAGTCTCCCTGTAGATGAGTGTGGGGCAGAAGAGGAAATAGAGGTAGCTGGAGAAACTGGGGGCCCGGATCCCCTCACCTGGGGAGGAGTAAGAGGGGTCCGTCAGTGAAGAGGGAAGGGAGAGAGGACACAGCTGGGTGGGATGCTGGGGAAGGGCAGTGGGACTGGTGAATAGAGCTGGACAGGACAGAGGTGGGGGGGGTGAGGAGCTGGATATTGGATCTGGAGGTGGAGTGGGGGAGGTGAAACTGGGCAGGAGCTGAACCTGCTCTTTAACGCCCTCCTTTTGCTTCCATTCCAGGCACCCCCATTTTCTGGCACAGGACCTGCTGTGGCCAGAGCTTCCTGTGGCACCCACAAGTTGCACCACCCACTTCTCTCTCCTTCTGTTCTGACTACCTAATGGAAGGCGCTCACACCCTGGGTCTTAATAAGAATGAGCCGGGAGTCGTGGGCAGCAGGGGAGGGGTATCAGAGGTGGGACCTAAGAGAATGACTAAGGCCCACAGAGCCCACCTGGGGGCCGGAGCTGTGAACCGTGGGCCAGATGGCCTTAGGAGGTTGGAGCTTTTATGAGGATCCTGCAACTGCTGGCTTCATGCAACCAGCCAAGAGGACTGAGTTCACAGCAGCGCCTGCTGAAGGCCTCACCTCCTCTGGCCCGAAGTGTCCCAGGCACAGTCTCTCTCAGGAAGGAGTAGCTTTTCATCAGGAGCCTGACCTGAGATGGAATGGGAAAGAGGTTAAGGTGCTGTGGGACTTTGAGCAGATCACTTAACCTCTCTGTGTCTCTTTTACGGGAGAGGGGCAGGCAGATTGTAAACTTTGTACGGTCAAAGCCCATACTTTATCTTTTTGTTGGACTGTCTTATAGCCTAACACAGACGGCTGCTGGGATGAATCGAGGGTAAAGGGGTACCGGAAAGGGCAGAGACTCCAGCTGGCCAACCCAATCGATTATATTTGCATAGCAGTGTCCGTTCGTTCGTTTACATTTCCTGGTTGGCTCAGATCCCTCGCAAAGGACTCCGCCCCTGGTAACTAGCTCCGCCCCCACCAATACAGTATCCAATGCCCTCCTTCCCAGGGGCCCCGCCCACCACTGGTCCCGCCCATCACCTACCTGCTCAAAGACTAGGACACAGCTGGAGGCTGGCGGGAGCTGATACTCCACTGCTACGTGGATTGGAAGGATGCTGAGCACTGCTGTGTGGCCGGCCAGCAGCATGCAGCCCAGGCCCAACCCCAGCGTCCAGGCCGCTCTGGACTGGGGCCTCGCCCACAGCCGCAGAGCCTGGTAGGGCAGCAGCAGAGTGGACAGGAACATGGGGACCCACGTTACCAGCGCCAAGGGCAGCTGTCCGAAGCTGAAGATCAGTAGGTCAAACTCCAGCATCAGCCTGGGAGTGGGGAAGGAGAGACAAAGTAGACAGGTGTGAGGCCCATCCTGTCCGCTTCCTCTGCAGTCAGAGCTCTTGGAAGATAAACTGAGGCATCTTGCCAAGGTTGTGAGCTCCCCATCTCTGAAACTGTTCAAGATGGCACCTCTGTCGCCCAGGACTTCTAGCAACAGGGCATTGCCCAAGGAGACTCAATCATGGGATGGCTTTGCTTCCAAATAACCTATAGAGCCCTCTGTGGCATTGCAGAAGGATTCAGTACATCCCATGCCACCGGTGTTAGGGTATGAGGTGCCTAGAGTTTAACTTTGATTTTTGTTAGTTTTGTACTTTTGGAGTGTCTGGAGCTGTAGACTTGAATTAATAGAAAGCAGGTTGTTGAGTGTTTTGTTTGCTTAGTAAGAGTATACGGCTTGGGGACTTCCCTGGTGGCACAGTGCTTAAGAATCTGCCTGCTAGTGCAGAGGATATGGGTTCGATCCCTGGTCTGGGAGGATCCCACATGCCGCGTGCGCCCGTGCGCCACAACGACTGAGCCTGCGCTCTAGAGCCTGCAAGCCACAACAAGAGAAGCCACCGCAATGAGAAGCACACGTATCGCAACGAAGAGTAGTCTCCCCTTGCCTCAACGAGAGAAAGCCCGTGCACGGCAACGAAGACCCAATGCAGCCAAAAATAAGTAAATAAATAAATTTATTTTAAAAAAAAAAAAGGGGCTTCCCTGGTGGCGCAGTGGTTGAGAGTCCGCCTGCCGATGCAGGGGACACGGGTTCTTGCCCCGGTCCGGGAAGATGCCACATGCCGCAGAGCGGCTGGGCCCGTGAGCCATGGCCGCTGAGCCTGCGCGTCCGGAGCCTGTGCTCCGCAACGGGAGAGGCCACAACAGTGAGAGGCCCGCGTACCGCAAAAAAAAAAAACAAAGAGTATACGGTTTGGGACTTCCCTGGTGGTCCAGTGGTTACGAATCCACCTACCAATGCAGGGGATGTGGGTTTGATCCCTGGTCAGGGAACTAAGATCCCACGTGCTGCAGGGCAACTAGAGAGCCCATGTGCCACAACTAAGATCAAATGCAGCCTAATTAATTAAAAAATTTAAAATTAATTAATTATAATAATTATTATAATTTATTATAAATTTATTAATAATTTATTATTAGCTAAATAAATTAATTAATTTTAAAAAAAGAGTATACTGTTTAGGGAATTCCCTGGTGGTCCATTGGTTAGGACTCGGTGCTTTCACTGCCGTGGCCCGGGTTCAATCCCTAGGGTTGGGGAACTAAGATCTGCAAGCCTCGCTGTGCAGCCAAAAAAGAGTGTATGGTTTGTAATGGTGAAAAATTAGAAAATTAGAAGCGACCCAAACGTCCATTAGTAAAGAACTAAATGAACAAAAGCTGGCACTTCCAGACTCTCCGGTCATTAAAATCAATGGACCAACATGGAAAGATCTCTAATATGGGTCATTAGGGAGTGAAAAGGAAACAATAGGTACAGTAAGTATCTTGTTAATGTAAACCTCCATAAAATACATTCCCTTGGTTCTTATATACATCTGGAAGTGGATGCATCGAAATGCTCTGGAGGGAAGCTCTCAAAACCATTAAAAATGTTACCCCTGGGGAGCGGTCTGGGATGGAGGGGGGTGATGGAGAAGGAGCCATCTTACATATATTTGAAACCTTTCCTGAGATTTGATCCTTAATTATAAGGATGAACAACAAGTTTGCCAAAAGGAAGTGCTTTTACTGAACCTGCAGATGCTTGGTCCTCTTCCCTTTACTGCTTCCTAAGCCATATGTAGGGTGAGGTGGGGTCATGCAAGTCCAGACCCCCAGGGGTCTACAGCTCCCTGAGGCTCATCCCCAGAGTGGGGAGGTGCTTTTTGGGGGAAGCAACCCACCAAGGCACTTGTGTGCACAAGATCTTGTCTTCCCCACAAGATTGGGAATGCCTCACAGAGAGGGCTGGGGTCGGCCCCTCATCTCTCTGCCCCCCAGGGCTGGTACTTAGGAGGGGCTCACTGGAGGTTACTTGAACCGAACACCACTGCCTTGGAAAGGACTGTGTGAGAGCGGCGGGGTGGGAACCATGCTTGTGTGTGCACATACGTGCATGTCTGCCTCAGGACAAGGGTCCAATTGAGAAGAATTTGAGTGGGGGAGTAGTGTTCCCAGAGGGCTAACTCTGGAAAAACAGACCAAAGGCTATCCAAGGCTGTGCTAAGAGGACTTTTTGGGTGGGAAGGTGGTTGGAAAGCAATGCTGATGTGTGTCTAATAATCCAGCGGGCCTGTGCTCTCTCAGGCCGGTGGCAAGTGGAACACTGGGAACCCGGGTGGTCTGATCTTATCTGTGGGCCTATCCCGAGTGGGAGGGGTGCCTACCTGCCCTCATCAATGAAGTCGATGGCCAGGGTGCTGATGATGAAGACACACAGGCCGGCGACAAACATGTGGTAGATGGTGCGGAAATGCTTCACCTCCATCAGCTCGCTGGAAGGACAGGGGCCCGAATGTCAGTGGGAGAGTCCTCAAGGTCATGCAGACTAGCTCAGGCACTGTACACAAGTGGGGATGGGACCTAGCGATTGGGAACTTGCAGCTATGGGCTGCAATATGGCTAGGACTTCTGTCCAAAGCTCTTTCCAGCCCAGACAATTCTCATCCTGGTGGCCTTTCTTCCACAATCACACCCAAGGCAAATAGAGAAACAGAACCTTAGAAAACATCTCCAAGTCCTCCCCCAAACCACCTAGAGCCTGAGGATGACAAATGAGGCGCCCTGGTTCCCCAGACAAAGCTCTTTCTTTTCTTCTCATCCCGTCCTCACCCCCGACTTACTCAAGCAGGGACTTGCGGTTGATGAAAACTTTCCGTTTCCCCAGGGATGGCTCCCGGGTCCTGAATTGAGACAGTTGTTCTGGGCCAGGACCCAAAGGAAGAAGGCAGTAGGCAGAGGGTAGGGCCTTGCGGGACGTCAATATTTGGGAGCCGAGGGCAGTAGTAGGGGAAGGTCAGTGTTAGGACCAGCGGGCAGGACCGGGTGGAAGGTCAGGGAGGGCCAGGGCAGACCAAAGCCCAGCAGTGGAGGTCAGGAAGGCAGAGGCGATAAGGGGAGAAGAGGGAAGACTGAAGTTGGAGTTACATCAGTGCTGGCAAAGGGCACATGGGATAGCATCTGTGGCTCATAATCCTTACGACGGAGGGGGCTGTGCAGCCCCTCCCCAGCCCCCTGGCTGCTCAGACTCTTACTTGCACAAGGAATCTGGAGGGATGGAGGGCACTGGTCTGTCTTGTGGCGGGTAGGCTTGAATAGCCTCGCACATGGCCTGATCCAGCAGCTCCGTCAGCTGACCTTGTGCTTGCTCCAGCAACTGCGTCTTCACAGCCTACAGGACAAAGCAGGGCAGGGCCCGCGGTCCCTCCATCCAGTCAGCCATCCTCCCACTCACCAAGCATTGACTGAGCCTCCCTCCATGCCAGGCACATTGCTAAGTGCTAGGGATGGAAAGATGAACAAGCATGGCTCCTGCCCAGACGTTTCCGCCCCCAGTTTAACTCCTTCTGGTTTCCCAGGGCAGCAGTGAGGATCCAGGAAAGATACTTTCAGACTCTGGGTCTGAACCTCAACCACCTTGTCATCTCTGATCCTACTCTCTTCTCCCTGACCCCAGCCTTCCCTCTCCTGACCTCTAGCCCCACTAACAGAAGACTGTTGACTGGCTGACCTTTGGCACCTGTCCCGATGACCTGTGTTTCAAACCCCTCCATCTTAACTCGTAGCTCTGACCTGAGGGGTTTGAACCCGAGAACAAACTGTCTTTATCATTAAGCCAGTCCTCCCCCCTCCCTCCCTCTACTCCAGGACCTGTCCGTTTTGACCTGTGACCTCCTTCACCTGCATATGTCGGGTCCATTGTAGCAAATCTGGGCCGCTATGTGTCTCATTGTTTCCTAGGATAAGGGGTCAGAGGGGAGGAGTGAGGGTTCTGCTGCCTAGTGCAGACCCAGAGGCATCCTCTGACCAGGAAGTGCTTTCTGTGTGCTCAGCAGCCTCCCCACCCCCAACTAGTCAATACCTAGTATCATGGTGGCGGGGGGAGCAATCAGAAGGGGAAGTTATTTTTGCAGGGGGTGAGGAGGTCACTGGCAAGCGGGGAGCCTGA
This sequence comes from Aethalodelphis obliquidens, assembly GCF_003676395.1. Taxonomy (NCBI): domain Eukaryota; kingdom Metazoa; phylum Chordata; class Mammalia; order Artiodactyla; family Delphinidae; genus Aethalodelphis; species Aethalodelphis obliquidens. The sequence goes on along the minus strand of NW_020837952.1, from coordinate 4,508,688 downwards.
TGACATTCCTGGAAACAGGGTACCCAGGGAACGGGAAGCTACTCTAATCACCATCGGGGGTAAAAGAGTCAGAAAGATAAGGCAAGGTACTGAATAGCTCTTTTCTCCTCCCTTCCCCAGCTGGCTAGTTAGGGAGCAGAGGCTGGGATCTGCCTTCACTGGCCTCCCAGGACAGCAGGAAGGATTGAAGGTAGACAGCAGGAACCCCCTCTCGACAGTGCACCCCACCTGCAACCCCACCTGGGCATTCTGCATTCCCAAAGTGGGGCTTCCCTTCTCTGGAGGGCCGGTCTTCCTTCTCTCCTCCTAGCCCTTCTCTCCTCCGCAGTTGGGCCGCCCTTGGCTCCATGATGTGTGTCTTGACTGGGCAGCGGCAGCTGGTAAGTGTTCCCTTCCTTCCTTCAGGCTTGCCTGGCAGAGCTCTTATCTCACTCAGCTCCTCTGACAGCTCCAAAGACTAAAGTCCTTTCAGGAGGAGGGGTTATAGGTTATCCGATCCATGATCCCCTTCCGGAAGGAAGTACCATCTCAGCTAGAGGCTCTGCTCTACCGGCTGTCACAGGGATGGACACAACCCCTGAACAAATAGCCCAACCACCACCCAGATGCCCAGCTCCCTCCCACAGGAATGGGAGCTCTGCACCCATACATGTCATGGGGAGGGGGACTTTGCCCCTCTGAGGCTTATCACCTGGTAGGCTGCTTCCCAATCTCTTTCTCAGTAGGCTGAAGGTTGGGAAGGAGTCAGAAACATCTTCAGGTATGAGGCACTCAGCTCCCATAGACCATGATAAGGTACGTGAAAGAACCTTGTCAACAAAGATTTCTGTGCATGTGATTAGTATTCTGTGAGGTTGGTACCTGTGACGACTGCGGTACCGTGGCCCCTCCAGGGAAGGCTAGGGGCTGGGGGCCCTGAACACTACCTCTTCCCTACACCTGCTTGGGTTAGCAGGTAGGCAGAAAGGAGGCAAAACAATCACTTAATCAGCACCTGAGGAATGCCAGGCATTGTCACATATGGAAGAACCAGATTTAAATCCTCCCTCAGTCATTTACTGGCTGTGGAATTTCAGGCAGATGACCCCAATAGTTTAAGCTACAGTTTCCTCCTCTGAAAAACAGGGGTAAAAGTCCCTACCTCATAAGGTTATCGTAAGCATAACTGAGGTAAGCATAAAATGAGGCAGTCCATAAAATGGTCCAGGGCGTAGCCCATGGCAAGAGTGCAATAAATAATAATTTCCTGAAGAAGTAACAGAAGGGTAAGTGCCTTGAGAGTTCCTCTTTGTTGGGTTCCTGGTGGGGATTAACTATTAATCTTTCCTCTCCCTTTGTGTCCAAAGATCAGTGTTAGAAACAAGGTCACAACCTCAGACCAAGGCCACGGCCTCAGTGTCTCCCTGCCCCCACCTGCTGCCTTCCACTCCCTGGTGGGCAGTTGGGTGAGGTTTGAGGCCATGAAACGTCTACCAGTGGCTGTCTCTGTCATTCCCAGTGTGGCAGGAAGGACAGATGGTAGTCCACAGGAGAAGAGAGCTGCTATAAGAGGCTGGACAGGGGTAGAGAGAAGGGCCAGGGACTCCACAATGTGAGAGGTGAACACAGAGACGTAGGCCAGAGACCCCCAACACAGCTTTATTAACACCCCCAGCCAACACCAACAATCTTTCCATGTGTGAGGTTGACAATGGGGCAGGGCCTGCAGGTGGAGTGTGGGGCTCTGGGCCCCTGAGTTACTCAGCACTCAACAAATAACCCAAGATGATAGCCCCACGCTCCTGCCAGTGGCCATGCAGCCTCCCACCCAGCCTTAGCCACTGCTCCCGGTGGGGCAGGGGGAGCTTCCATCGCCGTCTGGGGACCCGGGCAGGGGCTGGCCCATGCGATCCACACACCAGCAGGGACCTCGGCGCTGCCCCTGGGAGGAGCGGCACTGGGGAGAGAGGCACAAGAATCAGAGGTGTGGCCCAGGAGAGATGGGAGGGGCCCCGTGGGTTGGGGGACAGGCTGTCAACTCCTGAGTCTGAGTCTGTGGAAACATCTGAGTGTTCTCGGGACAGCGAAGCCCACTGGGTTCCCTTGCATGGCTTCTCTTCTCCACCCACCAAACTGTGCCTGTTCTTCTAGGCCAGGACAGTGGTTCTCAAGGTGTGGTTTCCAAACCAACAGCATCAACATCACTAGAGGCCGCACTGGAAATGCAAACTTTCAGGCTCTGTGGGTGGGGCTCAGCCACCTCTGTTCACACCTGGGTGATTCTGATTGCTCCTCACGCTTGTGAACCTCTGAGTTAGGCATTGCTTAGATAGTCTAACCTCTGCGTTAGGCATTGCTTAGATAGTCTAACTCCTCTCCCATAGCTGTGGTTGGTTATTCTCTCTGTTTGTGCGGGCCCTGAAGTTGGGAGAGCCCTAAGGGCAGGGCAAGTGTCTTATTTATGCAACTTTGTAAGTCCCCCTACCCAATTGCTAGTAGGACCCTTGTACTGATAGACCAAGGGAGGAGAGGAATGGCCTCACCTGCCGCTTCCGGTAGAAGCCCCGATGGTCACAATTAGGCACGTAGAGGGTGTGAGCCCCGCGGTAGATCTCGGTCTGGAGTTGCTGCAGCACTGAGTCCAGATGTCTGCGGCAGGGGCCCTGGAGGAAGGGATAGCTCTGCTGCAGAGCCTGCTGGCCCCACCAGCCAGGCTCCCAGGATTGGGATGGAAGACTCGGCCAAGCCCAAGGGAGCAGTCTCAGATGGGAATCTCCAGGACTCTCCACCCCTCCCGTTCCCTGCAGCCCCAAACGCACCATCTCAGTGTCTTGGACGCCCCCAGGATTGGGCCGGGCGGGAGTGGTAGAGGTCCCCGGATTCCTCTGTTGGTCTCTGCGGTTCATGTCCTGCTGGCGAGTTGTCCCTGCTTGGGGCTTACTCTCCTTAGGATTCTCCCCTACAGCCACAATGGGGAATGGGGAAGAAGAGGCCGGAAATCAACCAGATGTCAAAGGCCAGAGCCGAGTGGAAACGAGCGGGGCTTTCAGAGTAGTGAGGGGGTTTACAGTTTGGCTCCACTGTTACCTTCTCCTGGCCTCAGTTTCTTTCTCTGACAGATGGTAATATTACCTTTCATGATAATATCCCCAGACTAGTATTTTTTAAAATTATTTATTTATTTATTTTGGCTGCACCAGGTCTTAGTTTCTTCATGTGGGATCTTTAGTTGCATCATGTGGGCTTCTTAGTTGTGGCATGCGGACTCTCAGTTGCAGCGTGCGAACTCTCAGTTGTGGCATGAATGCGGGATCTAGTTCCCAGACCAGGGATCGAAGCCAGGCCCCCCGTGTTGGGAGCATGGAGTCTTACCCACTGGACCACCAGGGAAGTCCCCTGCAGACTAAGGCTTTAAGGCTTATAAAGGAGAAGCACTTTGGAAAGCAAAAATCAATACGTTCATTGATTGAGGAGCCTGGGGCTTTGGGTGAAAAGACCGGGCTGTTCCACCAGAGGCCAGCAGGGGGTGCACCAAGCCAGGGAGATGGGGCAGAAGAGCAATGGCGGTGAGAGGGGGTCAGCAGGGACCCAAGTGGAATGTGTGTCCCCGCTGTGACCCTGCTGTGACTCAGCCCACCCCTCCCAGGGCTGAGACATGGTTACTTTGGGGGCACTGCAGTGGGGGCCTCTCCCTTCTGGTCCCCTGAGACTCAGCCCAGCTCAACCCCAGTGGTCCCAGGAGCATGTGTGATTCAGCCCTTAACCAGGAGGTGGAAGGCGGGCAGGCTGCAAAGGTGCAGGAATGAGCGGCTTCCAACCTGCAGGCAGCTCCTGGCTCTGGAGAAAGTTTCACACGTTGTACTGGGGGGTTTGGGGAAGGCTCAGGATGGGAAGGGAAAGTCAGGGTGTCAGGGCAAAGAAAAGACAGGGAGGGGAGCGGGCACTGTTTGGAATTTGCCCCAGCTGTAAAATGAGATATTATGAGCCCTGAAGTTGCTCCCATCTGCCTGCTACTCAAAAGCCAAGAACCATTTCCTCTGCAATCCTGAGTCCGATCCCTCTTCCTCCACACTCCTCAGACCTTGCCCCTCATTCCCGCTATTCAGCATCCTACCGCGACCATGCTGCCAGCTGCCTCCTCTGACCCAACCAGACGACCTCTTTCCAGGAAGACCCCTAGCAGCCTGGACTCAGGCATTTAGGACTGAAAGAAACTCCAAGTTGATTTCCCATCCTTCCCTGTGGAAAAAACTGGGAGCTCAGATGCCCCTGGGGTGGGGGCCGTTTGTATTTCCTCCTCTTCTCATCTCCCTGCTGCCCCCCATCTTTCAGGTTCTGACTCACTTCTGTCCCACCCACCCAATGACTCAGCCTTCTATTCTCCTCTCTGGATTAGGGTGGGGTGGGGTGGGGTGGCTGGAGGGTTCTGAGAAGCTTTAAATCATAACCCTGATTTGGCAGACTCCTTCTTTTCCCACCTCTGTCCCCCCGCTCCGGGTGGGGAGTGGGGAGGGCCAGCGCCAACCATCGGACCCTAGTCTAGTGTGAAACTGCTCTGGATCTGAGCCATCTTCTATTCTCCACCCCATGTTCGGGTGCTTTGGACACCCTGATATTAAGAGGAGATATTTCTCAGTGTGTGTAGGATTTGGGAGTCTGGAGTTCTCTTCCCTCTTTCTCCAAGTGGAAGCTGGTAACAATGCCTGGGTCCTTTCTCCAGCTTGGGGGTCTAGGGCTGAAGGAGCTGGGCCTCTGTGGCATACAGCACGTCCCTAAACCCTTCCATTCCTCCCTTTCCCCTCAAGGGAAACCCTTTTTTGACGGGGCAAAAAAGGGTTGCGGGCTCAGACATCTCCCTGCTTCATCCCTAGGGCCCCCAGCCGTACCCCAGACTCCTAGGAGCTCCCCGCACTGGCCCCTTCAGCCCCTAAAATGTACCCCCCACCAGGGTTGGGGAGGAGGAAGCGTCAATCTCAGGACCCTCATAGCAGGGCTGACCGTGCGCATCCCTCCCGGACCCTGCCGGCAGAGTTGCGGGCCTCACGTGGGCGGGGCAGGGGCGGGGCGCGGACTCACCCGAGGGCGCGCGCGCCCGGCCGCAGCGGCCCCGGCCCAGCAGCAGCGCCCGCAAAGGCGCCTCGTCTTTCTCCGGCGGCTGGCACTGCAGTCCTGGGGCGCAGTTTGGAGTGTAGACCCCGCACTGCTGCCCCTCCCTCCTGAGACAGCCCCCAGCTTCCGCACAGCCCTCCGCCGGCGGCCCCCCATCCTCCTCCTCCACGCAGCCCCCTGGACAACCCGCCTGCACCCCCTGCCCGCAGCCTGGGCACCTTGCCAAGGCGCCTCCTGGGCGGGCAGCGAGCAGCAGAGTTAGCAGCAGTGGCGGCAACAGCCTGTGGGGGGTCATGGTCAAGATTTTTGCCCCGTCCACTCCTCCCAGAGCAGTCGTAGCGCAGCTGCTGCCCGTCGCCGCCCCTCTGCCTTAAGTAGCCGCCGGCAGGGGCCGGGCCCTTTAAGAGCCAGGTGAAGGGGGGGTGCGGTGGAGAAGGCAGGGGCATTCCCTAAACTGGGTGGGACTGGAGAGGCCCCCCCCCTCCACCTGGGTCCTCCCCACTCTTCTCTACCTCCTCCCTTCCCGGTTTCTGTTTACTTCCCAAATTACTCTGATTTTTCTTGCTTTGTTCCCGGGAATCTCGCCCGGATTTTGGGAGCTGGACAGCTGGCTGGAGGCCCTGGAGGGTGGGAAGGGGTGGAAGCAGGAGGGGTAGAAGCGGCAGTAGGGGTGAAGGGGAAACCTGAAATCCAGTTCGGGTACATGTGTGGCGGATGAAGGAGACGGAGGGACTCCGATGGGGAGTGAGAAGATGGCGGACTTAAGTGGACGCAGAAGGGATGGTGTGGGGGTCATGAGAGGAATGCGGGCGAAAAGAGAGACAAGGCGGAGACGACGGAGAGTGGGGTCTTGGGAGAACTGACCGCTGATGGAAGAGAGTAAACCAGGGGCGAGGAGAGGAAGAGCAAAGCTGAGGCAGGAGCAAGAGAAGGTCTCCCTGAGATATGACAGGGGAAGGCGGGTACTGGGGGCCAGACGTGGGTAAGATGATAGAAGGGGTTGGGGGAAGCAAGGGGTGAGGTGGGGGGAGGCGGAAGCACACCTTGAATGAACTGTCAGAAATCCTAGCATTGTGTTGGGGCCATGGGAGTCTGGAGGGATTGCAGGGGGCGGAGCGTGCCCGCAGAACTAGCTGAACACCTGGGAGGTAGGGACGGGGACTGGCCGGCTGAAATTATAGTGGCGGGGCGGGGGGCGGGGGGAGAGGCGGGGGGGAGGATTAGAGGAACCCATACTCTGGGTGCTCTTAGGGACAGTGGCCAGAGAGCAGATCCCCAACCCACGCTGTCCTTCATCCAGGTCAGCCCACCCCTCCATTCCTCTCCTTTCCCAGAATCTGTCCTCCACTCCACACCCACCCAGTACCACCCTTTGGGTTTTCTGGATTATTCAGGCTGTGCTCTACCCAGGGGGATTGAATGGTGACTGGTCTGAGTGTTTCAGTCTGCCTGCTCCCTGAGCTTTCACACGCTGGTCTGTCTACCCCACCTCCCCACCCCTGGCCGCCCTTCTCCAGGCAGTGCCCCGCCCATCTGAGACTCCTAGCTGAGCCTTCCTTCCTAGAGGGAGGAAGAAGGACCGTTTCCTTCTGCAACCCACACCCACCCAGCTCTGGGTTACGCAACACCGGCCATCTCATTCTTTCCTAAAACAACGGCTCTGGGCAGTGACTAAGTTTAAATTCTGGTCCTCCAAGCAAGAATGTAAGCAAGGCCTTCCTGAACTTTTACGTAAATACAAAATAAAAAGAACTTTACTCCCAGCCCGCCCCCTAGGGCTACCCTGGGACCCTAGAACCAGCATTTGGGGAGCAGCGTCTTCCAGTAGCCCTGAGACTGTGACGCAGATTGGGCAGGCGGGGGTGGGGGGGTGGGGGGTGGCTGCTGGGGCAGTGGGAGGAGCAGCTCTCCTCTCTCTGGAGGCTCTGGGACCTCCTCCTCCAAGCTTTGACCCCAGGGTAGCGAGCTCCATCCTGTCCCTCTGTCCTTATCATGATTTATTTTGCCCTGCACCTGGTTCTAGCTAGGGCTTTTCTCCTCAGCTCCATCTTGCTGCTTCTGAATAAGATGGAAAGGTCTGTGGAAAGTTGAGATGGGGAAGAGATGGCCATACTCCCTGCAGGATCCCAGTGTGGCTTTTTAAAGAAGTTTGTATTCTTTGGTAGGTTATATTGCAGAGAAGCCCAATACTCTGCTAGCCTCTCACATCTACCGCTGCCTTCCCGAATTCCCCCTTCCCCCTCCCACATCACCACCGCCACCCTTACAGATTTCCCCTGTTTACTGCTACCCTCTGCCCAGCTTGGTCCCTCCACGCAGTCTAAGTACAGCCACGGCACAGCCCAGTCCCACCCGCCACCCCAGCACTGCTCTTGCCTCGACCCCACGCCTCCAGTATGGATGTCCAGAACGGCGAGCTGTGCTGTCAGTGCTGGGGTCTAACCAGGCTCTTTCTCGCAGACTGAGACTCTCGAACTCTGCTTTTCCTCCCTTTGGGATGCCCTTCACCTCAGCACCCAGAGCAGAGGTAGGAAGCGCATGGTGCGTGCTCAGGATGGAGTGTGGGCCAAGGTGAACACACTCTGGGACTCTGTCTGGCCTCTGTGGAGAGAAGAGTTTGAGGAAAGCTTCTGTCAGGGCTGTGAAAAGGCTAAACAGCTGGGGCTGTTACTTAGACTTTTTATTTTTATTTTTTATTTATTTATTTTTGTTGTTGTTTTTTTGCGGTACGCGGGCCTCTCACTGCTGTGGCCTCTCCTGTTGCGGAGCACAGGCTCCGGACGCGCAGGCTCAGCGGCCATGGCTCACGGGCCCAGCCGCTCCGCGGCATGTGGGATCTTCCCGGTTCGGATCTTCACGAACCCGCGTCCCCTGCATCAGCAGACGGACTCTCAACCACTGCGCCACCAGGGAAGCCCTTTAGGCTTTTTATAAATAAACTTTGACAGGACTTCCTTCTCCTCTTGCAGGTTACACTCTGTCGTGCTGCTCCCTTATGCTCGGCATCTCTCACACCCAGCCCATCCCTCCAAATCCACAGCACCCCCAGGTGCTGACTTCCTTTTGACAACCAGGGGTAAAGGAGGGGGCCTGCCTGGATCCTTCTGAGCTTTGAGTCTGAGGAAAGACAAGTAGTGGCACAGTCCACAGACAGAAAGCACCAGAGAGGAGGCTTAATGACCACATCATGACATGGCCTAAGTCTGGTGTGGATCTCATGGGAACTGTTGCGATAACCTCCGCTGGTCTCCAGCCTCTGGTTTCTGCCATCTGTCCCACACACAGCCTCCCAGTTGGTCTTGCTCCTGTGACTCTCTCCTCCTCAAAGACCTTTGGCGGTACTCCATGCCCCCCTCCCCGCAAGGACCCATGCTCTCATATGCCAATCATGACCCTGTGGACGGTTGGCCCGGGAAGCACACTGTGGTTCAGCCATCTGGTGGGATCACCTTCCCCGAAACCTCCTGGCAGTTTCTCATCTCTGAGTCTGAACTGAGATTAGGGGAAGGGAAGGTGTGGTGCCCAGAGGTAACTTCTTCCCCTGAACTCCAAATTTTTAGCTCATAAGGATGAAATTCTCCCCACCATTCCTCTCACCACAACCAAATTCTCCCACCTCATCCCCACCTGCTCAGCCAGCTGTCTGCCTTTCTTTTAATTCATCCACATTGTTGTGTTGCTATCTTAAATTTTTGCTTATCTTTTCTTGTGTCTTATTTTTCCAGTTAGATTATGAGTGTTGGGTTTTTTTTTAATTAATTAATTTATTTATTTTTGGCTGCCTTGGGTCTTCGTTGCTGTGCACGGGCTTTCTCTCTAGTTGCGGCGAGCGGGGGCTACTCTTTGTTGCAATGTAAGGGCTTCTCATTGTGGTGGCTTCTCTTGTTGCAGAGCACTGGCCCTAGGCGCATGGGCTCTAGAGCTCAGGCTCAGTAGTTGTGGCGCACGGGCTTAGCTGTTCCACGGCATGTGGAATCTTCCCGGACCAGGGATCGAACCCATGTCCCTTGCACTGGCAGGCGGATTCTTAACCACTGCGCCACCAGGGAAGTCTCAGATTCTGAGTGTTTTGAGAACAGGAGCCCCACATCTTCTTCACCTCTGGACCCCCCAGCTCTCAGTTCATATAAGGAGTTCGGAATTGATACGGGTAAAAGTTGTTGTTTTGGGTGGGAGCAAAGGCAGTCCTGGGGGAGGGCCTTGAGAGGTGAAGCGGGCGCACTGTAACTCTTCTGGAGGCTCCTCTACTTCTGAGCTAGCTCAGGCCACCCACCCCAGGGGGTCTTGTGGCTCTCCAACTCCTTTAACCCCTCCTCTCTCTTTTCCTATTTCTCCCCCCTGTTCTCCAAGTAAAGGCCAAAGAGACTGAGAGGCCGGAGTGTGGTCAGAGTTCAATAAGAAAGGGAAACCTGGCCCCAGGATAAACCAAAGAGGGTTTCCCGGAGAATAGGGCTTTATTTTTTTAAATTTATTTTTTTTTATTTATTTATTTATTTATATTTTTGGCTGCGTTGGGTCTTTGTTGCTTAGTGCGGGCTTTCTCTAGTTGTGGCGCGCGGGGGCTACTCTTCGTTGTGGTGCAAGGGCTTCTCACTGCGGTGGCTTCTCTTGTTGCGGAGCATGGGCTCTAGGCATGCGGGCTTCACTAGTTGTGGCGTATGGGCTCAGTAGTTGTGGCACATGGGCTTAGTTGCTCTGCAGCATGTGGGATCTTCCCAGACCAGGGATGGAACCCGTGTCCCCGCATTGCCAGGTAGATTCTTAACCACTGGGCCACCAGGGAAGTCCCGAGAATAGGGCTTTAAAGTAGAGTTTAGGGGACTTCCCTGGCAGTCCTGTGGTTAGGACCTGGTGCTATCATCGCTGAGGGCCCCGGGTTCAATCCCTGGTCGGGGAACTAGGATCCCACATGCCTCATGGCAAGGCCAAAAAAAAAAAAAAGAGTTTAGGAGAAGAGGGAGGAGGGCATCTCAGATAGGAAAGCACATCTTTGTGTAACAGAGATGAGGGGAAAGAGGCATGCGTGTGAATGTGTGTGCATGATTTGTTCCGTCTAGATTCCCAGTGTCCCAATGATATCAGAGAAAGGAGAACTGGGAAGGGAGCAGAGCAGTTTTCTAGACTGGGCTGGAGTCAGCCAGATGGTTGGGAGTTGGGAATCATTAGTGGAGAAGAAATAACAACTGGGAGTCTGAGTTTTGCTTTTTTTGGTAATTACATGAATAAAAATATATTCAGTAGATTGATAGAACATTTATTTATGTGGATGTAACTACATTATATGGACATAAATAGGGAGGAATTGTGCTCCCAAGGAGCTTAGAATTAATATCTGTCCATCCAACACACACTTAATAAACACCTAAAAAACCAATCGGGATGGGAGGGTATTCCAGGATAGAATGCAGACTGTAACAGGTGAATCTAAATGTATTATATATGTATGACAAAAACACACTGAGGGGGTGAGAAAAAAAAAAAGGTGCTGACTTAAGTAATTTGGAAAACAGTGTTATGACTGGAAACTGTAAGGCTAAAGATAAATGTAATGGCATACTCTACACTCTACATAAACACTGTACTCTAGTTGATAAATTTGTTTCTCATGGGTTAAAATTTTTGCAACTGCTTAATATGTACTGGGGTTGAGCAAATAAGTAATGGATATTGGGTTTCTCACTGTCAGAGAGAAGTAGGGAGGAAGGCTAGAATGAACCCTGTGGTACTGGATTAGAGTAAGAGACTTCAGTGCAATCCTCATGGATTGGAAGACTCCATATTGTTAAAACATCAGTTCTCCCAAAATTGATCAACAGGTTCAACGTAATCCCAATTAAAATCCCAGAAGGCTTTTTTGTAGGAATTGGCAACCTGATTGTCTCATATAGAAAAGCAAAGGATCTGGAATAACTCAAACCAACTTTTAAAAAGTACAAAATTGAAGGACTTATGCTACCTGATTTCAAGGTTCATTATAAAGCTATAGTAATCAAAACATAAAGATAGAAAAACAGATCAGTGGAACAGAGTAGAGAGCCTAGAAATAGACCCACAAAAATACAGTAAATTAATTTTTTTCCTTTTCTTTAAACACTTTTTTTTTCTTTTTTACTTGTTCAATAGATGTTTGACAAAGGTGCAAAGGAATTCAGTAAAGGAAGGATATTCTTTTTAACAAATGCTGCTGGAACAACTGGACGTCCATATGCAAAAAAAAAAAGAAAAAAATTAACTCAAAATTAATCACAGATCTGGATAAAGCTGGTAATGCATAACCTCAATCTAATAATGAGTAAATATCAGATAAAATGAAACTGAGGGATATTAAACAAGATAATTGGCATCTACTCTTCAGGAAAGACTGAATAACTGTCCCAGATTAAGGAGCCTAAGGAAACATGACAAGTAAATGTCAGTCACAGATCTGGGGTTCTAATCCAGATTTCCTAATGTCTGGTCTACACCTATTTCTGACACCTTATCTCCATTATGCCAAGTGGCCACTGTTTATAGTATAGGAGAGGATGGCTTCCATTTCATTCAACATTTGTACAGCACCTATTTATGATAAGAATAGGATAGCTCTCAGGGGTCTGAAGGAGCTCACAGTCCAGCAGAGACAGATCTACAAACAGAAGTTACTTTAATAATAAAAGTAAGACTGTAATAAGTGCTGCAAATGAGGTGCAAACGACATGGTATAAGAATACAGAGGAGGACTTCCCTGGTGGCGCAGTGGTTAAGAATCCGCCTGTCAATGCTAGGGGACACGGGTTCGAGCCCTGGTCCAGGAAGATCCCACGTGCCGCGGAGCAACTAAGCCCGTGAGCCACAACTACTGAGCCTGCAAGCCACAACTACTGAGCCCACGTGCCACAACTACCGAAGCCTGCATGCCTAGAGCCCGTGCTCCGCAACAAACAAAAGCCACCGCAGTGAGAAGCCAGCGCACCGCAACAAAAGAGTAGCCCCCGCTCGCCACAACTAGAGAAAGCCCACGCACAGCAACAAAGACCCAATGCGGCCAAAACTAAATAAATAAATTTATAAAAAAAAAAAAAAGAATACAGAGGAGGGAAAACCTTCCTATCTGGAATAGAGAAATTCGGTGATGGGAGGAACCGGGGAAGTCCTCCCCAGAACGGCAATAATCACCCGTTAGTAGGTGCTCAATAAATGTCAGTATCTTTCTTCCCTTCACATTATGGCCCCAGCCTAACTTTCCTTAAGTTACACCAACCCCTCTGTTCCTGAACAGCGTACCGTTTCATGCCACTGCTTTTTGCATACGAAGTTCTCTCCTCCAGGAAGGGAATGCCCTGCCTAGAATAAAGGAAAGGTACCATGAAATGGAGCTCGGGAGAATACAAAGTATATGTTAACAGGCGCACGAACTGTGGAGGCCAGCCTCAGGCTCTGCATCTACAAAAAGGATTTAATAAGACTCATTTCATAAGGTTGTTGAACGGATTAAAAGGACATTCCTTCAAAGCTCTTAGCTTCACGACTAACACTGAATGAGCGCTGAGGCAACAGTCGCAGTATTTGTGGGTGCGCAGCGACCTTCCCCGCCCACCCCGCCCGGAGGGAGCCGCCCCTTGACCGGCCAGTCAGCGCCCAGGGCGCCCAGTGTGGCGTCCGCGCTGCCACGTCGCCACCTCCCACCCTCTCGACACCCGTATTTAGTAGCCCCTTACCCGGCACTAGGTACCGGGTTCACCGGGCCGCGCCCGACCCGGCCTGCGTCCTTCGATTGGCTTCTCCAGGTGCCTGTTGTCCTCAGACGCTGCAGATTGGCCGGGGTGGGTGGAAAGGGGCGGGTCTCGGGGACCGTTGGAAGGGCGGGGACCCGGATGTGTGTGGTGGCGGCGGCCGAAGAGCTAGTGAGCGGAGCTCAGAGGCCTATGGATGAGGAGGACGCGGCGGCCCCGGTAGGCGGGGATCGGGGGCGGGGTCCCCGAGGCCTCGGGTCGGTCTCCACGGAGCCTGAGGCGGGAGGCTGGGGTCCTGGGAGGAGGCTTCGGAGTCAGGGGCGGGGTCTTGCGCTCTGGTCACTGGTCTTCCTCCCTGGGGACCCTCCTTGGCCCAGTGCAGGGCCTGGGGAGGCTGGGCGTAGTCACACTGACGGGCTAGGGCCCCTTTCCCCCGGGTCTCGTCTGAGTGATCGGGCTGTGCCCGCGGTGGAGGCGGGGCCCGGTGCGGCCGCGTATCGGCGGCGCCAAGGCTGTGAGGTTCTAGGCAAGCAGATGCCCCTAGGTTGGGCGCCAACATCGACCTGGGGTCGAGCCCCCTGGCCGAGTGCCAAGGAGGCCAATTCTAAGGCTGCCCCACAGCTGCCTACCCTTTTGGTCACGCGGTGGCTTGTAGCTACTGCAGACGCGTGTAATATGCGCATTGGGATTGAATTCAGCCTAGCCTAGGCTTCCTAAGCCCCTGCTGTGTGCAAGGCACAGTCAGGCCTGGATGGAACCCTTGTCCAAGGGTTTGGGGGATGGGAAGAGAAAGTACCTCCCCTTTTTGTCGCTTTGGGAAAAATTCGTCCATTCATTCATTCATTCATTCATATGTTAGCGCTGTTAGTGGTTTAAATACCTGGGTCATCCTACTGCACTCCATCTTCACTGCTACCATCTTTGGGGATGCCATCTCTCATTGGAACAGCTGCAGCAGCCTCCTAATTAATTGTTTGCCACTTCTGTTCTTGCCTCTTATGGGATCAGTTTAGTCTCCAACCAACCGCCTGAATGAGCTTTACGATCTGATAAACCTTAAAATCATATAATTTTCTTGCATAAAACCCTCCAGAGCTTTCCCATCACACTTGAAATAAAATTCACATTCCTTAACATGGTCTGTAGGGTGTTGATCTGGCCCCTACCTTCCTTCCATCCTCTTCTGGTACATTCTCCCTCCCTCCCATTCCCTACACACTAGCCACCTGGCCTTTCTATTTTCCTACCATGCCAACTGCCTTGCCCCTCGGGACCTGTGTCCTGGCTGTCCCTTCTGCCTGGGATGCTCTTTCTTGGGCTTGTTACGTGCCTGTCACCTTTTCATCTCATAGAGTTCACCCCATTATTCTTTATCAGAGCACTCTGCTTTTTCCTCCACTGTCTAACGTTGTCGTGTCTGTTTATTGCTGTCATGCCTCCCCCAATAGAATGGAAGTGCTATGAGAACAGACATCCCATCCATCTTGTTCACAGCTGTATCCCTAGCACCTAGGACAGTAGGAGCACATAGTGGGAGCTCAGTAAATGTTTGCTGAATGAAAGGATGAGGGTGGGGACTGTTGAGGTCAATCTGGGCAACTGGCTTCAAGTCCAGTGTCCTCTCCGCATTCTGGGTGGAACAGGCTGAGGTACTTTGCTCAGCGCCTTGCTTCTTCCTCCTCAATCTCCTTCTCCCCCTGGCAGGTTTGTTCTCATGAACAAGATGGATGACCTCAACCTGCACTACCGGTTTCTGAATTGGCGCCGGCGGATCCGGGAGATTCGAGAGGTCCGGGCTTTCCGATATCAGGAGAGGTTCAAGCACATTCTTGTAGATGGAGACACTTTGAGGTGAGTTTCGGGGAGTGCTTCCACATTTTCCTTTCTGTGCCAGATCTTAGAGACGAAAAGGGGCTTTTGCAAAGGCAGAGGACTGTCTGCATTGCACAGCGAGGGGTATGTTGTAAACCCTGGAGGCCTTTCCGAATGGAGTAGTATATGCTTCTTCACCCCGCACCCCCCTCTGCCTGTGTCTGTGGGTCCCTCTGTCCTGGTCTGCACTGGAAGCAGTCATGTCAGAGATGGAGGCTGCTGGGGTCTCAGGAATTGCCCAGCTGCCTTGTTGAAAGGACTCCAGTGAGTCTGTGCGATGCCGGGCTCTCCTGCCTGCATCTCTGTAGTTGGGATCGGTGAAGAATGGCCATTTCAAAGGCAGTGGATTTCCTGTTTTGTGAAGGACAGTCCTGTAGTGCATCCTGCTTACTGCCTTCCAACCCTTTGGTTTGTGTGTTTGTGTTTGTTTTCGCTCTATTTTCTGGCTTGAATCCTTCCCCTGACTCCATCCGAGTCTAATTCTCTCACAAAGTTGTCACTGGAAGCGGGGGAGGAAGTAGTGCTATCTAGCCTGGAGACAAGAAAGCTGAGGAGTGGGGACTGAGTAACTGTCTTCCAATCTGCAAAGGGCTTTGGTCCCGAGGATAGAGACCAGCCGTTCTCCAGCTCCACCGAGGACAGAGCCAGAGGAAAAGGGCCGAAGCTGCAGCATGAGGGACTGAGGTTAGACAGGGTTGTGAGACCCCTAATAGGCAACTGAGGGAGGCTCCGCCTTCTCTTCCCCACTGGCAGTGAAGAAGCCAGGCTTGCATTGGTCTGGTGTGGGCTGGGC
The DNA here is from genome assembly GCF_003676395.1 of Aethalodelphis obliquidens. NCBI lineage: Eukaryota > Metazoa > Chordata > Mammalia > Artiodactyla > Delphinidae > Aethalodelphis > Aethalodelphis obliquidens. The sequence continues at coordinate 4,493,223 of NW_020837952.1, read as the reverse complement.
CCTGGCTGGAGGTGGCGGGTGGGGTGGGTGACCTCAAGTATCTTGTTTTGGTGTTTGTGCAGATGTCCTGAAGTATGGCCTGATGGATTCTCTTCTGTGCTGGCCCTCACAGGGTGGGGGTTGGGGATGCTGAGGCCCTCCCCCCAACCCCTGGACTAGGCTGCTAATGGAACTTCCCCTTCATTCCTCCTTCAGTTACCATGGAAACTCTGGTGAAGTTGGCTGCTACGTGGCTTCTCGACCCCTGACAAAGGACAGCAATTATTTTGAGGTGATCAAGGCAGGGGGTGGGCAGAGCAGGGGGTGAGATGGTTAAGCTCCAAGGCGCTCTTTTACTGGGTTCTTGACTGGTCCTTTACACTTTCCATCAGGATTATCCTGTTGGCTGGGAAAAGGGCCCAGGATAGCATGGTGCCTAATCTGAGAGACACCCTAAAGTCCTTTCACCCTGTCCTTTCTGCTCTCCTGCGCTTCACCTAGGTAGACTTTGACCCATGTCCTTTCCCACCCCCTAACCCAGGCCCAGCATCTACTCCATCTCCCATCTTTTTCCATAGCTGGGAAATTGTTTTCTAAGTAATTGTGGTAAAGTGGGCCCCCACTTTCCCCAGTTCTCCCTCTGAGTGCCCTGACTTTTTCTCTGATTCCCCTGTCTTTTGCTCTTTGAGCCTCAGCCCCCTTTGATGTCTAACTCCCCTCCCTGCTAACTGTGCCCTGCTCTCCTCCCTCCAGGTGTCTATTGTGGACAGCGGGGTCCGGGGTACCATTGCTGTGGGACTGGTCCCTCAGTACTACAGCTTGGATCACCAGCCTGGCTGGTTGCCTGACTCTGTAGCCTACCATGCTGATGATGGCAAGTGAGTTGCCTTTTGTGGAACCCGACCCCTTTCCTACGGATTTGGGAATCTTGGATATAATGGACTACCTCAGGGTGGCTTTGGCTATTCCTTCACTGGTCTTGGGTTATTTTCATAGACCTTTCTGATAGGGACAGGAAGGTGGCCTGTTGGCTACCCTTGGAGGTTTGCAGACTTAAAGGGGAGGGTGGAGCTCCCCCGAGAACATAGGTCGATGCCGTTGCGGAGTGATGGAAGCAGGAGCACTGGGGAGAGGTTGGGAAGCCGGGTTCGGGTCCTGTGTCTGTGCTGCTCTGTCCACAGGCTGTACAATGGCCGGGCCAAGGGCCGCCAGTTTGGGTCAAAGTGCAACTCCGGGGACCGGATTGGCTGTGGCATTGAGCCAGTGTCCTTTGATGTGCAGACTGCCCAGATCTTCTTCACCAAAAATGGGAAGCGGGTAAGTGGGACATCCTGAGTGGGATTTAAACGGCTTGAAGCTGTCCAGGGATTTGTGTGAGTAATAAGAAAGAGTCTGCTAGTTGGGGCTTGCTCAGGGCCCCACGGGCTTATTTCCCATCTTCTTCAGTTCAGCCTCAGATTCTCCTGGGGTCTCCTGCATGTAGGAGAAGATGCTCCCCACACCCAGGGAAAGCTGGGACATTCCCCAGGTGATGGATGCAGAGGGGCAGGTTTGTGCAGCGGAGGAGGGGCAGAAACTGTGGGGGACAGAACTGGTGATATGGGGGAAGGTTTTGAGCAGAAAAAAAGATGGGGAGATTATGACCTGGCTGCGTAAGCTGGAGGTCCTCTTGGGATTTTTGACTTGAATGCTTTTGGGGATATGTCCTTTCTGTGTTTCGTGTTCCTTATTTCACTTCTCCTTTCCTTCCCTCTTCAGAGAGAGATTAGTGATGGTGAAGGGATGGGATAAGAGCAAATAGGAGAGACCCCAGCTCTCTTTCTTCTTCTCCCCAGCCCCGTCTCCCACCCTGAGAAATTGCCTTCTCAGGCCTCCGCCGGCCAGCCTAGTGGTCTTCCTTCCTTAAGCACCTATGCTCAGCACTTTCCTGCTCCAGTCCACACTCACGCGTACCTAAAGTGTTTGCGGGGGGGGGGGGGGGTTGACAAGAGACTTGTGTTTGCCTTTTAGCTCCGTGGGTACGTTGCTCAGCTAGGAGTACTCAGCAGCTTTTTATGCTTCTCTGTACCTCTGTTTTGCTACCTGTCAGCGTGTGTGATGATGACTGGTTGCATCATCTCAGAAGTCCCCTTGTGAGAATTAGATGAGCTGTGGAAAGGTGAGCCAGGCGGCAGCTCCCTCCCTTCCTCCCCCTCCCTCTGCTGCAGGTGGGCTCCACCATCATGCCCATGTCCCCCGATGGGCTGTTCCCAGCAGTGGGCATGCACTCCCTGGGTGAGGAGGTGCGGTTGCACCTGAACGCTGAGCTGGGCCGCGAGGATGACAGTGTCATGATGGTGGACAGTTACGAGGACGAGTGGGGCCGGCTGCACGACGTCAGAGTCTGCGGAACTGTAAGTAAGGGGAAGGGTAGGGCTGGGCAGAATCCCGGGGTCCACAGAAGCATGTCAGGATTGTTTAGAATAGGGAGTGAAGACATGGTTTTTTTAAAAATTACTTTATTTATTTTTGCCTGTATTGGGTCTTCGTTGTGGCGTGCGGGCTTTCTCTAGTTGCGGCGAGCGGGGGCTACTCTTCATTGCGGTGCACAGGCTTCTTATTGCGGTGGCCTCTCTTGTTGCGGAGCACGGGCTCTAGGTGCGAGGGCTTCAGTAGTTGCGGCACACGGGCTCAGTAGTTGTGGCTCGTGAGCTCTAGAGTGTAGGCTCAGTAGTTGCAGCGCACGGGCTTAGTTGCTCCGTGGCATGTGGTATCTTCCCGGGCCAGGGCTTGAACCCATGTCCCCTGCATTGGCAGGCGGATTCTCAACCACTGCGCCACCAGGGAAGTCCCAAGACAGGGTCTTTTGTAGCGTTTTGGAAAGTGGGAATTTTGTCAGGAGAGCCTGGCGTCCTGACATGATTCTTGAGTCCAGATCTGTGTTCTCCTTAGCGGTGGTCCTCTTTCCTGCCTTCCCTTTGTTTGAGAGCTCAGCCTAGTTGCTTAACCCTAGGAACGAGCAGTAGCCAGTAGCTGTCCTTTGCCTTCTTTGGTTCCTTCAGGCCCCCCACCCCCCACCCCATGCACGCTGCTGCCCTGCACGCCTGCCTTTGAGAGGCTGGGCTGACTTGGAGGCCGGATGCCTGGAACACCCTTTTGGCTTGATCCCAGCCCAGCTAGCACAGTTTTCCATTCTCTGCATTGTGGAGCAGGTGTGGTCACAAATCCCACTCATGCTGGGGAAGGTTCTTTGAGTTCTTTTTCGAGTAAGCATCAATGACAGTCTCTTCTGCCTTCCTACATTTTATAGAGGATGAGAATAGAGGCAGATAATGATTCAGTGAGAGTCCTTGATCCTCCAAAGCTGGCCTTTTTATACATCTCACCATACCTGCTTTAGTCCCCTGCCTAGATTTTAAACTTTCTTGGGAAGTGTATGGACCTTGAGAGAGGGAAATTCTTCATATCTACCCTCTGTGCCTCTTGCTGGTTTGGGAGTGAATGGTTGCTGACTTAGGGGTCTGGCCCTGACCTCTAGTGGGCTGCTCGGGCCTTCCACTTCGAATTGTCCCTCTGCGGCCCTCCCGCTCCTTCCCTCCTTCCCGGCTCAACCTTTTCCTCCACCCTCTGGCATTCTCACCCCAACCCAGGCTGTTTTCAACTCAGCCTTTGATAGCAAAACAGAAGCAGCGGGGCGGGGCGGGGTGGGGGGGGAGTGGGTGGATTATGAGTAAGGCTCTCCACTCTGGAGTTCAAGGTGAGTCAAACACAAGGAAAATGGCAGAAAGTGTGGCCTCCTGCAGCTTCGGGCACTCTGCACCCCCTTCTGGCACTAGGGTCCAGGAGGCCTCAGATGCCCACTCCCTGACCTTCATCCCTCCTTTCTTTTCCCCTTCCACCATCATTTTGACAACATCTGCAGAGTTGAGCTTGGGACTGAGCCAGGGCGATGTTCCAGCTCTCATCCTTGACCTCTCCTCAAGAGTTTTTTCCTGGCACCCTTTCCCTGCCTGGACTTGTCCCCACTCTGCTCCCTGCTCCTCCCAGGCAGTCTTTTCTAATTGATGCGGAATCCTGTAGACATTTATAAATAGCCTTCCTTCCTCCCTGCCCTTCCCCCAGTGCCCTCAGGCCACACATTTAAGAATTTTTTTCTTTCTTGACTTAAGCTGTTCAGTGTAGCTCTTCTGTCAAACCCGCACCCCAGCTGGGGACAGCTGCCAGGGTAGGCACACTGCTCCCTGCGCACTTGCTTCTCTGGGGCAGCGTGGGCATGAGCCTCCTGAGGGACGCAGGCTTCTCTTCTAGTCTTGCCAACTACCTCATCTTTCAAATGAGGGTGACTTACCCAGTTTCTGCCAGCCCCTCGGCCCCCCATCCACTCTTGCCTCCTGACCTTCTTGCCTCATCCTTTTTGTCCCTCTGACCATCCACTGTATTTCCGATCCAGCAGTCAGAGTGGTGTCAGCCTGGAGGAGCCTGGGAGAGGTCATTAGGCTGTGCCTGTGCCTCCTATTTCTAAAGATGTCCAGCACAGCTGCTTCTCCTCTCTGCCCTTCCTGTTTTTACGTCCCCCTCTGCGGGGAGCCCTTCCCTGAGACCTCAGACCTCTGCTGTTGTTGCAGCCTGTCTCCTGCCCCAGGTGATGTTCCCAGGAGGACACCCCATAGAACCATAAAGGTCTGGAGGAGGCTTTGATGCCATCCTGTCCAGGTTTCTCAGTGCAGAGACTGTGGGCATCTTAGGTGAGACAGTTCCTTGATGTGCAAGCCATTTAGCATCCTTGGTTCCCAGACCCAGGATGCTGGTAGCTCCGACCCCACCCCCACCCCCTGCGCCCCAGTTGTCGTGACTGCCCGACATTCCCATATATCCTCTTGTACTGCTGAGAAAGCAGTCCCAGAGAAAAGTGAAGAGACTTGATCAAATGTCAAACAGCGAATTAGCAGCAGAACTAAGCCCAGATATTCATTCCTTGACCCCTACCCAGCTTTTTCCACTGTCTGATATATGCTGCTGCCTTCTGCCCAGGCCCACTCTTCTGTAGCCAATCTCTCCTACTCGCTTCTCATAAGGTGAATCCAGAGTTCCTGGGCTTAAACTCCCATGTCCCTGGGGATTTCTCCCGTCTAGTGGCTTAGCCAGGGGCCTCCCAGGTGAGTTTACTTGGCTAGCTTGGAATTCTTTTACTCCTATAGCCCTTTCTCCCAGTTTTGTAGTCTCAATTATCCTCTTTTCTCCCTTCTCACTGGTTCTTCCCATACAGAAGAGTGAATTCAACTCCTGACCCTTTTTTTTCCTCCAGCAATTCATTATGAAAAGTTTCAAACATACAGGAAAGTTGAGAAAATAGCACAGTGAACACCCACTGTATCCCCACTATCTAGATTCGAGAGTTGTTAATATTTAGTTGTGTTTGTTTGATCTGAGGATCTATATATAGACAGACCGGCTCTTTCCAGAGGGAAGTCGTTCCCTGCTTCCTGTGGCCTCACTTTCCCCTCCTAAAGAGCGCCCCCTTCCCTGCGCTCCGGGATGCTGAAGAATTGCTGTTGCGTTTGCTCAGGCGTGGGGTGCTCCCCCTCATTCCTGTCCCCAGGCCTTGCGCAGTGAGGTAATGTGGGGGGGGGGCAGTAGGTAGGGCTGGGGGATTAGACTCGTTCTGTCTTTGTTTCTCATTTCTGTTCATAGCTCCTCTAACAACTCCTTAGTGACGGGGCAACAGCCTTGGTACACAAAGTGGGGTGAATGAGGCCCCACCCTCTCAGGGGTCCCCCCCGGGCCCAACCCAGGAGGAGACCGTGTTGGGGCCTGAGCTGGCCGGTGGGGAGCATGTTCTTGGTTCGTGTTTCAGTTGCTTCTAGGCCCTCCGGGCACTGAGTCCTCCCTTGCTGCTGTCAAGAGGGATTAGGGTCTCTGCTAGCAAGAGGAGGAGGGCGGGTCGAAGCAGGAGAGGAGGCTGAGAAGGGCTACTGGTATGAGGGAGGGGGCGGGGTGCAGGAGGCTCTCTGCACTCTGGTCTGCAGCCTCCGCTCTGTGGAGTTGACCTGTTTGGCCTCTCAAGGCTTCCGTTGTGTGTGGAGGGAGGTGGGGTGGGGAGGGGGTCTTGGGAGCCTTAAGGAAAGAGTTCCCCACCCCCACCAAAGATGTAAAGGAGCATGCCTGTTGATTGGGGGTATTGTTTGCGGAGAAATACTGGGAGGAAGACAGTTGGCCCCTTGGGATGGAGTCATCTGAGGAGTGTCCTGGGAGCCCAAGGGAGCATTCTAGTTGAGGGTAAGGGCTGAGGTGAGAGAACCTTTCCTTCTCTGTGACTGGCAGTTCCAGTCTGTTGTAGCTTGGGGGCGACTGTTAATGTTTAGGGAGCATGGGAACTTTGGGATATTCCAGTATCACCCCCATTTCCTGAGTCAGGGAAAGGCTGACGTGTGCATTTATCACCTACCGGGGGTCAGGCTCCAGGCTAAGCCCTTGACACTCACTTCACTTCATCGTACCCATATTTGGAGATGCGGGTAGTGGCACCCCTATTTTACTGATGAAGTATCTGAGGCTTAAAGAAGTGAGAGTCACTTGCTTGAGTTTAGTGACTAGTAAGTAATAGGAGCTAGGATTTGAACCCAGGTCTGTTTGATTCTCTTTCAAACTAAGAAGTATCTTGGGAATTTCCTGGTGGTCCAGTGGTTAGGACTCCATGCTTCCACTGCAGGGGGCACAGGTTCGATCCCTGGTTGGGAACTCAGATCCCGCAAGCCCTGTGCCATGGCCAAAAAAATGTAGAAACTAAGAGGCACCTGAGGCACAGATTGAGGGACCAGCATCAAGATTCTAGCAACTCAGACTCTAGGTGCTAACCCTCTCACCTTCTCTAGGTTCCTACCAGCCCTAGTCTAAGGAGGGGAGGAGTGCCCTGAAGCAAGGATCTATCAGGGAGGCCAGGCGCTCCCCTACCTGCTCCTCTGATGCTCTGAGAAGGCTCCCGGGGCTTGGGAGGACTTTGCCCAGGGGCAGGAGAGTGGATGCAGAGGAACCGATGAATCCAGGGGCTTACACCCTAAGGGGTGGGTGGTTCCTCTCTTGAAGAGGTGGCTTGTGCGTGGCCCTAGTCCTCCAGGCATTCAGCAGCCTGTCTGAGCTGCTCTGCGGGCTGGGGAGTGGGCTTTAGAGTCCCACGTTAGTGTGTTTCATCCTCCTGGCCTTTTAGCTTAAGGAACCATCCCCACCCTATCCACAGACAAACCGGCAGCCTGCCCTCCTCTGGGCTGAGGCAGAGGGAATGGTTGGGCGGGTTTTTCCCAAGGATCAGGATCTGGGTCTGCTGTCTCTTGGCTCTGGAAGTGGAGAACACTGTGTTTCCTATGCAGAGGCCAGTTGGATGGAGTGGGTCAAGGGCAGCTGTGGGATCCCCCACCCAGTTCTGCAATGCAGGGTGGAGAGGTTGGGCTGGGGGCTGCTCGGATTGGGTGGAGTCTATGTTAGTTAATGTGCATCATACCACATCCCTCCGGGCCCTGTGGGGAGAGATGCAGAGGAGGAACCCAGGCCACGCCGAGAACATACAGAGGACCAGAAATAGAATGTAAACAGTGTGGGCCTTCATAATACCCAGTAAATCAGAAGACCACCTGCAGGGGACCCCTTTCTGATGGAAGAAAGCAGTGTGAGATAATGGAGACTTGGGCTAGGAGAATGAATATCACAGAGCCAGTGTAGCCCGAAACATGTATGGTCCTGGCTGCAGGAAGGAGAGAAGAAAGTTTAGGTGGCCTCCTGTACACCTCTGGCCTTTCTTCTGGTGCCCCCTGTCCCCCGCCTCCAGTTCTCTGGGGAGGAGGGGAGAATGGGCTTGAGGTGACAGGGCTTCGGGGATCCAGGGCTGAAAAGCGGGCCGAGTCCCTCTCTTGCCTCCCTGAAGGGGTTGCTGAGGATGCAGCGCCTGCCTCTGCTGAAGACACATGGAGGCTTCGGCACTGGTGCAGGCGAGTGTGATGCCTTTCCTGTTCAGGCAGGAGTTCTTTGTGGGGTGAGAGGCCAGCGTCCCGAGGCTTGCCAGGGATAAGTGGAGGAGATCCTCAGGGAGTGAATTTTCTTCAGGGCCGGAGGGGTGGGAGGGTAGAAGAAAGTCTTGAGGGGCAGTTTGGTTAATTAAAAAGGGATTAAGGAATCCCAGGTGATGCTGAGGGTGGGGGAAAGAGGGGATGGGGTTGAGTCACAGCCCTACTATCACCATGACAACTGATAAATAAATCCTCCCAGATCGGGGGTTGCCGCCCCATCATGCCCAGGCAGGATCACTGTGGGGCCGAAGAGCCCCAAGAGCCCATCAGTCAACTCCCCTCCACACCCCTGCTCCAGCTTGAAAGAGCCGTGAGGAGCTGGGGGCAGGAACGCCTGCCTTTCTAGCTTCTCTCTGCCTGCTCCCCTCCCTCGCATTAAATGAAGGAGAAGAGCTGGTTGTCCTCGGTTCCCTGGCTCCCCTCGACCCCGCTACAAACAGCTCTGTTCAAAGCCAAGTAAAACAAAGACCTTGAGAAATTATATCAGTCTCATCCCAGGCAGAACTGGCTTCTGGGCTCGTCTCCCCTCCCCCAGACGTCTGGAGTTGGCCCCTAACCTCTGCATCCTCCCTATCCGCCCGAGGCACCCTGAGAAAGCCATCAGGCTTCCTCTCAGCCTAGCCTTTGCTTCTCCTCTTCTCTGTGTTCAGAGCCCCTGGGTGGCCCTTTCCTGGAAGGGTGATTGAGGGAAGTGATGGCAGAGTGTACAGACCCCTGTGTGGTCCTGGCACTCGGCCATCTGGATCGCTGTGCTGCTCTCGCCGGGTCCCCACAGCAAGGAGAGGGTTTTTGGCTCGGTAGGCAGGTGGGCGCAGCCTTTAGCAGGGGCTCAGCCCTCTTGCTCGTGCTGCCACCTCCACGCCCCTGCCCCCATCCCTGTTCTCCCATGCCTGCCTGGAACCCTGAGGCCCACTTTGTGCCTCCAGGATCCCTTCCCTTTCGGCCAGGGCTTTCTGTGAGACCCAGGAAAACTGGTCCCCAGATGGCCCTGGAACCAGGTTTCCAGGGGTGGGGTGCTAGCCTGCCCCCCACCCCTGGTTCTTCCCCCACAGCTACTGGAGTACTTGGGCAAGGGCAAGAGCATCGTGGACGTGGGGCTGGCCCAGGCCCGGCACCCGCTGAGCACCCGTAGCCACTACTTCGAAGTGGAGATCGTGGACCCTGGAGAGAAATGCTACATCGCCTTGGGGCTGGCCCGGAAGGTGGGCGCCAGTGCTGGCTTTTGGCCTGTGGAGCTGCTCAGCTCTGGGGCTGTTGGGCCGGGGCCCGGAGCTCTTGGGGAGATCAAGGGGCTGGGCTGCAGAGGGAGGTCTAACCCGAGACAGAACAGGCCATATGTGCCTGCCGTGTGAGGGCACAGACCCCAGGTCACCTCGGAGCTGAGAGAGGGTCGTGAGCGCACCACACGCACCAAGGCCTGGATGTGGGGTCGGGGGCAGCCTGCAGCCCTGGCTGGGAAAGCCAAGCACCTTCCCACCTTCCCCTGCGACCTCCAGTGCCTGAAGGGGTGAGGTTGCTGGGGTGGGAGCAGCCATCTGGGTCGTAGCTTGTTTCAGAAGTGGTTCGTAAACCACTCTCGCATCCTCTTTCCTGTGCGAGGTACCACAGCTTTCTTTTCTTGTCTTGGTGTAGGATTATCCCAAGAACAGGCACCCTGGCTGGAGCAGAGGGTCTGTGGCTTACCATGCAGGTGCGTGAGGGGCTGCCCTGGGGAAGCTGGGGGTGGGGTGGGGTATAGGGGCACAGGGACATCCATTTCCCTGACCCCACACTAGGGGCCTCGCCTTCAGCATCTGGCCCGAGAGACTTTCCCCTGCCGCTCTCTGCTCTCCCCCTCCCAAGCTGCTAGCGCTTTGTCTTCATCTGTGTTTTTCCTCCCAGCCCAAAAAGCCAGGGGAGCAGAACAGGGGTGGGGGATCTGGGCCCAAACTGGACATTCCAGGCCTCTGAGTTGGCTCCCTCTGCACCCTTCCTGCAGATTCTGCATTTTCTTTTTTTTTGGATCGGCTTGATTTCCTTTAGGGCTTCCTTTAGAAAGGAGGGGCTGTGAGTTCCTGGTCCCGCCTCTCCCTCCCCTCCCGAGGGCCCCCGCTCTCTGACCAGCTCCCAAGGGAGTTTCTCCCTTAGCCCCTTGAAGGGACAGCTGTGCGTCTCTCTTTAATCTGGTGCCCTCATTCTCTCTCCTCCCTTCCTCAGGGCCAGCGAGGGAGGGAGGGACACTTCAGCTTTAAGCAGGGGCCGCTCTAGGGGCTGTAGGGTGTCGGCCCCTCCCTCAGGTGTGTGTCCTCTCCCCTCCTCCGACAGATGACGGGAAGATCTTCCATGGCAGTGGTGTGGGGGACCCCTTTGGGCCACGCTGTTACAAAGGGGACATCATGGGCTGTGGAATCATGTTCCCCCGGGACTACATCTTGGACAGTGAGGGTGAGTGGGGTGACCATGGCCAACCAGGCTGGTCGGGCAGAGGGTGGGGGCAGTACCACAGGAGCTCAGGTTTCCTGGCCCCCAGGTGACAGTGATGACAGCTGTGACACAGTGATCCTGTCCCCGACCGCCCGAGCTGTCCGGAATGTCCGGAACGTCATGTACCTGCACCAGGAAGGGGAAGAGGAAGAGGAGGAAGAGGAAGAGGAAGATGATGGGGAAGAGATAGAACAGGAGCACGAGGGCAAGAAGGTGGTGGTGAGTGGGGTGGGTCTGGGGTTGGACTAGGGGTCTTGGGCCTCCGTGAGGTCTGGTGTTAGTACAAAAAGCGGAGCCCAGGGAGGGGAGAGGGGAAGCCCTGGCTGCTGTGGGCGTGGGGCTGCTGAGTGGGGAGACTGGCTGGGAGGCCGGTTTCCGGCCTCGGGACGCCCTCTCGTGGTCACCTCCTGCATCGCCCTCTGTCTCTCGCCAACGGTGGTGCGAGCTGGGAGTGACGTGGCTCAGGCCTGCGTAGCTCCAGCATCCTCAGAGGAGAGGCTAGAGCCTGCCTATCCCACTTTTCTCTTCCACCCCCAGGTTTTCTTCACTCGGAATGGCAAGATCATTGGGAAGAAGGATGCTGTCGTACCTTCTGGGGGCTTCTTCCCCACAATTGGGATGCTGAGCTGTGGGGAGAAAGTCAAAGTGGATCTGCACCCCTTGAGTGGCTAGGCCTTCTCCCCTGGACCTGCCCCTTCTCCCTCTCCTCGCCCTTTGCAGAGCCAGGTACCCCGTTCCTGACGCCCCGAGGATTTGCTTACCCAGCAGGCCCCAGGGGGTGTGTTGTCCCTCTGCCCTACCGGATCAGGCCCCTGCCAGGCTCCTCTGTGCCCATGTTTCTGACCTGGTGCTGCCCCTGTTGTTAGTCCCTGGGCGAGAGTTCCTGGCTGGACAGGAACCAGCCCAAAGGATGGTGTTGCTTCATGGGTGGGGCTCACTGGCTTTGGCTGTGGGCTCCCGCGTGCCCCTCCCACCCTGGCCCGTGTGAGGGGAGAGGAGTGAGCGCCCGTCTCAGCTGCTGTTGGGCGTGAGGCTTGGCAAGGGTGGAGCAGGACACCCCGTCCTCTGTTTACCACAGGGTTCCTCTTCTCATCTCCTTTCCTGTTTCCTTTCCTCGTCGTCGTGTGAAGCACTTGCCGCTGTCATCCCCCCCCGGGCTGGGCTGGGGGGGCGCTCTCTTGGGCCCTCTGTCTCCTTCCACTGACTGGTGTCCCGAGAAGACTACTCGAGGGTCTCCGTTCTTTCCCCTGCGAGCCAGCTTCCTCCCTCACTGCCTGCTCAGGCACCACAGTCCCCCCGAGAATGCGAGTCTCTGGCTTCCCCCAGCTGTACACACGTAGATGGTGTCCATGACGTGTTTGATGGGGTGAGAGAGGGGCTGTCAAATCGGGGGACTGGGGCCTTTGCTCCTGTCTCCCCCTTGCCCTCCTTGGCTCACCTCTGGCACCCGTCTCTCGTTCCTGGGGAGGCAGGCGGAGACTCCAGAGCCTATCTCTCCCACGTGGTGGGGGCGGGACCCCAGAGCCCTAGCGAGAGCCCGAGGGCATGGGGCCCACGCTCCCCTGCCCTGCCTTGCCCCCACCCCTGCTTGCTGCCTGTGCCAGTTGCCTGTTTCGCTTCAGTGTTTGATTCTAGCGCTTAACGTGTCCTCCGCACCAAGCCCTCCGGTCTCCTAGCTGCTTGACCCCTGTCCCCTCCTCAGTGACTTCTGGGAGGGAGAGGCCTTGGTTTGGGCAGAGTGGGCAGGGCTTTGAGAAAAGGGGTGAGGTGTTGTGCTGCTGGGGCCTCCCCTTCGGCCCTCCCTTCAGGCCCTGCACTATGATGTATGAAATGTATGTACAGACCAGAGATGTTTATACAGCCAATAAAGATGGAGTTTCCATATTTATCAGTACGGCCGGGACAGGGGAATCCTTTCCAGTACAGGGGACGGCCCAGGGCACTTGCTCACCAGGCACGTGTGGACCAGTATGGGGCCAGGGAGGGGGATCGTGTGTGTCCCACAGGCCTGGCTTGGGCCTGGGATGCCCCAAGAAGCACAGTTGTGCCCCTGGGAGACCTGAGGCTTTGACCTTCCTGGAAACAAGGCATGACTCCAACTCCGACTAAACGTTATAGAAACTCTTTATTATTAGACAAAAATAGACTCTTTTTTAGCCCCCTTTTCATGTGATCCCACTCTGATCTCTCTGCTCAGAGGGGAGGCAGAGGAGGGAGTGCCTTGCTCCCCACACTCTCCCCTCTCCCTGCCATGCTGGGACCTGCAGCTGGGTGGAGCTAGCAGGGCCTGTCTCCGCCAGCGCTGATGTTCTCGCGCAGGCAGGGCCATCCCCATCTCCTCCAGGCTCCACTGCTGATGCCTTCTCACCCTTCACACACCCATCTCTGCCATCTGCTCACATGCAAGGTCATCTCATGGGCCCGTCCACTTTGCTTAGCAGGCTGGGGGCGGGGAAGGAGAGCAGTGTCCCAGGCCGGTGTCCGCTCCCCATTCCTAGGGGAGGGGCTGGATCCCGGGTCTCCTGGGTCCAGGCCAGGGGAAGTGAGGGCTGTGGGGTGCTGAGAGGGGCGCAGTGTCGATGTGGGCTCGGAGCTTGTGGCCTTCCTTCATTTTCTCTGGCCCAGTAGAACTTTGGTGATGAAGGTGACAATGGCGCCTGCAGGCTGATCTGGGTCAAGCTCTGCAAAGAGGTGACACACATTCTCCCAGGGGCTTCCCGGCTTCTTGGCCACGAAACCAAAGATCCTGGGGGTACAAAGGCAGGATGGGGAGGGCTTAGCATCCCTTCCACAGGGACTGCCACGCCAGGGTTGGGGGGGGAAGGAGGTGCCTCGATGCCACGCCAGTGCCACGCCAGTGCCATGCCATGCCATGCCAGGGAGGGGCGACTGCACTCCCAGGGAGGCTTACTTGGAGGTGGTCCCGTCCGGCTTGGTCCATCTGCAGAAGGAGAAGAACTGTGAAGGGATGCACCCGGGGAATAGCTACCAACGGAAGAGCTGAGCTGGGGACTGTGGGGCAAAAGGGCTGGGAGGGAGAGGGTCACCTCCGGTCCTGAGGGTCAGTGCTGGCGAAGGTGATGCTGTTCACTGGATAATGGCGGCGAAAGAAGAGCCTGTGAGGAGGAGGGTGGGGAAAGTCACCCGGAAATCGGGGCCCCAGGGCCTGCACCCCCCCCCGGGGGGGGCTTGGCACGCACACTCACTTCCTCTGGTTGTCCGTCAGCGTGATGCCCTGGGCTGAGACCTTGAAGTGGACAATGGCTGGCGTGGGGCGGGGGCTGCAGCTCAGAGCTGCGGAGCTGGCCCGCGCCACCGCTTGGGGGCCTGTCAGCGACTCCGTCTCCACTGAGGTCAGGTAGAGCACACTGCAGGCTGGGGGGGCGGGGGGTTGGAGGGAGCAGCGGCTCTGCCTGCCCCCAGGTCTATCTCCCCTCGATCCCCCCACCCCACCGGCTCTCGCACTTTCCCCAGCCAGTGCGCTCGGGATGCATGTCACACAGGTAACCTGTTAAAAAGGCAGATTCTGTGCCTCCCCCAGATCCACAGTCAGAGGTGCTGGAAAGAGGCCTGAGAATCTGCGTCCTAACAAGCCCCCTCCCCACAGAGCCTAGACCAAGGACTCCCTCTCCCACTGTGCCTACAGATGCAGGGCTCCCCCTGCCCTCAGGGGTTAGACGCATCCGCCAGGGCCCACCCACCCACCTCAAGGCCTTTCAGTGCCCCATGTATCAGCAACGGCCCCCTTGGTGCCCAGGGGGAGGAAAGGAGGGAGAGGCCCGTACCGGCGCCCTGGCGCAGGAGGTCTGCCGCTGTGCTCATGTTGGCGGGCGCTGGGGCCTCTGGGGCCTCCTCCAGAGGATCTGCGGGAAACGGGGGCCAGTGGGGAGTGGCAGTGCTGGGAGATGGAGAGCAACCTCTGCCGTCCCCGAGGGAAGGCAGGCAGGCAGGCGGGAAGCCAGGGCCTAGGGATTCTGCCTTTGCCTGCAGTGGGTGGGGAGAGGTGGGAGGACAGATGACCTGACACCCACCTTTGCTGGGAATGCGCAGGCAGCAGGGCAGGGACAGCGGGGAGATGGAGTGCTGGGAGACCAGGGCCGACAGGCTGCCTGCAGGGGAGAGGCGAGTGGGGTCTCGAGGCACCCGGAGATACCCGCGGTCTACCTCCTCCCTCCTGACGCCTCTTGGCCTCCCTGGACCAGCCCAGTGCAGCCTTCCCAGCCCCTGCTTCTCACCAAAGTAGGGCTCGCTGGGGCACCCCTTGATCTTCACCCCTTTGGGCCCAGTCTCAATGAGAAAATGGCGGACCAGCTGTTCCAAGGGGTCCCCTGAGCGGAGGGGAGGGGAGGGGAGAGGAAGGCTTCGTCAGATTCCAGGTTCTGCTTCTCGCCTGCTGGAATTCTTTCCCGAGCAGGAGAGGACACCTGCTCCCTCTCCCCACTAAGAAGCGACATGGCCCACCCTGCCTTGTCTGGCCTCTGGTACCTCCCCACACCCCACTCCCCGTTTCCCTCACGGTTGACCATTCTGTACCTTTCCAGGGCTGGGCGCTGGGTGGGGGCGTAGCCACCTTGAGAGCCAGCCCATAGGCTCCTTGGAATGAATGACTGTCCCTGATCAAGAAGGCCCCAGGGTCCTTGTCCTTCAGCAGGGCAATGGCTGCAGGAGGTTGGGAGAAGTCTTCTCAGCGGCCGACTGAGCCCCAAGGAGCCCCTCTGCTCCGCTGCCCAAGTTCCCCAGGCCTCTGGCCCTAACAGCTGCGGCGGCAGCACCCGGGACGCCGCTGGGGAGTCAGCGCACAGAGCGCTGACAGTGTTAGACCTCCTTGAGCCTGAAGCCCAGAATCACCAGCTAGAGAAAGGCTCGGCCCAGAGGAGGCCCGCTGAGACGGGGAAGAGGCACCGACTGGAAGGATGGGCTCCAAAGCCGAGCCAGAGCCCTGGACGGGGGGTGGGCGCAGGCTGGCTTCTCACCTTGGTCACGGGACAGGTGTGGCTTATACCAGAACTTGGACGTATCCTGGACAAACTTGACGTTGCTCTGGCTCTCTTGCATAGGGGGCTCTAGGACAGGGAGGGACTGCGCTTGGCCTCAGGGCTCCCCAGTCCCCACGCCATGCCCCTCCCTGGGAAAAAGGGTTCTCCCGAGGTGGCCCCAGCCACCTGAAGGCCTTTATACCTGGGGGTTGGGGGGCATTATCCGGGAGCAGAGGTGCAAAGGTGACATGGTGACTCGTGCCTCTGGCTGGTGGCGATGCCTGCTCTGGGCCCCAGGGTCCCGGCTGTTGCCCAGGCCCCAGCAGGTGGCGCTTCTCGGGAAGTGGGGGCTGGGTAGGGCCACTGATGTCATAAGATGCAGCCAGAGGGAAGGCAGGTACGGGTGAGCTCCGTGGCAGCTCTGGGCTCGCCACAAGCCAGGGCATCTGAGTAGGCACAGGGGTGAGGGGGGACCCGTCTGGGCTGTCTGGGGAGTCTCGAAGGCCCTGCCAGGGGGCGTGGCGGAGGCCGGGCAGGGTGGTGGGTACAGGGCCCCTTGGACTGGTGCTGTCCGAACGGCCCCCCGGGCTCCTCTCCTGAGGCCAGTCGTTGGGTGAGCTGGGCAGGGAGGCTGGGGAGAAGGGACCAGGGGCCGGAGGCTCAGGCCCACTTCTTGCTGGCAGCTCTGGAGCTCTTTCAGCCCCTCCCTGGGAAGCAGGTGGCAAGGCCTCTCCGGGACTCAGTCTCTGAGTGGGCGCCAAGGTGGGGGACCTAGTGTCCTGCCGTCGGGCGCTGCGGGGTGGGAGGGCAGGTGGTTAGTAGAGCCCCAGAACCCCGTGAGAGCTGCCCCCACCCCAGGCTTCAGGGTCTGCCCGGACCAAGAGGCGCCTGAGCTGCCCAGCCCCTCTGGGTACCTCTCCTTGCCCTGGACTGGGCTGCTGGTGTGCAGGGGCGTGGAGGGACCGGACAGCTCAGAAGAGGCACTGCACTGGGCATCTCGGGGAGACCGAGGCAGGGTGCTGTGCCCGCTGGGGCTCTCCCTCCAGGACACCGGCTCCGGCGACTCTGCAGGGAAGGTGAGAGGAGGGGCTGTGAGCCAGGAAGAGCCCCTTCTGTCTGGCTTAGCTCTTTCTCACTCTGTGCCTTCCCCCACCATCTTCCAGAGCCCTCCTCTGCCCTGGGCACTCCCCATCCCAGTGCCCTCACCTGCAGATGCCAAGGGTCCTGCTGGGGCCAGGTGCCCCGGCGGCGGATACCTGTCCCCTCCCTCCTCTGCAGGGATCTCGTAGCTGAGGTTCCTGGATTGGGGGTAGGGTGGGCTACCGGGGGAAATGGAGCCAGCCCGGGGGGAGTGGGCACCAGAGCTGGGATACCTTCTGCCCTCGCCTGGAGACCCGCAGCTGTGAGGCGCCCGGCCATACGCTGGGCAGTAACTGGGAACCGCTCCTCCATAGCCGTATGTCACCAGGGCAGGGTACCCTGGATGCCCATACCTGCCTTCGGGGCACATGGCGTAGGAGCAGCCCTCATGCCCTTCCTCGCCTGCCTTGGGCGGCTTCAGGCAGCTGTAGCCGGGCACTGGGGCATGGTGGTGCCCACAGGAAGGCACCAGCAGGGGCAGCGGGTGCCCAGGCCGCACCGGGTGCAGGAGGGCCTTGCCAGCCTCATCCGCCCACCCCTCTCCAGCCTCCCTCTCCAGGCGCAGCCCATAGAGGGCTGCCGTGGGCAGCGCTAGCTTCTCCTCACAGGCGGGGCATGAGCACAGGGCAGGCAGCCCAGGGTCCTCCAGGATCACCACCTCCCGGTAGCCTGGGGCGCGGTAGCCAAAGTCCCCGTTGGCCGGTTTCCCCAGCTCAGGCGGGTAGGGGTACGGCCCCTCGGACAGCGATCGGCAGAGGCGCCTCTTCTCCACGGAGGCCTCAGCATAGCCCTGTGGGGGCCCCTCGTAGGCCCCGTAGGCCAGCCGCCTCCTCTCCAGGGTCCCCTCTGGCCGGTAGTAGCCCCCATTGGGGACCCCGCAGGGTTCCCGGTAGCCCTGGCGGCAGGAGCAGTGGCGGCTGAGGCCAGGCCTGTGTCCCGAATACATTCCAAGGCGGGGGCCTCCGCCCGCCGGGGGCTGCTCTTCATCATCGAGGATGGCCGTCTCACGCCCAGCTCCCCGGCCCCCGGCGGCCACGCCACAGCCCCCCAGGAGGCGCTCCAGCTCCCGCCGCTCGGCAGCTGTCGGGGGTGGCCGGCCAGGGGACTCGGCGGCGGGCTCGGCGGTCAGCGTGGACGAATGGCCAGAATCGCTGCTGACAGAGAGCAGCGGGGGCGGGGGCGGCTCCGGAGAGGGCGCCGGCGGGGTCTGGCGGGGGGCCCGCTGCACCTGGGCGTAAGGACTGCCATCCAGGGGCCCCCGGGTATGGGTGACGGAGTCTGGGTGGGGAGAGGTCCGGGAGGGAGGGCAAGCAGGCAAAAGGGGGTGAGAGAGAGAGAGAGAGAGAGAGAGAGAGAGAGAGAGAGAGTGTGTTAACAGGGGACAGCGCAGGAGACTCCAGCTCAGGGGGTGTCTCCTGGGAGGGGTGTCTGCCTGGGGAGGGAAGAGTGTGCCCCCCCAAACTCCACCTCCTGCCGCCCTGCGCCCCACACACCATCCACACTGTCCTCGTGGTGCAGGTTGAAGTTCTCGTAAGAGTCCCAGCGCACGGCAGGCTCTGCCGTGTTGTAGTCAACAGAGACCGAGGGCTCGTTCCGTGGGGTGCTGCCTACGGAAGGGCACCCGGGGGTGAGGTGCAGGGAGGGACGACTCCCCTCCGCCCCCAGCCGGGGCCAGGCCTGGCTCTCACCTTTGATCTTCTCTGGGCTGGAGGAGAAGACGAACTCCACCGAGGCTTGGAAGGGGAACCTCTCGTCTGCGGGGAGTGGGCAGTGAGGAACCAGGCGCCCGCCCGCCCGCCCTCACCTGGGCTCCAGCCCCCAAGCCACTTGTCTCCAACTCACCGGCCCAGGCCTCGTCCAGCTGGTCCTTGGGGAAGGTGAGCCGTGGTCCATGGATGGTACACGTGTGGAACTGGACTCGGAACACGAGGGTCCGGTCAGTCCCCCGGCTACCCCTGTGATAGCACGTCACCTGGGTGAGGGGAGGGAGACCGGCATTCAGGCCCTCGTGTCCACTCACGTCTCCTCAGTGCTTCCACCCTGGGGACTATCTGGCCACGGCTCTGCCTTGCCTGAACCCCAGGGTGACCTCCCCATCAGGAGGATGCCCTCTTTGCCCTCCCATCGGCCTCAAATTGATGGCTCACCAGAGACTGTGCAGCTGGCGGCTCATACCACCGCCCCTCACCCCACACCCAGGACTCTCCCTGTCGCTAAGGCCCCCTCACCATGACATCGCCTTTGAGGAGGAGAGCCGGCTCCAGGCTGATGCAAAGCTGCTGGGGACCAGGGCCTGCGACATGACTGGGGAAGAGAGAGGGCAAAGGTGAATCAGGGGCACTCGGGTACACGGGTGGCTGTGAAGAGTCAGGAGGCAGTTGGGAGACTGGAGACTGAACACTGCCTTAGTGAGAGCCCTGTAAGCATCAGCCTCCCCACCTACAAAACGGATTCTGTGATGCTATTAGTTTGTGGGTGCAGTGGCTGGAGGCCCAGCTATCTGGGGAGGCTGGAGAAACAGGGAGCAGGGAAGCAGGGGCCCGGGAACAGAGCCCTCACTAGATTCCAGACGTGTAGACAAGCTGCATGGACTGGTAGATCTTGAGGAAGGGCTGGAAACCTGGAGGGGCAGGAAGGAGAAGGCACGTGAGGGGTGCTGAGTGGAGGGGGTGGGCGACAGCCCGCTCCCCGGAGTACATTCCAAGCAGACTCACCCGTGCCAGGTTCAAAGGCTGGCAGCATGGGCACGAGCACATAGTGCAGGAAGAGAGGGCTGCTGTTCATTCTGATGGAGCCGGACAGCAGACCACTGAAGTAGCTGATATACCTGGTGGGGGGATGTCAAGGAGGACGTAAGCCCCTTCCTCTGGAGATCCCCTGGTGTCATCTCAACCACGAACGCTGCCCCAGCCACCTTCTCCTTGGCGCTTCCCTCCCATCTTCCAGCTCAACAGAGATTTATTCCTTGCATCTAACCTCCATCCTTCTTGCTGTCTCTGAGGTTTTGTTCTTGCTGTTCCCTCTGTCTAGAATGCTCTTCCCCCAGATCTCTGCCTCACGTTATATAGCGGTGGGCCCTGACTGTCCTGTGAGTCTCTGTTCACCACGAGACTCAGCTTTATTTTTGTATAGACAGCACCTGTCATCATCCAAAACGACCTTGTCTCCTTATTCACAGGTTTATTGCCGTCTACCCCACTAGCATGTAAATAAGCCCCGTGAGAGCAGGGACCCTGTGCTTGTTCTGCGTTCTCAGCATTTGGCACAATCCCAAGCACACAGGAGGCGCTCCATGAAGGTGTGCGGCATGAATGAGAGAACCTCGGCCTTCGTAGCCACGGAGGGAACTGCTCCTCTGGCCCGTCCCCACCTAGGCTGCTCACCGGCGCTGGGAGGGCTGCAGCTCCGAGGCCACCTTGTCCTCACAGAACTTCCGCATGGTAAGGGTAGCCAGCGCCTGGTCCGCCCTGGGGAGAGTGGGACCAGTGTGGGGTCTTAGGGGCTGGTCTCCAACCTGGTCTCCCATCCCTAAGCCCCAGGGGAGGGAAGAGAGGTGCGATTTCCCCCAAGTCTAGAGGAGGCCCAGAGTGGTGGTGAAGAGAACTAGAAACCCCAGTCACTTTACTAGTTGTTGGACCTCGGGCAATTGTTCCCTGAGTTTTAGTTTCTTCCTCTGTAAAATGGGACAATAAGACCATGTTATGGGTTGAATCGTGTCCCCGCAAAAGATATGTACCTCAGAATGTGACCTTATTTGGAAATAGGGTCGTTGCAGATGTAATTAGTTATGATGTTATACTGGAGTAGGATGAGCCCTTAATCCAATATGATTGGTGTCCTTAGAAGAAGAGAAGAAGAGACACAGACACACAGACACAGGAAGAAGACCATGTGACAACAAAGGCAGAGATCGGAGTGGTGCATCTGCAAGCCAGGGAACACCAAGGACTGTTGGCAGCACCAGGAGCTAGGAAGAGGCCAGGAAGGTCTCTACCCAGAGTCTCAGTGGGAGTGTGGCCCTGCTGACACCTCAGATTTTAGACTTATAGCCCCCAGAACTGAGACAACAGGTTTCTGTTGTTTTAAGCCACTTAGTTTGTGGCACTGTGTTACAGCAGCCCTAGGAAAACTGTGGTGAAGTACAAGTGAGAAGAAGGAGGTGGAAAGGTCAAGTTTATAGTAAATGGCTCTTCTGAACACTGAGGTGGGCTTCAGAGGAGATGGGCTCGTCAAGGGCCAGCTGGAGGAAGGGTCACTGGGGAAGGGGGCGCTCGGGGCTGGGGAGCCTTACCCTGCAGAGATCTTGCTGTAGTGCATGTAGGCAGAGACGATGACCCCGAGCTTGCCCTTGCTCCCCTAAGGACAAAGAGACAGGGATCCAGGGCTTGCTGGGGCTCCTGGCTGAGGGCACCCCAGCCCTGCGAACTCGCGCTCCCAGCTCACCTTGCAGTACAGTACGACCACATGCTGCGGGTCAGCACTGAGCCACGTCTCCATGGCTTTGCAGATGGAGCACAGCTTGTCCAGCGGGGGCGCGTGCAGCTCAGGCCAGCCAAAGTCCTGGACCTGAGGGGTGCAGGAGTGGGACTGGGGCTGGTGGCCACCAAAGAAGAGGTGGGTGGGGGTGGAAGAGGGACAGGCTGTAGGGGCCTGGAGACAAGGTCAGGGGCCTGTTGTCTGTGTCCATGGCAGCTTCAACACTTCCCTCACCTGGACAATGGGTTGATACCTGATGCACCATGCTTTGGAGTGTCCCAAGTGGCGTGTCATATGGGAAAGTGCTTCAGAGTGAAGTAGATAGCAATTGCTACTATTAATACCGAGGAGGCAGGGGGTGATGGCTTTAATCCCCTCCTACCTTGGGGTTTAGGCGGGTCAGGTCATGTCTTTTCTCTGAAAGGTTGAAGAGCTGCAAGTAAAGTGGGGGCATTAGGCGAAGTGACCCCAGGCAGCGAGGCGCGATGATGCTTGGAGGTGGTATCACCCGCTGTGACCCTAAGGAACGGTCTTTCTCCAAAATGACGGGGTCGCTAAGGCCCAACCTAGCTCGTACAGCCCAGTCGGCGGTCCAGGTTTGCGCCCGGGCCCCGCCCACTCGGGGCTCCGCCTCCGCGGCGTGACGTCAGGGAGGGGCCTGGACCTCCCAGCCCTCTCGTTGGCTGACTGAGGCAGGTCCCGCCCCTCACCAGGTACTTGTCGCGGTGCTTGGATTGCAGCACGTGAGCCAGCTCGCGCAGGTGTCCCCGGTGTCGCTGTTCGTCGGGCCGCGCGGGGAAGGCGGCGGCCAGGATCCGCTCCGTCACGTAGGTGAGGTCCAAGTCCCAGCGGCGCTCCATGAGAGGATCCAGGCTGAAGCTCCTGGGGAGGAGGCGAAGCCTGTGTTAGGAACAGGGCGGAGAGTGGGGGTGGGGCGGGCACCGGAGGCTGGTGTGGAGGAAGGGTGTTTGGCTGACTACAGGTGAGGTCTCCTGGGTCCTGAGAGTGGGTGGGACCAGCTGGGGGGCGGCGCTGGCCTGGAGAGCTTTGTTGGGGGGCCCTGCCCTGGGCTGAGGTGTGAGGCCAGCGGAAGGGGCTCCTATGGGACCACACCCCGCGCCCTCACTTACCTGGGCAGAGTGCTGCGTTGCTTTGAGTAGTTCAGAGACTTGGTGGATCCCTGGTGGATGAGATGAGACTTTGCACACGTCTTTTGTGCCCCTCACTCTAGGCTCCCCACTCCAGAGTTCCATGAACTTTTGCCTCAGAAGAAACCTAGGTCCTTAGTCCCAGAGCTACCTGCTTCCGCCCCCCTCCTCCAGCATCACCTTACCAGGTGCTCTATGCGCCTCACAGGGGCCGTGTTTCTCCGCTAGAGGGAGATGGGGGAGGAAAAGGGAGTGGTTAGGGAAGGGGCGAGGACCAGACGGCGTCCCTGTGAGGAATGTACTGGGGGGGGGGGGGCGGAGTCCTAGCCCCCAGCAGGCCCAAGAGGACGATAGCAGAGGGCTCAAATTTTTTCCCACTGCCTCAGGATTGACCACTATCCACATTAGTCCATTCAAGGTAACCTCCTGGGGGCCCTCTCTGTGGCCACCAGACCTCTGGACACCGCCGCAGCCAGGTTCCTTGCCTCGGTCACCCCATCCCAGAGCATACTTACCAGCTCCGTGGGAGGCAAGGCCTGACAGGACGAAGTCACCTGGAAGGAGACGGGAGTGAGGAGCTGAGCTGCTGGTGAAATGGGCTTTCCCAGGCTTAAGGATGGGGCCACCCCTCAGCTTCAGCGAGAAGTTGGAGGGGCTGTCAGCAGATGGGCGCAGGCTGCAACTGAGGTTCTTCTATTTAAGGGAGCCTCCCCTCTGGCCTCTCGGTCCCCCACCCCTGGGCCCCCCACTTGTTACTCTTGGCTTCCAGCCCCCTGCCCACACAGACCCCCATTCATCCAGCTGCAGGGCAGGAGTTATATATAGAGCCATGCAGGCAGGCCATGGCTAGGGATGGACACTGGCCTCTTTCACTGGGAGACCCCGCCCCTGGGCACACAGCTCCCCAAAGCCAGCTCCAAGGCCCTAGGACCCCTCACACTGCAGGAGGAGGACCAGGGCACCTCCCCAGAGATGCAGCTGTCTCAGGTTCCCAGTGGACAGTGGGTGCTATCTACACCTTGCACCTTCTGCCCAGCCTTTCCAGGGCCCAGGACAAGACCCACTCAGGCATCCTGAGGACCCTTCCCCAGAAGGAAGGCACAGCCCATCCGGCTGCCAGTCTCCGAAATCCTGCTCTGACACCCACCCACCCCACCCTTCCTCCTCCTCGCTCTCCTCCTCTTCCCCACCCCCCATCCACTCGCCAGCTGCAGGCTGGGCACCGCACCAAGACAAACGCTGCGCTGTCGCTGTCTGCGCTGCCTGGGCCAGCCCTCCAGGGGGTGGAGTAGGATGGTTCTTAAAGGGCCCAGTACAGTACCCTCTCCCACCCAGCAGGGGTTCCCCAATGATGAGAAGGGTGGAGGGTTGATGCCAGTGTGGTCGGAGAAGCCTGTTTCAGAGGAGGAAGGGACCCCAGTCCCCCTCCCCACAGCAGGTACCCACCTTTGCTTCACATTTTCTGTGTGTCGCAACTTTGCAGACTAGAGGGGATGGAGGGGAGGAGAGGGGTTAGCAGGGGCCCACTGGGGCAGTGGAAGGGGTGGCCCTCTCCCATCTCCCCAGGCCCTGGAACTAGACCTTGGGACTTCCAGGACTCCGGCTGTACTGAGCTGGCTGGAGTGGGGGAGCAGGGGCAGAGTTCAAGGGAAGCGCATGGCAGTGGTGCCCTACTGCCCAGGCCAGGGAGGGAGGGAGCCAGGGGTAACGTTCTAGGGTGGGTGCGGGTGAAGAGGAAGCAAGGGAGGAAAGCCTCCAGTCTCAGGTGACGTGGGAAGGTGATTTAGAGTACTGGGTCTCCTGGGGTGCTGGGGGAGCAAGGGCTGTTTGGAGGGGACGCAGTTCCTCTTGGCTCCCACGTGGCCCAGCCCAGGGGCAGCACGCGCAGTACGGGTTCTGTTCTGCGGTCTGCCTGCTGGGGTTGTGCAACCCAGTGGTGCTGGGTGATGCTCGCAGAGTCACAGCATAGGGCAGGGCGCCTCACCTCGGCATGAGACGCCTGTCCCATCGATGGTCACCTTACACACTGCACAGACCGGTGGTTTCTTCCGGAAAACCTTCTCCCGGAAGCTATGTGGCTCAGCTTTCCTAGGCTAGGTGGAGGGACAGACAGACAGAGGTGTCAGTTCCCACGGGCCCATCTCCAGGACCAGGCCGGGGCCCGAGCACTGCACAGTTTCTCTCTTCCATCCCAATAAAGCCCCCAAACTTGTAGAATGCACTTGGCCACAGCTGTTTCCGGGCAGTTGTAGGGCTTGTCCTAGACAGTGCATAGAACCTGGCCCCTTGCGTCACCCTAGCTGGGTCAGCTCCTCCCCAAGGGATCACTTAGGCCCCTCACGTGGCCCTGGTGTGTGATACCCTTGCGGTCACTGCCACCCAAGCCCTAGAGCTTCCGTCCTGGTGTGGGGGGATGGTGCTCCTTGACTCTGCTATGAAGACAACCTGTTTCTCCTCCCATCTTGCCCTCCCCAGCTGGAGGCTTCGGTAGAGTGAGCAGGGAGGGGCTCAGACATGAATGTACGGTGTCAGTCACACAGCACCCAGACTGACCCGGCAGGAGGGCCTCAGCCAGGCCTGCTCCCCTGGTCCCGATGTCCCAGTCCTCCAGGTGGCTGACACGCCCTCCTCCCCCTAGTGTCAGAACAACATGTTTACTCATTGTGCACCCAGGCGGCAGGCAGCAGTTGTGTAAGGAGGGGGCGGTAATGCTCAGAGGGAGAGGCAGATGGAGGCATGACTTGGAAATATTTCGCTGCCTTACTGCTCCGGGATGTAGTAAGTGCCCGGGATGTAGTAAGTGCCCCGTCACTTGAGGAGGTTCAAGTGGGATTCCAGCGTTGGAGGGGGAGAGGGTGGAGCAGATGCTCCTGGGCCCCTCCCCACCCAGAGTGCAGTGAGCCGGGAGGCTGGGATGCCCCCTATGGCCCAGGCCTACCTTGTCCCATCCCTCCCATCCTCTGGGGACCATTTGCTTCCTTGCCTCTTCTCTCTTCTACCTATTTTTCTCCTTCTCTGGCGTTCAAGTTCCTGCCTCCCTCCCCCATTGTATTGTCTCATGTTGCCCTGAGATGCTTCTTTTGGGGTGAGGCTGAGAAAATGTGGGGAAAGGCAGTGAAGGGGCCTCCAGGCCCCTCAGCCTGGGGATGCAGGCAGCACCTCTGGTCTCTTGGCTGTCCCTGAAGCTTCTGGATTAAACCCAACTTGAACTCTTCTGGGCTGGACCAACTCTGCCAGACCCACTAGGAAACCTGGGTGCATTTTGGCATTAATGGCACACACAGGTGATAGCAGTGGAAAGCCAATCAACTCCCCCCCTTGTCTAAAGCACTCCTGAGACCTGGCTGCCTCCCTCCCTCCCTCCCTTCCTTCGCCACCCCCATCCCATCTCCCTCAAACTTCTCAGCTTAGGGACGTCCTCTCTGGGGTTCCAGAATAGTACCCAGGAAGGTCCTACGATGATGTATACCTTCCTGGGTGCAGGGCTGGCCTGGGCTAGGGCAGGGAATGTGTCAGGGGAGCTGAAAGGGACACCAGGTTTTGCTCTAACCCTAACGTCTGCTGCTCACGCCACAGCCAGACTGGCCACTCCAGAGCGATAGCGTAACGAGGGGATGCGAGGGGATGCGGGATAAGGGGAGAAGGCTGAGGAAGCCGAAACTGGGAAGGGGGTCTGGCCTGAGTCCTGGCCCCCTCCCCCACTGCCCACACCTCCGCCCCTGCCCCTCCTCTGTCCAGCCAATGGGCCCTCCTACCCTGTTGGTGGCCCGGCTGCTGTCCCTCCTCCCCAGGGCTCTGAGCAGCCTCTCCACTGGGCCGCTGGACTTCATGGTGTCCGGCTGCCTGGGGTGCCGGCCGTGGGGCCCGAACAATGCTGGGGCCTGGCCCGGGGCTTCCTGGAAGCGGCCTGGCGGAGGCAGCCACTTCCCCTGGGTGGAGAGTAGGCTGTCTGGCTGGTGTGAGGAGAAGCCCAGCCCTGGAAGTGGAGGGGAGTGCAGGCGGGAAGGGGGCAGGTCGCTGCTCCAGGAAGTGGGGGCGGGTGGGGGGGGTAGGAAGTGGGGGAGGCCAGGAGATCAGATTCCCAGGATCTACCCTGCGGGGAGTGTCAGCCCAGGATCTTTTGCCCCCAGCCCACCCTGCTCTGGAGCTGCCCCATGCCCAGGGATCTGCCCTATCCAGGGATCTGTGGGATCCTGAGATCCAGCCCCCAGTGGGGCGGGGCAGGGGCGGGGTGGGAATTTAGGTCTCAGGGCAGGGCTCAAGGGCCAGCGGGGAACACCGCGTCCCAGCCAGGCCAGCCTCCCGGCCTGAACTCTCAGGCTCTCTGGGGACTTCTGGTGGGGGGAGTGGGAGCTGGGAATTGCCACCCCAGCCAGCTCAGGACTGCAGTGCATCCTGAGGGTTAGGGAGAATGGGACTGAGGGCCAGCTTCCTGCCTCAGTTTTACCAGTTGTGAAGAAATAGGAAAAGGAGAACGTGCACTGGCCCCCTGCCCCCACCATCTACACTGGAAGGTCAAATTCCAGCCAGAGTCCGCTCTGCGCACAGGAGCGAGCCATTCTCCTGCCCCAGCCCGAGGCATTTGGGGCCCTTCTCCTGAGAGCTCCCCAGCTGCTCTGCTCCTGACACAGTACCCCACTCACCTATTCTCTGGCTTGTTTCTCTCAGGTCTCTAGCTCTTTTGAGCCTTGCCACCCCAAGCTCTAGGTCTGGGCCCACCCCCACCCGCCCCCCTCCCGAGCCTGAACGCTACCTTCATGGCTCTCCCAGCTCCGCTCTCCTTCCTCAGCAGCTGTCCCAGGGCCCGAGAACCGGACAGGAGGCCCCCCTCCCAACACATACTCCACGCCCCTCCGCGGGCCTCCTGCCTCCCTCCTGGGAATGCGGCCAGCTTCCTGTCCCGGAAGTTAAGGGAAGGAGGTGGATTGGGGCCTTGGAAAGGATGGGGGGGAGTAATCTTCCGAAAGTATAAGGGGTTAATAGCCTGGGGGTCCTCAGCCCCAAGCCTTGGACAGCAGCTCCCCAGAGCAGTCCAGTGGAACAGTCCAGTGGCTTGAAAGAATGTGCAAACGTGCGTGTCCCGCCCCCATTTGCAGCGTATTACTGAATGTCCCAGGGCTCTGGAAGCTCCCCCAGCTCTGGCTTCTCCCACCAGGTCCTCCTTAACGTTCCCTCTCCCTCCCTCGAGCCCATCTGGGTTGGTCTAACCCTGCCGCTGCTGCCGGGATGAGCCCAATCAGGACACTTCCTTGGACTGCCTGGACTGGGTTTACCCTGAGGCTTCTCCCTTGAAGCTCTAATTCTCCTTCCAGGTCAGGAAGTCTGCCCCCAGGGTACCTTAGCCAGAGGGAGGCCTAGCCTGTAACTGGAGAGGGGCACTGGCTCTGCAACACACTCCCACCCCACCAGCCCTGGCTGGGTCCCAGGACATTCCAGGCCCCTGGCCAGTGTGGGCAACCGGGCCTGGCCTGGTGCAGTCCCCAGCCCTGCTGGGATCAGGAGAGGTGCTGTGGTAGTGGTGGGATGGCCCTTCTCCCCTCCTATTACAGTTACCCTGGCCAGGACCCCTCCAGCAGGCTTCTCTCTACTCCTGCTGCCTCCCGAGGCTGAAAGTCCCCTCACCTGGCAACAGGTCCCCAGACCTTCTCTGACCCTCACTCCTGTCCTCGTGGGTGGCTCACTAGCCCCCATGTTGGGTGGCCAGGGAAGCATGGCTTTGAGTCCCTCCCCACCCTGTGGAGCACCTCTGAAGTGAGATGGGATGGGAGAGCGCTGAGCCTTCAGGCAGTGCTGAGAGGAAAAGCAGCTTGCTGGGGCAGGCCTGGGAAGGCCAGGCCAGACCCCTGGGACCCTCACCCTCCTCCTGCCTGGAGCTTTCCAGAGCCCGTCAGTCTGTCCCCCAGCCTGGCCTCCTCTTACTTCCCAAGCCCTGGGTTTGTTTGGAGAACCCCCTCCACCCAACACTCCCCCTTCCTGGAAATAGCTGTGGTTGGATGAGCGGCTGGGAGCCCAGCCGCGAGGAGGGGTGAGGCCCAGGGAAGGAGACAAGGAGGGAAGGCGGAGTGTGCGAGTGTGCCCAGGGTGACCTGGAGAATTGACGGTGGAAGCCGAATCTGCCCCGGTTTCCCCAGATGTGAAGTAAAATAGCAAAACCCTGACTCGCACTCTCCCCGGCCAGTTCCCGCCCAGGTCCCGGGCCTGCAGGGGCGGCGCGAGCGCGTGCGTGGCGGGACGGAGCGGCGGCGTGTGCGCCCGGGACGGGCGAAGGCGAGACGGCCGGGCCGGGGAGTGACCGCGGGCCGGCCCCGCCCCCTGGTCACCTTTTCGTCCTCCGGGCCCCGCCCGCTGCCGTCCCCGGCCCCGCGGCTCCCGACCCCTGGCCCAGCGCGCCCGCCCCGCTCCCCGCGCCCCCTCGCCCCACCCGGTGGCCCCGCGCCCCCTGGCGACCGCCCCCGGCACTGCCCGCCGGGCCGTGACGCACAGGCCGCCGCCCTCCCGCCCGGCGCAGCGCGGCCACTCACCTGCGGGGGACGCCCGGCGGGGCGGGGGCGCGGCGGGGCGGGGCAGCAGCAGGGGGAGCCCCCGGGCCAGCCCATCTCGTCCGGGCCCGCGCCGAGCGGACGCGGAGGAGGCGGAGGAGACGGGGCGGGCGCGCTGCGCTCGCCCCTGCCGCTCCCTGCGCCGCCCTCTCCTCCCTCCCGCGGGCTCCTCTCCCTCCCTCTCTCCCTCCTTCCCGGGCTCCAATCCCCACGTGCCGCCCGCTCCCCGCCCCTCGTCCTTCTCCTTCTTCCTTTTCTCCTCCCCACCTTCTCTGGCGAACCCACGCGCCCAGGAGCTGGGAAGGAGGCATGCGGGGACTGGCAGAGACCCTTGGAGATCGGAAGAGACAGAAATGCGGGGAGAGATTTTGGGAGAGGTGGACGCGGAGAACACAGGGACAGGAAAATCTCAAAGAGTCCGGAAGAGACTGACCCAGAGGGACACAGGCAAAAAAACTTACGAGCCAAACAGACGCAGAAGAAAAGGTGGACACAGGTCCAGAAGGCACTAGAAACAAGGGTGCAGAGGACTGCCTCGGCCTCTCTCAGTTCGGCCCCTCCACGGGAGTGCGTTTGGGAGTGGGCCTGACCCCGAAATCAGGGGCCACCTGCGGCCTAGCCTAGTGGGGCTAGCGCCACCTACCCACCGGGGCTTCAAACGAAGGCATCTGGTATCACTTATGTCCCAAGTCGCTGGACGCACTCCTCTGGTCCTCTGCCACCGGAGACTTCTCGAATGCCACCTAGTCTGCCCCAAAGGACTCACAGCTGAGGACCTTCAGGTCAAGTTCAACCTCCCAACCCCACGCCTAAGCTGCTCCAGTCGGCCCAAACATCGCCCTGCTTTGGACCTGGACTGTCATTCCTGTTCCCTAGGATAATTCTATTAAAGTCTTCCTCTCATTTAACTCAAGTTCCAGGCTTTCCAGTGGACATGGAAATTTATTCTGTGGTCTAATCTCATTCACTTCTTTTGCAGTGTCTGGATCTGGTACTGGATAGGAACTTCCTGGAGCTGAGTTAATGGGCTGTGGGGCTGGTTTGAGTTGTGCCACCCTGGAGGGGAAGGTAGAGGGAAAGGATGTCTTTCTAGAAGCTCAATCGATCTATTCCCATTCCCAGGTTCCCCAGTGTTCTTTAGCAGTGAGCACTTCCTGACACTTTCTCCCTCACCCTCCCCACTGGATTTTCCATGATGAAAACTGGTGGGGGAGGGGGGCAGGCGGATTCTGAGGAGCCGGTGCCCAGACCTCAATGCCCAATACCTGCTCAAGGCAGCCAGTATCGCCCGCGCTAAGGCCTTCTATCCCTCCCTGTCTCCTCTCTCAGCTGGGTCTTTTCTGTGCTCATCTAGCCTTTGGCAAAGGCTGAGAAGTCTGGTTCTGATTACGAGGGAGTGGGGCACCTGATGCTAATCTGGCGGCAGGGAAGAGGCTGGGAAGCTGCGGATGGTGACAATGCAGGTCCCCCAGAGACTGGCATTTGGGAGGGGTAGGTGTGGCTGGGACCGGGGAGCCTTGATCTTACTGCTCTTGACAGAGTTGGTGTCCAATAGGCAGAGATTAGAGCGGCAGGAGTCACTGGGATCTGGAGGAAGGGCTGGGGGCCAACGGAGCGGGGGAGGGAAGAGGTAGGGAGGCACTGGGAGAAGGTGAGAGGCCAGAGTCTGGAGAAGGCCAGAGGAGAGAGGAGAACCACGGGGATCAGAGGCTACTGGCGAAGGGGCAGGGCTGAAGGTCGTTCTGTGTATTTTGGTAAGATTTGATTATGTAATCGAGATAGCCAAGATAGGAAAATTCACTCCGTTCTTTGGAGCCTAAGTCTACCTCTTTTAAAATCTTGCTCTTTCCAGAGTTCATTAGGGTCTTTGGCTGGGCCCTGGGATGCACGCCAAAGGGTAGGTTTTAGAGGTACCAAAGGAGAGACTGGGACCCAGAGAAAACGTACTTGACTGGATCCCAGAATGATGGGAGGGCCAGAGCCTCACACTCATGCTGGTATTGCTGCCCCTAAGAGGAAATTTTTTTTTTCAAACCCGGCCCCTCAGCAGTGAAAGCCCCGACTCCTAACCACTGGACCGCCAGGGAATTCTCGCTAAGAGGCACTTCTGAGGTTCCAAGGAATTGGGGGAGGGTCGTAAGATGGGTAGCGGAACTTCCAGCCCAGACTTGATTCCTGCTCTCAATGTGGGGACGGCGGAAGGCGGCTGAAGGGGGGAAGCTGATGAGGAAGGTTGAGAGTGAGAAAATATAGAAGGTAGCTTGGAGGGGGTGAAATTATAATGGGTGGCACGTGGCACATAGGGCCAGCCAGTCATCCTGACTACCAGCTCAGAGCAGAGGGGACTTTAGAAAGGAAGGGGAAAGGGAGGAGAAAAGCAGGATCATGTTAGTGAAGGTGAAACAAGTTGAGCAACACCCTCTGACCCTTCATGCAGGGTTTCTTACCTTAACTATGCAGGGGGCAGCCCATCCTGGCACGGAAGGCTGAACCCCCTCTTCCCTGGTCTGGGGTGATCCCATGCCTGTGACTGAGTGTGCTCAGATCCTGGGGGTGGGGGACTATAGGAGAGCATTGAGGGAGTAGGCTGGTCTGGCTGGAAGAGGTCAGGGGAACTTCAGGGGAGGGTTTGGGCTCTGGGAACCAGGAAGAGTGGGGGAAGGGGAAGAGCTGTCTCCAGAGGCAAGATCTCCTAGCTGAGGACAGAGGATATATTGTCCAGCTGGGAGGTTGCTGCAGCTGGGCGGGGAGCTGCACAGCTCGCCTCTTCCAAACTCTTTCTTTCTGCTGAGGCTGGGGGGTGAGGGAAGGCACGTCTTCCCTCCACACTTGTGGCCCTGGGGGCTACAAATTGTTGCTGAGAAACAAGGTTTTATTTGAGAAATAATGCTTCCCAGGAGCAGATGTGTATGTAGCTCTCCCACTTCCTGAGAAACCAGATGCTGTGAGCTCACTTAGCGCTCGAGGTGACGCCCTCAGCACTAACTGGGACCCTGCCTTGGGATCCAGAGCCTAGTGTTTGACTTTGTTTAGAAGAAACTAGGCCGTGTGGATTGGAATACACGAGGGACCTGACCAGACTGAAGTTGATGCCAAACCTGCAGCCTCTGATGGCTCAAGATTTACGTAGGTTGACAGGGCTGACCCATCCTGGGACCCGTTTCCACGGCTGGGCTTCTGAAAGAGTCCACACATTCTTATGACTGAGGATGGGGGCCATACCGGTGCCTACCTTTCCCTTGAACTTGAGTACCCTGTTGGGCCATAGTACAGGGAGTTTTCCTCCCTGCCTTTTCTGTGCACAACCAACATGAACCTCTTTCCGGTCAGCCTTTCCTAGCTTCACCCTTTTTTCCATCATCATTTACCAAGACCTCAGTATTACACAGTGAGGGGAGTGGCTTGAAATGAAGGCTTTGGAGGATGTGACTGAGGCTGCTGCCTGCGGTGGAGCTGCAGTATGCAAGCGCTGCCTTGTAGGCTGTAGGTACAGGTAGCCTGGGCCAGAGCTTTTCCTCCCTACCCACAGGGATCACAGCACACCAAGCCACTTATTGCTCGACTTCAGAAGTCAACGCACCAGCAATAAACTACAAGAGCAGCTGCTGCTGCAGTTGGCCCAGGAAAGCCACCTGTGTCACTGTGCTTCCATCTCCTTACACCTCCCGCCCCACACTTCCTCTTGGCTCCAAGTCCCCAAAACTGTCGACTGAGGTTTCCGTGGCTTTCTGTGCTCCCACCCCCTTGTGACCTTAAGGATTCTCTGCCACTGTTCTAACCTCTTTCCTGCCTTGCAACAATGAACAGTCTGTCCCTAGCTGTTTGGAAAATTCCCGCTGCCTGTGCATTAAAAGTGGCCTCAGTTGTAACCCACACCACGCTGTCAACCGTAACTCCACTCTGCCTGTGTGGTATAGCCTAGGACATCAGACACATCACCTCTCCAGACTGAACGGTGGAGGTTTATGGAGACACCCCCTCAAGGACACGAGGACTTATCCCTAGAGTTCCCGCTTAATCTTATGACTAAAATAAACGGTACAGGAAATGGAACACAGATACTCTCAAGTATTAAAGGTAAACACCAGGTAAAAACAGAGGGGAGGGCTTCCCTGGTGGCGCAGTGGTTGAGAGTCCGCCTGCCGATGCAGGGGACACGGGTTCGTGCCCTGGTCCGGGAAGATCCCACATGCCGCGGAGCAGCTGAGCCCATGAGCCATGGCCGGTAAGCTTGCGCGTCCAGAGCCTGTGCTCCGCAAATTCCCAGTTCTGGGGCCTCAATCAACAGATTCCTCTTGTACTCCCACCCTCCACCTGCATAAAATGGTATCCAATACTGAGAGGGAACTTCAGAAAGGGGTGTGTGTGTGTGTGTCTGTAGAGCAGAATATCAATAGGGAGTGGAATAGTGTGTGTGTGTGTGTGTGTGTGTGTGTGTGTGTGTGTGTGTGTGTG